>NC_137191.1:22203546-22423546 GCF_960531495.2 Zeus faber
ATCTCTCTATCTCGCTGTGACCCTCTTTGACCTTGAAATACCGACAGTGTGGGGAGGAGATGGGGGAATGAGCCAGGAGAAAGAGAGAGAGAAAGAGATAGAGAGAGAGGGGGGGGAGAGAGACGGAGAGAGGGAAAAGGGGGGAAAGAGAGGGGAAGGAGGGAGAAAGACAGGCAGAGAGGGAGAGGAAAAAGACAGATGAGGGGAGGACAGCAGCAGGTGGTTGTCATGGAAACAGTGAGGATTGTTACACGGCTCACGTCAACATTGGAGTGCTGATGTGGGGGCGGTGGCCGGGTGGGGTGTTTTGGGGGTCTAGGGGGGCGTCAATGAGTTAGGTAAGTGCTCCACGACACGCCCTTTTTTTGTTATGTGGAGAACACATCACTCGGAAGTAGGGTCGTGTAAGTGCACGGACAAACATGGACACACACACACGCACACACACACACACACACACACACACACACAAACTCAAACACACTTGTTTGGATTCAGTCTCATTGTACTATACACGTGGTTCTGTCATCAGCATAACACATAAAAGCAATGCCTTCTGGAAAGTAATCACCATAGGTGAGTTTCTACAGAAAGCGTACACATACATTTAAGGGAAACCATATTTCACCCTTCATATTTTATAGACGCTACTAAAAATGTCATTGCATTCTTCTGCACTCCCCCCTTTCCTACTCGCTACATCGCATCACAGAGGCTCTTTACACACACACACACACACACACACACACACACACACACACACACACACACACACACACACACATACACACACCCAAGGATGACTGGGGCATTTTCAGCACATAACAAGACATGACAAGAACCAGAAAGTCAGCTATACAAACCTGTGTCCCCACTTCCTAGTGTTCCCATCCTATCTATCTATCTATCTATCTATCTATCTATCTATCTATCTATCTATCTATCTATCTATCTATCTATCTATCTATCTATCTTTCTATCTATCTATCTATCTATCTATCTATCTATCTATCTATCTTTCTATCTATCTATCTATCTATCTATCTATCTATCTATCTATCTTTCTATCTATCTATCTATCTATCTATCTATCTATCTAACTATCTATCTATCTACCTATTTATCTTTATATCTCTCTATTTATCTATATACCTATCTGTCTGTCTGTCTATGATGAAAAGTTCTGGTCACTCTTTTTTTTTTTTTGGTCACTCCTTATGAGTGACCAGAACTTATCAATCAGTATAACGAGAGTTGCTTGGCTCTGAGTTGTAAATATAATTCTCTTAACTCTATCCAAATTATTCATTTTCAATGCATTCAATGCAATGCGTAAATCAGTCACATGCGGGGATCACTTAAAATACTTGTTCACTTTGAACTAAACGTTTGCCATTCTTGTTGTTATTCTCACTGACTCAGAAAGGAAGAGAACCCATAAGCATGACACAAAAACAATCAGGTGAGAATTCAAAGTCCACCGGGTTCATTCCAAAAAACAGGCAGAGGTCAAAACCAGGAGATCAGTCAGAGAAGGCAAACTGTTCCGGCAGGAAACAGACAGGGAGTCAGGATCCAGGTAAACAGGCAGAGAATCAGGATCTAGGGGATAAGGCAGAGGGTTGTATGCAAGGTACAGGAAATAGGTAAAAGTTCAGAGTAATGCAAGAGACAATCTGGCAGAGAACCAAGGGAAGTGGACTGATATTTAGACTGAGGGTCTAACGAGGGAATGAGCTGTAGGCGGGGCAAACAAGGTGAAGGGAACGGAGTGACCGCAAAGCAAACGGGAGTGGGCGGATCTGAAATGACATGGAAGTTAGCACAGACATGACATGACATGACATGACATGAGGAAATGACCATATGAAAATGAAACATGAAAACAAATATAAATTCTGGGAGATAAAGTAGTTATAGTGCACACTCCCAGTGATTAGGCAGCGGAATAAAGTCAGCAGCATTGGAGAACCTATCGACAAGAGTGAGGATAGTAGTTGCCTCCCGGTGCGGGGAGCCCAGTGATGAAGTCCAGAGGGACGTGGGACCACGGCCGATGGGGAATGGTCAGAGGCTAGAGGAGACCAGCTCGGGCTTAACGGGAGTTGTTGTTCTGTGAGCATACAAGACATGCGGCCACAAACTCCCGGGTGTCCCGATCCATGGATTCCCACCGAAACGTTGTCGGAGAAGGGAAAGAGTCCTGGCTCCTCCTGGATGGCAAGCTAACTTGGAGGAGTGTCCCCACTGCAGAACCTGAGAGCGTACATCGGCTGGCACAAAAAAGGCAGTTTCATCTTGATGGATGGATGGTTAGAAAGAAAGTTCTTTACCCTTTGCTCAAGATTCAAGAGGTTTATTTGTCACATACATATACAATGCTCTACCTCCCAGGTAGCCACACCAACCATTCAGGATCGGGGCAGAATCTCCTCTGGCTGTGAAGGATGACCCTCAGCTTGGTAGATACAGGAACAGGTGTCAGGTTTGGTGTTCTTTGATCCTGGGCGGTATAAAAGATTAAAATCAAATCGATTAAAAAACAGCGCTCGCCTGACCTGTCTGGGACTTAGCCGCTTGGCTGTCATTTCACTGACGACAGTCAGGTCCTGCCCAGTTGCATGCGCTCTGCTGAGTTGCTAGTGGTGCTCGAGGTAGAATCCGACAAGGAGGGAGGAGGCGATGCTGGTGGTCACGGAAGACCTCAGGAATGACCAGTCAGCGCCCTTTCATGTCTCCGCTCCAGGAGACATCCCTCGCTGTGGATGGCTGTGGCAATGAGAGGGTTGTGATCTGCGGGTCCCAAGCCGCCAGCTCATCGTTGATGACATCAGAAAGCCTGTGGTAAAAGACATCGGCAAGCAATGAGGAATTCCAATCGCTCTCTACTGCGAGGGTCCAAAACTCAATGGAATAGTCGATAACTCCCGGCCCCCCTGGACCTGGTTAAAAAGTCCACGAGCAACCTCACGGCCAGGTGTAGCGTGGTCAAAAACCGTCCGGAGACCATCAGAATAGGCTGTCACTGAAGAGCAGAGGTCCGACTGCTTCTCCCACTCGGTGGTACCCCAGCCCCAAGCCCATCCCGTGAGCTGGGTGACCATGAAAGCCACTCGTGACCTCTTGGTAGGATACGTGAGGGGTTGCAGTTCAAAAGTTAACGAGCAGAGCGTGATGAAGAACTGGCAGATACCTGGAGCTCTCGAGAAGCGTTCGGGATTGGAGAGGTGAGGTTCCGGACTGGAAATGGCACAGGCAGGAGAACTAGTAGATGATGACCACAGACCACAGTGAGCTGCTGGATCCAGTCACAGAGAACCTCCAAAGGTTGGTCATGCTGTGCAGAGGATTCCTGGAGAGTCCCCACAACGGCGGTGAGTTGTTGCTTATGTTGGTGTAGAGCACCAGCCTGTGCCGCCATCTCTCATCTGAGGGGGAATTCACAAAGAATGGATTGTGGCAGCTAATAGCAGTATGGATTGTGCATCAATTTGCACCTGCTATGTGCGCGGTCTAAGCCCGTTGGTGGTCTCCCCATGCATCGGATTGCAATGTTGTAATGGGAAGACCTCTCCCCGTGTGTCTGATCGCAAAATCTCTGTTGCGCGTTATGCGTACCTGTACCCTGTTGGGGGTCTTCCCGTGGGTAACCCCACCTCCCCAAAGGGGAATGCCGGAACATTTCTATTGTTTTCAAATCCCAATGTTGAACTTCATTGGTATATGCTCTGATCGTGCAGGGAGCAGATCAGTACAGCTATTATTTGCACGGCTGTAGCAGCCGCAAGCACTGCACAATCCTTTGGTGAATTCGCCCTTGAGAGTCTCTGAGTTGGCTGGGTTCATTTCTGGCCAGAATCAGAGAGATCAGACCAGAACCCGGAGATCAGTCAGAAAAGGCAAATTTATCTCGTAGGGAAACCGGCAGAAGTTCGGACGGAAGGTACAGGAAACAGTTAGTAGAGCGGGAAAGCTCGGCATAATGCAAGAGACAATCTGGCAGAGAACCAAGGGAAGTTGACTGGTATTTATACTGAGGGACTAAGGAGGGAATGAGCGGCACGACATGGAGCTTCGTGACATGCCATGAGGAATTGACCAGATGAAAATAAAACAAAACAAATATAAATACTGGGAGATCAGGGAGGATTTGTGACACTTGAATCACTACTATCTATCTCTATCTGTCTACGTGTCCGTCCGTCAGTCTCTCGGTAACGCACTTCCTTTCCTTGCAAAACAGAAAAAGCTGCCGGTGCAGAGTAGGGTTATACTGATTCTCATTTTTTATCTATTCTCCATCCCTTTTCTGTCCATTTGCATGGAGAATGAAATTTGGGACTCGTCCACCGCCAGCTTCAATTCCCTGACAGCTCTGGGACAGAAACGACAGGAAGAGATAGAAAAGGACAGAGGGGGAGAGGGGGAGAGCTCGGGTGGGCCGGTGAAAAAAATAACGTCAATATGGACGGAGAGAATGGATAGAGGAGGACGGAGGGACAGCCAGATGGAAAGCTAGAGATAAAATAGTCCCCGACAGATGTGAAAGCACTGATGAGGAGGGGAAAGTGGGGAGCCGAGGTTGATAGAGGAACGGGCATTGGAAAAAAGAGAAGAGGGTTTTAAAGTGTTCTAATGTACAGGTTGTTATTGTAGGAAGAGCCGAGTTCCCTGCTTTTCCCTACCTACCGGTGTGAATAATTACCCGTTTCCACTCCTGTGAGGCAGTGGGCTAATTTACAGCTTTGTTGCGTGTGTGTGCATATACGACTGTTTACCACAATTAAAAAATACGCCGTCCGCCTGGATTTGTGGCTCTGGCTGCGGATGTTGCTGCTGCGCTGCCCTTTACTATTAAAGAATCAAATTAATTACATGAGTGGGAACAAGAACTCGCACTCTGATGGAACGAGCAAGACAAACGCTGACTCTTGAAGATAAGCCGAAATGTACAGCAAAGGGAGGAAAACAGATGCGAGAGGTACAAAGATGAGGAACAAGGGGGATAGGTGGGACAATGGGAATTTGGGGACATTAAAAAAACAAAGGACGGCGGAGGATCTCCAAGCCGCGTGCCCACTCGGGCAGAACGAAATGAGGAGAGAGGGGAGGGAGAGAGATAAAGACAGAGGAGAGAGAATAACAAAGAGAAATGAAGGTGGTGGGGGGGTAGTGAAGGGGGACTTTTCCGAGCCCCAGGCTTCTGCAAAAAAACAGGCCAAATTAAACAGGCATCCAGGGCCTTGAGAGTATGACGTAGCCGTGCGTCACCTCGGCAGGAGGCTGAAGAGACAGCAAGGGGGGGATCGGCTGTGTCTGAGAACACCCAGTATTGAAGAAGAAGTGTCTGCAGCAGCGAGCAGAGACTGGTCTTCAGGGTGTCGTCAGACAGGGCGTCCCAATTTCTCTCCAAGCTCCAAAGACGTGTGTGTTTTACTGTTGAAATATGGTTATGATCACAAGCAGACAGTAACAGATACCCCTGGACAGATAGTGGCTCAAGTTCATCAGCCAATTAAAAAATTAGCCGGCATTAGGTCGTCCCGCTGGCCTCCCACTCGTGGTGTCCCCTCGTCTTGCAATTTTAGAGAATGAAGAAAGGCCCCAAACTTACATGACCCCGGACAGGAATAACGAAAGACCTGAATGAATTTCGATGACATTCGTATGGCAACCTGGAGCTTTTCAACCTCCGAGAGTTTGCGCATATGTATGTTTGTGTGACTTACAGTACCTTTGTCTCTATAGAGCAGTGATTCCCAATCTGTGATGCTGGACCGGTCGTGATTTGAGGCCTTGGGCGATCTGAGCACGTTTCCAATAAGTCAAGCGTAACAAAATCCATGAGTTTGTGTGAGAACGTATTGTACGCCCAAAAGAACTTGCCCTCGCTGACGATGAAAATACAACCCATTGAGACGAAAACGACAACCGTCCTGAAAATAACAGGGGTTTCCGGTTGAACCAGATTTGATTTAAGGGGTCAAAAAACAAATTGGGAACTTCCGCTGTTGAGAACTTCTTAGTTAACTATAAGTGTCCGTTGAATCGTTTTATGGAGGACATCCTTGGTTTGAGGCTGTAGCAGGTGCTAGGCCAGTGCTGTGCCATGTCGGGTGAGTTGGGGGGGAGGGCAGACGACAGGTGAGGTGAGGGAAGCCACCTGTCCTCTCACTCTCCTCTACAAAGTAGGTGGCAGATGTCTGCAAATCACCGAGGGACGATGATAAATGATGTATCCTTTCCCTCTCTCTCCCTCTCTCTCACTCTCTCATTCTCTCTCTCTGTCTCTCTCGCTCCCTCTTGTTCTCTGTTGCTCTTTTAGCCTAACTTCTGTCTGCGCCGTCATATCTCTCTCTATTTGATGTCTTCTGATTTGATGTCTTTTGATGTCCATTAACACGGTGCACTCCTTTCCCCGTACGCCGTGTCTCCTTACTCAACTGATCTCAATGGTACCTTCGTTGTAATCTCCCCTCCTGTGGACCCCGTCCGGCTAACTTCTCCTTCATGTTCCCTCAAGGATGTCTGACACCCCATCATACGTCTCCCCATGCTTATGTTCTTGTTTTTTTTTTGAGGGGGGGGGGGGGGGGGGTTGTATTCAGCTAATCTCCCTCTCCTGTCTAATTCCAGGCAAACAAACTACGCACAAAAACTCTGAAGAACACCTTGAACCCGGTGTGGAACGAGACCCTGGTTTACCACGGAATCACAGCGGCCGACATGACGACCAAAACGTTAAGGTATTCCTCCCTCCACCTTGGCTGGCTAAATACAAACCCTTCCTCCACAGCAGCCAAATTGGGGCCTTTATTATTCCCCACAAGTCACCAGTGTACTGGCAACAACTGTCGGCGCCTCCCGGCGGGGAGTTTGCGAGTTAATTTATTATTGCATCTAGACAACGGCGGCCAACTGTTCCATCTGTGGTCGCCGCGGTAACTGCTCAGGTGTTGGCCGGCGCCGCCGAGTCTCCTCCTCCTCATTTCCAGAGTGCTCTCCATATGGAGTGATTGAGGTCAAGCATGGCCGTCTTGGTCTTAAAAACTCTGACGCACTCATCTCTCTCATCCTCCGCACGGAATGTAATTCAGAGGCGTGAGTTTTGTGTGTGTGTGTGTGTGTGTGTGTGTGTGTGTGTGTGTGTGCGTGTGTGTGTGTGTGTGTGTGTGTGTGTGTGTGTGTGTGCGCGTTATGATGTGTATCCTGAGCAGTGTGTTCCGATGCTGTGATAAACATTGTGCTTGGACGCCACTGTATTTATGCTGAGATATCGCAAACTGAGTCACACACAGACTGACACACACACACACACACATGCACACATATACTGTACGTATACGCAAAAAAATACGCAAAAACCTTAAAAATGTATGTGTGTGTCTATGTGTGTGTGTGTGTGTGTGTGTGTGTGTGTGTGTGTGTGTGTGTGCGTGTGTGTGTGTGTATATATATATATATACATATGCGTACACACTGCCATTTCTTGTCCCTGCTACTTAGGAAGCAGAGGGAGAGTCAGGTGAATGCTTATCCTCTAGCTTCTATGTCAAGGGCAATTACTGGCAGGAGAGAACATGCATGGCCCCACCTCCTTACACACACACACACACACACACACACACACACACACACACACGCACGCACACACACACGCGCGCACACACACTCGGATGCACAAACAATATGCGTGTACATATAAATAACTCGCTTGCGCCATGCAAACACAGCTAGAGAAACACACACAGACACACACACACACACACACACACACACACACACACACACACACACACAGACGCTAGACACCCCCCAACACACACACACATACACACACACACACACACACACACACATACACACACACACACACACCCACACACACACACACAAATGCGTACAAATGAATGCACACACGTGTGGTAGTGGAGGCGCTAACTCCAGGGAAGACCCCTCCGAGTGGAGGAAGCCGAGCCGACCTCTACCCAAGGAGAGAGGAGACAGCCCACAGACACGTTACAGCGCGGGGGCTCTGGGGAGACCGGAGGAAGCGGGGGGAGGGGAGGGGGGACGGCCAGAAGATGAGAAGAAGAGGAAGAGGGAAAAAAAGGAAAAAAAGAGGCAGAGAGAGTCCCATGCCAGGATGGACGAGGGGATAAAGCAGCTAAAGCGGAAAGGATGCCAAACAAAAGTTATGCAGGGAAATAAGGGTGGCCAACATTTTAGGGGAAGGAGAAGAAGATGAGGAAGCAAATGAAATGGCACAATATGAAGGGTACAGAGAGAGAGAGAGAGAGAGAGAGAGAGAGAGAGACGCTAGGGGAGAGTTTAGGGACAGTAAGATAAAATGAAATTCTGGATTTGGAAATGAGTTTGCCGGATAAAGGGAAAAAGGAGAAGAAGGGACAGCCCAAAGGCCGCAGAACAAAGAGAAGCCAAAAAAAAAAGAAGAGACACTTGAATAAGTACAGGGAGATAAGGAAGGAAGGAAGAAAGAAAGAAATTCACAGCATCATGACATCCAAACCCCAAACAGATGCCTAACAGAGAGAAAGTAAAAGAAGGGAATAAACCGGGCACTGGACTGAAAGAAGGAGTGAACAGACAGACCCCCATCACGTCCCAGTCACCCAGCAGCTGCATTGACTCACTCCTCATTTCATTGGAGAGCAGAAGACGGAGAACAGAAGCAGGGGTGAATGGAGCGGACGGAGCGGTGGAGAGGGAGCGAGGGATCCCTGGAGAGGGCGGCACTCGGCGGCTGGTGCCCCCCCCCCCCCCCCCCCCCCCATCCTCCACTCCCCGGTGGCGGCGTGGAGCGAGAGCCTGGTGAGCGATCATCTCCACAGGCTACGTGTGGCGCAGCCACTGCTGAGTGGACAGGCTTTGCCATCTCCAGGATCTTCTACCTTGAAAGAGCCTGGAGGAGTGAGAGGGTGCTTCAAGTCAAGGGCTTTTTTTTTTTTTTTTTTTCCCAGGCGTGGAGGAGGGGTGGGTGGGTGGGGTAATGCAGTGAAAATTAGCATTGCACTGAGTGAAATGGAAGGAGAAGGTTTTGTTATGATAACGTTCTGGACTAAATTTGAATTGCACCGAGCACATTGCATAGCATGTGATTATATAAGCCATATTAAATGCGATAAAGCCAAATATCCCAAAGTAAAGTGCGGCGGTGGAAGGCGGTGGTCTTCCTATTAACCGGATTCATGTCTTTGGATTTGGGGTAAAAATAGACTCTGTGGTTGTCTTCAGTTGGCAAGAAAGGGTATTGATTTTATTTTATTTCTTAAGCATCTGCCATGTGTGAAAACTTATCTCCAACGTGCCGCTGGGGGTCCATTAGTGGCGAGCCGACCGGGTAAACTAAAATGTCTCCAATCCGGACTTCACGGATGGCCTCACACTGGCTAATCTTTTAATTGGCGCTGCAAGGCTCTCTAATGGAAGAGAGTCTGGCAACCGTACGTGAACCGTGGAAAGAATTATTTTTATTTTATTTTTTTAGATTACGACTGAATTTTTGCCTCTTATCAGCCCATTTGCATCAGTCTGCTTGCGACCATGCTGTTTTTACCACCCGCAGCCATTAAGCTGGGGATGGACGAGGACGGATGCTGTCTATCCTATGGTACCGCTCATAACGCTAGACACTGAAGGGGTTCCCCTGCCGACGTAGCCGTATTTTTTGTTACTGGCGTGAGAAAAATGTGTGCTCTACGAGCCAAACAAATTTTCTCTCTGGGACAATAAAGTTTTGATTGATTGACAAATTGACTGATGGCCTGATAGTTACTAAAACATAAGTTCCAGCAGTGAAGTTTTGTGCTATAACTGCACTTTGACTATTGTAATTATGGCATCATTATCTTTATCACTGGTTCTAGACGGATCATCATAACAATCACTTCATATCATGACCCATCCCATCACTCTAAATAGTCACATTACATTACCCATGAAACATCTGACACCACAGAGCAACTTTAAGTCCTGGAAACAGCGTCTGGAAAATGCCTTGAAAGTAGCTCACTGAGAACTTCATACTCAGAGTTGAACTCGGCTTTTATCACTGAGACCATTATCAGGCTGTCCGTGCGCGGCGGTGAAGATGGATTATGTGCGGGGGCTGATGAGTGCCAGGTAGCGCCCGCGTGCACGTGTCTGGTCCGGCGGTGTATTAAGTGTCTGGAAAGAGCAGCACTTCTTCCACAGCAGAGGCGTAGCACATTAGTGGCATGATGTCAGTGCCTTGGTCGTCTCTCTCTCTCGCTCTCTCTCGCTCAATCTTTTTCTTTCTATCGCTCCATCTCTGTCCGTCTGACTGGTGGCGCCGCCGCCGCCGCCGCCGCCACCGCCGCCATGGTCCAGCGCTGTGGGGAGATAGCGAGACAGGTAGCGCTTGATGGAGTGGTGTACGGGGGAGGGATTAGGCTGACATTGGAACCGGTGTTTTAAGGTGAAATTCATAATGGCTGCCGAGACACGCATGTGTGTGTGTGTTTGTGTGTGTGTGCGCGCGCGTGTGTGTGTGTGTGTGTGTGTGTGTGTGCGCGTGTGTGTGTGTGTGTGTGTGTGTCGTGCTCGCCAAATTGGGGACCATGAGGGACCATCCAATGGCCACCAAATCAGTGGCCATTAGAACAAATAATATTGACATCATATTGTAGATGGACTTATACTTGGCACCTGAAATGCATTCCTCCCTTATAGATTTACACCGCGTTCCAAATTATTATGCAAATTATATTTTCTCTGATTGACTGTTTGAAAATGAGTCTTCATGAATTTCTGGGCCCACTGCAACCGTTTCTGCTTGTGAGCATTGGTTAGGGGTGGCCTAATAGTAGGTTTATGCACAACTGCAAGCCTCTGGAGGATCCTACACCTTGAGGTTCACGGGACTCCAGAGGTACCAGCAGCTTCAAATACCTGTTTGCTGCTTTGTAATGGCATTCTAGCAGCTTCTCTCTTAATCCCATGAATTTTTCTGGCAGAAACCTTCCTCATTATGCCTTTATCTGCACTAACGTCTGTGCTCTGAATCAGCCACAAATCTCTTCACAGTACGATGATCACATTTAGGTTTTTGTGAAATATCTAATGTTTTCATACGTTGACCAAGGCATTGCACTATTTGAGGCTTTTCGGCAGCAGAGAGATCCTTTTTCTTTCCCATATTGCTTGAAACCTGTGGCCTGCTTAATAATGTTGAACGTCCTTCTTCGGTAGTTTTCCTTTAATTGGCTCACCTGGCAAACTAATTATCACAGGTGTCTGCGATTGATTTCAGTGATTCAAAGAGCCCTGCGACACAATACCATCCATGAGTTGAATTGAAAAACATTATTATTTATTATTATTATTATTATTATTATTATTATGATTATTAGTATTATTATTAATAATAATATGAATAATAATAATATGAATAATAATAATAATAATAATATTAATCATCATCATCATCATCATCATCATCATCATCATCATCATAATAACAATCATAAAAAGAATAATAATAATAATAATAATAATAATTATTATTATTATTATTATTATTATTATTATTATTATTATTATTATTAGGGGTCCAGCCCGGTCCAGTGTTTTGCGTAGACTCTCCCCTGTAGGTCACTCTGTACTTGTTTTACGTTACGATTATTGATTTATGCGTGTATTTATATTACTTCCTCCCTGGTAGATGTAAGTAGTTGATTGATCCGTTTGATTGATATTTTATCTCCGTGGTCCCCATTACTTTGCCGGATTAATGAAAAATACAATAAAAAGTAGTCCAAAAAACTCATACAATCCACTAGAATTTGGGACTAAGTGATGCGTTCAAGATTCAGTGAAGCGTCGGAAAAATAGAAACCGTTCAATGGTTGGTCCAATGGCACAGAAATACCAAATTTGGTAGGGCTCGGCGATAAAATGATCTGGATTATTTTCATGATAGAATCTTCAAAGAAAACATGATCAATTTATGATATATATATTTTCGATACAGCTCGAAACAGAGTCAGTTTTCGTCTACCACGTAGACACAAAACGAAGAGCCAATCGTACAGCAGGAGCGCCGATGCTTCCTCCACTCTCATCTCAGAGCTGTGGGGTGGGTCTTCCTCAAACAACAACCAGAACTTAAACTCGCCCTCCTCCCAACCCGAGTCCAGCACGGCTCCCGCAATAGGATAGCGATTAAAGAAAGAATCAGCGATTTTCAGTGACGTCTGCTCTGACACGGTCCCTCGGTCCGCTCAACATGTCCCAGAGGAGACATACAACAAAGTAAGTTATAACAATGACATGTAAATAAAAAATATTTTACAATTTTACAATTGGAGATTCTTAACATAAAAAATACAATGAAGTACTAATTAAAACTAACATTTACTTATTGGTAATAATTACATAATACTATTTGTTATTGTTCCAGATGGCAAAAATATCTGCAAGTCGTCATTGGGGTATTTGAGCATACATAACAAGTGGTATAAGGATGTAGAACTGAGCAATAAATGGAATAATCCTCTTTCCAGAATAAAAGAAGATCCAAAAACCACAAACAACATACAGTATATAATATTGAAAATGCGGATTTAAGTTCAGAAGATGAAAATATTGATGAAACATGAACTGATAAACAACAACAACATGGAATGTTCATGGACACATGTTTCCAACCGGTTGATATTGTACAGGAAGTATTAGAGCAGCACTTGGATGACCTGTCATCAACCCTGCACTGTCTTGGGAGATGAGACCAGTGAAGCAAAATGTTTCCCACTTCTTTTCATCGCCAATACACCAACGTTCTAAAACTTCCTGTCGGGTGGTGGAGTGAAATAAGATTGTGGAGCGGAGCACTTTGTGGCATCATCATCCAATTCGTTTCATATGTGCAGGTTGTGGCTCTGGGCACGCATTCGCACTGTGTGAGGTGCGTGGAGTACACTCCATCGCTCTGTAGTGATTGCAATCTGCACGTGTGTGTGTGTGTGTGTGTGTGTGTAGTGTGTGTGTGTGTGTGTGTGTGTGTGTGTGTGTGAGCGTGTGTGTAACCCCTGACCTGCTTGACGTTGGCAGGTTTTTCGTCTGATCTCCTTTGTCCTTTTTGTAAACAAACGCATTCTGTTCGCATCTATCCCACTGTTAGATGCGGCGTTGTGTCCCTCTTCATTTTGTGGCATTCGATCCAGTCATAACATACAAACTGTAGAAGTCTAAAACAGTCCAAAACATATTCCATGGTTGTGTCCTCACACATGGAGTTCACTTGCAGCTTCAGAGTAACGGGTCTGAATCGTGTTGGTTTTATTTTAGTCCCAAAAGTTAAAAAAGTTGATGAAATGTCTCTCAGGGAAATGCAGTGTTTAATCCGTTTGAAGGGGACCTGTGTTGTTCGGAACTTCCACAGATGGAGCGATTTTCTTCCACAGAGACACTGTGAGGCAGGACTCTGTGGACTACAGGTTGTAGATAGCCACCTTCTAACTTTTAGGATAAAGTCATAACACACAACAAGTGTATCGGCTTGTAGTAGTAAACCTGCATGTCCCCGCGTCATTACGTCAGCTGATGCTGCGTTCAAGGGAAAGTCGGAAAATTCTCGTATATAACTCTTCCTAGTAGTAATGCTGACGTAAACACAAGTGACAGCACAAACTGATGCTACGTTCCATGGGAACTTGATAAATTTGGAATCGGTGTCGATACGAAGTGATCGTGTGTTTTACGGGAACTCATTCGACTAACCTGGACCCGTGTATTGCTGCCTGCAGCTATATTTATTATTATTATTACTTCTAATTGCAACTGCACTGCCAGCCGTACCACAGCACAGGTGCATTTGTCTGTGTCTGTTTGTTTGTTTTTACTGTGTTTTATTATGCTCAGAATCAAATTGCCCGTCAGGGATGAATAAAGTTTTATTGAATTGAATTTAATGTACTTTTACTCTTACTTTTACTATTATTCCTTTGGAAACCCAGTTGTTTACTCGTTTGTCTACGTAAGCCCACAAGGTTATTAAACTCTGCCATTTTGAGCTTGTTTGTTAATTATCAATTTAATGCTGCTGCTAATGTGCAGATAATGGGCAGGTGAAGCTACAGAGGACTGTCGTGCCGGCATAATAAATTAGTAGTGTGAAGCCGACACAAAACCTGATGACATTTCACCCACGAATGTTTGAGGTGTTTATTTACAACAAACAGGCAGACAAAACACACAGTACACATAAACGGATACAAAATGTATGTTATAGTTAATAATTGTTCTTCTTCTTCTTCTTCTTCTTCTTCTTCTAAAGCAGAAAATATGCCTATATAATTTAAATAATATCATATTTTAGTATTTTATTTCCAAATGCTTTATTTATGGGTTTTTCAGGTTTACATAGAAAATTTGGTATGATCATTTGACACGTATTAACAAAGCATAAATGCAATGCAACACCTAGAGCTTCACAACGTCCACGAGAAGTTCAACATACTGAACCTAATGACAAAGAAATAGAAAAATAAAAAGATATGAGAAATTAAAATACTAATGAGGACAAAAAAATATATAGATCTATAAAAAGGTGGGGGGAAATTGAGCAAATGGAAAAAAGTAAGATTTCACTTAACTGCACAAGGCACAAAAGTGTGCTTGCTCGAACAGACTATATTACTTACATGATGACCGATCGATGTTATAAGCCCGACGATCTCAACCTCAGGATCGCGACCCCACGTGGGTTCATGGGGTTCATTGGACATTGGTAAGAGATACTGAGGCGAGCTTACGCCGTGAAACAAATTAATTAGTCGAGACAGAGCGTTCTTTTATAAGCCACCGCCTGCGTCCCATACACCGCACGACCAGCAGGGGCAGTTCCCGTTTATTTTTACAGACAACACACATCAGAGCCCCTGAGGCCACAACCTGCTAGGTCAGTCAACGTCACGGCCCTGTCCTAGTCAGCAACAGCAGTCAACGCAGTCCGGGTCACCCTCCAAACGCAAACAACACAGCCCTCACCAACAGAATATCCCCAATGACTGGGAACACATAATAAAACACAACGGAGACCCACAGCATCGGAGGCCCAACATTTCTCTGTTATCCACTTGGAGCTCCCTCCATGTTTTATGATTTACTAAAAGCAGCCGACGCAATATTCATATTCACATGAAAAAGTTTCCTAATATGCAACGTGAAATAGTAGCAGTCGTTTTTTAAGGACAGTAAGAAAAAACCTTATGTGCTAAAAATGTTTAAAAGCCATATCTTGTCATGGTATATCTTTGGTGATATGGTATCAAATTAAAGTAAATGTATATTTGTGTTCAAACAATAGGAATGAGTTCTGATATACTGGTATCGTTTTAGTGGATGTTTGGATTTCTTCTCAGGAATACAGTAAGTAAAGAATTAACACAGAGTTCCTATTTTTTCCTAAAGATGTATCCTAATACAGCTTGAACAACGCCTGTGACTCTTTGAAAGATTATTTCTATGATGCAATTTTGCCAAAAATAAAGATGCACACATCCCTCTGGGGAAATTTTAAAAATCCATTTAATGTTGTGTGACTTATTGACTCCCAAAAATCGATCTGCACAGTATTAAAGACACATTAATCTTTCAGGAATTCATGTGCATTAATGTATTATTATAATCACCTGAAGTGATTTTTTTTTTTTTAGCATTCTGAGAATATTTAATACTTTCTCTGCTTTCGTCATTAGTGGAACATCTCTGATGTGACAGCTGCAGCAGTTTGAAGTCGGTTTCTGTTTGGAAATATTGAACATTTACATTTCTGCACGAATCATCCAGCCTGACATACAAGCCGTACTCAAAGCCGTTTTCGAATTGATTTTAGATAAAAGCTTTTAATCAACACAACACTACATGCCTCATAAAATAAGTTCTAATTTTCTACGTACCCGTGATTTGAAAATCAATAAATAATAAATATGACTGGATAATGTGAATTAACCAAGTAATATACACACAAAATACAGCAACTGCCTTTGAAATGCAGGTTAACTGGGACATGGTTCATCCATCTCCAAAAGCACATAAACATATTGAACAGAGCGCCTAAATCCCCCTCAAAAATGGCAAAAATAAATCACAACAAAAAAAGTAAAATAAAACACAATAAATATATTTGTATAGCACCTTTTATACACAATATACAACTCAAAGTGATTTACATTAATACCTTATATTAAAAGGCAATAAAATAGCAATAATAAAAAGGCAAAATGCATTTTAATAAAAATATGTAAATTAATAATTCGGGATTACAATCATTCCTCAGCAAATTATTTTCAATCCTAATTTCTCTCGAAAGATTGGTCTCTGATTATTAGCCTTGAACTACTCAGAAAATTTCAAGTAACTCATATAATTCTCAAATAATTCTCATAATAGTTTATTTCCCTTTCCAATGGATTCGTACTGTCAGGGAAGTTTATAATAGTAAGTTAACGTTTTTTTCAATTAACGAGGTTGCTTATTTGCAGTTGCATAAAAGATGCAGCTATTTACAAACAGAAAACATGCACATTTAGCTTGGAATTACCAATTTCCGAGTTTTCAGCAATGTAGCATAATACATCAACAACTACTGCTGCAGCTGATTGAGAACTCCACAGCTTAGCCAGAGGAGCAGATGTGGAGTATTTCAAACGTAGAATCTCATGCAAATATTTAAAACAGGAATCTTTAGTGTCATTTCAGCAACAGTAATAACCAAAATAATGAAAAGTAAAGAAACATAAATAACAGCGCCATAACAAAATAATAGCAGTAAGTAACCATCGCTCCGATAACAAACTGTGTTTTCTGTCTAACTCTTATTTATGGATTTATAAGAGCTGGGACGTCACTATGACCAGTAGGCTGGGACAGTGCTGTCATCGGCACACAAATGCAGATTTGATTCCTGAATAATGAATGACAGATGCAACCGAGATCAGAGATATAAGATGAAATGAAACACTGTATTGATCGTGAGGGGGAAATCCAGTAAAGCTCTTGGATGTGACAGACAACCAAACCCACAAGGGCCATTTTCGGCAACAAAAGTATATTTTCGCTTTGTCCATAACAACGTCCCCTGCAGGTTCTGTCCTCACTTCCACACGTTTCTTTCGTGAAATTTAAGTTTCAATTGTATTAATCTTCATATAAATAAGTTATCGCCAAATTATTGTCTTTTATTCAGGACTAATAATTCAATGGAAATAACAATTTTAAGGCATTCACTGAGGAATGATGGTGTTCCTTCAATGTCTCTAAATTGATGACTGAAAACTGAAATTGAGATTGATAGATTGAATAAATTGCTTGTTTTTTTCATTATTATTACTATTTTTTTGTCTTCTTATAATGGGATTGTTATTATTATTATTATTATTATTATTATTATTATTATTAGGCTTATTATAACCTAGCTTTGCTCAGATTTTTATAATTTTTAATCTTCTTGGAATCTTTTGAGCTAAAAGTATTTGAAACATGTCAACCTCAGTACGCACAGACATGGTTGAGGTCTTGTTAAAACCAGGACGTTTCAGACACCTTGCTGTTCGAGGTTCGACCAATATCAATGTACATCTGGAGCAGAAATGAGTGAACTGTTTAACTGAAATGTTTCTTACTGGAAGTAGAAGAACGTTGACGCGATTTGATTCGTTTCAGGAGTGGTGCACTTTGTGACATCATCATCCGAAGTTATATAAGTCGAAGCGAGCGATCGCAATTGTTAAAATACCGTTCTTGAGGGACATTTGAACGAAACGACACAAGAGGGACATTCAGTGATGTAAGAGCACGGTGACTGGTCCAGACCTTAAGTCCACGGTGATTGGTCGAACATATGAGCAAGATTCAAGAGGTTTATTCATCACGTACATATACATACTTTCATACATATATTCAGTGAAATTTCAAATTTGAAGTCACCTGAGCATGAGAAATGCTCAGGTGAAAAAGCACGTGAAAAATAAGATACTTCATTTAAAGTGAATATGTTATTATTTATACACAATTTAACCCGACCAAGCCCCATCGCCCGGGGCGGCAACCGGTCCACAGCGAGAGGAAAACACAGTGGATCACGGTTACAGCACCGTGAAGACCTTGATTCACAGTCTGGATAACTGAGACGTCATATATCAACCTCTGAAAGTAGAGTTCTCTACTGTATTATAACTAATATAACTGTTATAACTGTTATAACTGTTATACTGTTATACTATTATAACTGATATAACTACTATAACTGTTATAACTGTTATAACTGTTATAACGCATTTGGAGTCTGTTTGTTTATTACCATAGTTGAATTAGCTGGTGAGTTTAGCGTTCATTGTTTATATTTGTAGAACGTAAGCGATACATCAGCATCTCATGGATATAACTTCTCATCTCCGCGCTCTCTGAAACATGCGTAGATGTACGTAATAACATGCCCCGTTGTTCTATTAACATGCAAATATATGCCAAAACACTGCAGTATTGGCTGTGTCAGGTGTTCATTTTGGTCGTCTAAACGTGGCCATTTCTTCGGTGTTAAAGCAGGTATTTGGAACGCATTTATATTTGACGTGGTCCATTTTGCCTTGTTAAGGCGTTTTAGCGCCAGCTATTAAGAGGCGGTATTTGGTGCCGTTTCTTCTCCGTGGATCCTCGGAGGAGAAATCCACAATCTATATATGTGCATATACAGTATTGAGCTGTTTCTGTAATAAAGTGTTTTTTGAGTATTTTTTGTTATGAGTAATTTGTGGTTTGATTATTCAATAAAGAAAAACATGCAATGGATATATTCTTGTACATTTGAAAAAATCATATTAATTGTTTAATCATACCTTAATTACCATCTATATTAGTGTATATAAGAAATGATTGCCTTCTCAGCAGATATCTAATTTAATAGCTTTGGTTGTTTTGAAATTCAACTGGCACTTTAACATATAGGCCCGGGTTTCGTTATTATTTCTGTTAGTGCATTTAAGAAATATGCCTTTCAAGTTGGCAGTCAATGTTGATGGCCTTCATGGTTTCATTTGGAAGTCTGTAGTTCATAGGAGGGAATCTCTGGTCATGGATAAAAAGCTGCTGTGGTGTGGGGATGGTGTGGTAAGACATGACATGCATGCCGTCCATCTGTTCCAGGGCCTGTTCCATCTATCCCCCTCTCGACAATAAACTTGTGTTTTCTACTCCATCGTCTATATCTCTGTGCTGGAGGGCCCTGAAAACGCCACTTGGGGGGCGTGTGGGCTGTGGAACTGCCACAGATGCTATCAAACCATAGTATTTGAATTGAAATATGGTTCCTTTGTGTTATTCTGTGATTTTACATTTAAATATCCGTTATTATAAGCTTCAGTATTAAGAAAAAAAAAAAAGCGATTGTGATTAATCACAGCAAATACCCAAACCCATTTCAGTTTAATGCATTCAATCGAAGCGTCCAGGCCCTCAAGTGTAATAGAGCTTGGCAGGGACATGGTTCTATCTGAGGAAACTACTAAATATTCTGTGAAGCACACACATTGTAATGTCAGGTCTTGTGTTTCAAATTCAGCAGCGATATCTGACATTACATGACAGATTCTGTGGACATCTGGGTGTTTTTTAACTCTCTTTCTGACAACAACACCACCGTGAGAACGTCTGCATGGGGTGTCACTCATTTCACGGCCATGTGCGTATGTCACAATAAGACAAACAGCCAACACCTCTCAGCGCAGAGCTACTCCAGAGCTGGTTCTGCAGATGCTCATGACTAAAACACTGCAACCAATGTGTCAAATGTCCAAATGTCAAACAACTAGAAAAGCTGTGTGTGTGTGAGTGTGTGTGTGTGTGTGTGTGTGTGTGTGCGTGTGTGTGTGTGTGTGTGTGTGTGTGTGTGTGTGTGTGTGTGTGTGTGTGTGAGAGTTTGTTGTGCATATGGAGTACACGCGAGTGTTTGTGTGTGTGTGTGTGTGTGTGTGTGTACGTGGTTTCCTGTGCATTTCTGCGTTTCTGTGTGTTTGTGAGCGTTTGTTGTGCTTATGGAGAGTGCACATGTGTGTGTGTGTGTGTGTGTGCACGTAGTTGCTTGTGCATCTCCATGTTTATGACTTGTTGGTGTGTGTGTGTGCATATGGAAAATGCACGTGTGTGTGTGTGTGTGTGTGTGTGTGTGTGTGTGTGTGTGTGTGTGTGTGTGTGTGTGTGTGTGTGTGTGTGTGTGTGTACATAGTTGTTTGTGCATCTCTGTTTATGGCTTGTTTGTGTGTGCTTGTGTGTGTGTGTGTGTGTGTGTGTGTGTGTGTGTGTGTGTGTGTGTGAGTGTGTGTGTGTGTGTGTACATAGTTGTTTGTGCATCTCTGTTTATGGCTTGTTTGTGTGTGCTTGTGTGTGTGTGTGTGTGTGTGTGTGTGTGTGTGTGTGTGTGTGTGTACATAGTTGTTTGTGCATCTCTGTTTATGGCTTGTTTGTGTGTGCTTGTGTGTGTGTGTGTGTGTGTGTGGGTGTGTGTGTGTGTGTGTGTGTGTGTGTGTGTGTGTGTGTGTGTGTGTGTGTGTGTGTGTGTACATAGTTGTTTGTGCATCTCTGTTTATGGCCTGTTTGTGTGTGCTTGTGTGAGATTGTGTGTATGTGTGTGTGTGTGTGTGTGTGTGTGTGTGTGTGTGTGTGTGTGTGTGTGTGTGTGTGTGTGTGTGTGTGTGTGTGTGCGTGTGTGGGGGTATGTGTGTACATAGTCGCTTGTGCATCTCTGGGTTTGTGTGTTATGCGTAAGTTTGTTGTACTTCTGAAATTAGAGAGTGTGTGCATGTGAGTGTGTGTGTGTGTGTGTGTGTGTTTCCACATAGTTGCCTCTACATCTCTGCATGTTTCTCTGTGAGTTTGTTGTGCGTGTGCATTGTGCATCTCTGGGTTTGTGTGTTATGTGTAAGTTTGTTGTACTTCCGAAATTAGAGAGTGTGTGCATGTGAGTGTGTGTGTGTGTGTGTGTGTTTCCACATAGTTTCCTCTACATCTCCGCATGTTTCTCTGTGAGTTTGTTGTGCATGTGCATTGTGCATGAATGTGTATGTGCATGTGTTTCCTATATGGATGTGCATGCGTGTGTCTGAACCAATCAAGTGAGCATACATGTGTGTGTACATTTGTGCGGTTGTGTACAGTATGTGTCGGTAAATAAAATCATGAAGGAAGGAAAGAGAGCAAGAGAAAGAGAAGGGTGGAGGAAATAAGGTCAAAGAGCAGCAGAGAATAGAAGAGAATACAATGACAGGCCCTCTAGTTAGGCACAGAGGGAATATTCCAACAGAGGGAGAGAGAGAGAGAGAGAGAGAGAGAGAGAGAGAGAGAGAGAGAGAGAGCGAGTCCAGGCGTTATTCCACATGTCACAATGTCTTTCACACCATCACAGGACCTTCACACATTTTCTATCTCTCTCTCTCTCTCTATCTCTCTGTCCATCAATCTATCTATCCATCTATCTAGCTAACGATTCAATGCTCCCTTTGTCTTGACACCTTATTCTGTTTGTGTGCATGTGTGTGTGTGTGTGTGTGTGTGTGTGTGTGTGTGTGTGTGTGTGTGTGTGTGTGTGTGTGTGTGTGTGTGTGTGTGTGTGTCTGGGGCTTGGGGCGTGGGGGGCCCTGCAGGCTGTGCGTGTGCGACATGGACCGACTGGGAAGAAACGAATTCATCGGAGAGGTGCGAGTGGCTCTGAAGAAACTGAAAGAGGGAGAGAACAAAAGATACAACATGGGCCTGGAGAGAATTGCACAGGTACAGAGAGAGAGCGTGCGTGTGTGTGTGTGTGTGTGTGTGTGTGTGTGTGTGTGTGCGCGCGCGTGCGCGTGCGTGCGTACTCTACGGTTTAAAAGGACAACACACCTTAATACACACCAGCATTAACATGACATTGTGAGGGATTGTGAGGACATCTTGCGTCCAACAAAATCTGAGTGTCCTATGAATGTTTTAAGCAGGGCAGTTCTAAATATTTTATACTTGAAAATGTCCTACATTTCAGGCTCATGTTTACCAATTTTTAAGTGACGTCTTAAGTGTACATAATTGTAACTAATCATGTTAAAGGTTTTTCGAGATGTCCCCATAAACCACACAGTGTGTGTGTGTGTGTGTGTGTGTGTGTGTGTGTGTGTGTGCGTGCGTGCGTGCGTGCGTGCGTGCGCATGTGTGCGTATATGGTTTCAAAGGACATTGCACTTGAAAACACACCATCATCAATAGGACATTCGTATTATCAGGACATTTTGTGTCCTCATAATCTGAGTGTCCTATTAACGCCTTTTTTAAGCATTTTATATTCAACACTCTTTTCCAGCTTTTAAATCGACAAAATCTCAACTGATCACGTTTCTAGATGACCCCATAAACCAGCTATACCTCAATCTGTGTACACGCTGCATGCAGTGCGCTTGTGCAGACAGATGTGTCAGAATTTATTGCAACGGAGCCATTTATATTCAACCACAGACTTCATTCCCTTGCGCTCCCAGTTTTTCTCCATTAACTCCTTCTCTCTCTCTCTCTCTCTCTCTGTCTCTCTCTCTCTCTCCCTCCCCCCCTCTCTCCCTCCCCCCCTCTCTCTGTCTCTCTCTCTCTCTCTCCATCAGAATAAAGAAGCTAACAATCAAACGGTGGAGTCGGGAGCACCTGTGGCAGAGGAAGAGGTATCCTCCTCCTCCTCCTCCTCTAAAATAACTATCGCCTGCGCTGAACTCCTTCCTCCATCTTCTCCGTTGCCGCTAATGCACCTTTCGATTTTAATAACCTACAAAGGAACCAATTTTAATGACTTGATTAATCTGTTTAATCTGTTATCTGGTTATTGATCGCGTATCTATTTAATAAACCCATTTTTTGGCACAGCGGCCATCGGGACAAAGACAGAAAAGGACTAGATTGTTTCAGAACGACTTTCCTTTTCTTAACGTGAAATGAATAAAAGAGGTTAATGGCAAATGTTTATGCTGTATTCCACTTTTTTTTTTCCCAATGCAAATAACCACATTCTGTAGGTAAAATGCATAACCTGGGTGTTTTCTTAGGACTGCACCAGTAACACTAGTGTTTTTACTTTTCAGTGATACTGTTCGATGTGTTGTCTATTGACACATGGATTCCTAACACTATTTCATATTTCAATTTTTTTCCCTATTATTGAATATTTTCATACATTTTAATTTAAAATATTTCTCGTTGTTCATTTTTTAATTTTTGTGTTTTTCCCCACAATATTTAATATTTTTAATACATTTATTTATATTTTTCCAAACAGTATTTCAGATATTTTTTAGCCAGAGAATTTAACACTTAAAATTAGAACCAATAAGGAATCTGGGCTCCACCGGCTTTGTCTCTGTATGAAAACGGGTTCTTTTGCTCTATTTCTGCAGCGCGGTCGCATCCTGGTGTCACTTTGCTACAACACGGAGAAGGGCACGCTGCTCGTGGGCATCATACGCTGTGCCCACCTGGCCGCCATGGACTCCAACGGCTACTCTGACCCCTTCGTCAAGATGTGAGTAGCGCCGGATGAAGTGGAACAGAGGAGAGGTTGTGAGGGCAGAGCCAACACCAAAGCCGTGGGAATACCAGTTCTGGGTTTCTGTGTCACGGCCAGAGGTGGAAAGGAAGTAGTAGAAATCCTGACGCAAGTCAGAGTGTTGTTCCTGCGAGAGGTGGAACATTTTGGGCTCAGAACATTAGGATCCGCTTTCCATGTTTTTGCTCCACCCGATTTCTGTGCTCTGGGCGCATTGTTTGCATTATCCGTCATTTTGACGCACGATGCAATGGAAAGTCACCCGTTTGTTTGTTCGGCGCACCCACCTGTTCCTCCCCGTCTATCTGCAGCTTTCCACTTTGCGCGCTGCTATCGCTTCTTCTGTCGATTTTGCCCTTTGTTGTCTCTATTGAACTGGATTTGCGTTACTTGCTCTTGTCTCTTTTCGTATTTTTATCCAGCTCCAGCTTGTGCCGCCCTGATTTCGTGTCTGATCACCGTGTTTGTTTCGGGGGGTTTGGTCGTTTAATACTTTTGACAGCCTGTCTGCCACGGGTCCTTGGTTTTCAGTCAAATTCGTCTGTTTTTTTTCATTTTTTTTATACGGATTTACTGCAAACGACCATGTCTGCAATGATTCAGGAGCTACAATGTCGATTCTAATCTTTAGTCTAATATTTAAAGTGTCAATCCATATGTCCCTTTCTTTCACTCTGCTATTCCATAAGAATGTCTTCTTCTGATGCATTGATTTTTTTTATTTTTTTTTTTCTTGGTCATTTGAGGTGGTGGGGATATTTTTTCATCCTTTTTTGTACATGTTCATCCGTATCGACAGAACTAGCTACGCTGCCTTATCAAATTCACCGCGGCTGCTTGTCACTTATTGTCAGTGGCGCCACCAATAATGGAAAACAGCATGTTATGGAAACACAGCAGTAATGCAAATACATCGAATGACTGTTTCTTATGAAGTTAAGGTTAAAATTAAAGTTTCAAATATGGGATGATTTTTAATTAAATAACCTTACGGATTACCACTTTAACGCTGTGTCTTAAGCACTTCAACACGTTGCCCAGTTTGGTTCTGTACTCGAGGTACCGAGGAGGACTCTTCATTTCTCAGGATTAGCGAACGACACGAAACGGCGATGTTCCGTTTGCGGGGCCATGCGTGCCGTATACAGGAACCAATCAACAAACTAATTAAAAAATGATACGCATGAACAAATAGGAACTAAAACAAACAAATAATTGAAATTAAGTCAAATAACGGGAAAAAAATAGCCCCTCGTTAATTCTAACAGGAAACGCAGTCAGACGATTAATAATTTCCCTATGTTAGAAATGGAATATCATTGTTGTCATTGTTTTCCTGACCTACTTCATCATGTGTTAATGCGTTTGGGGAGGGAGGGGGGGTTATACCGCACCACACATTTTTTACCTTTAACATTTTTGTACCTATGGCTACATTTTTGTACGCATAGTTTGTGCTCAGTGTTAATTATTGCATTTTTCCCGAACGATTTTATCTGCACGCAATTTATTTATTTACAAATACAGTTTTAATCACACGTTGAATTATTAATTCCTGAATTTGGCTGCCACCGAACCCTCTTCTAATTGGCCCTCTCTCTCTCTCTCTCTCTCTCTCTCTCAATCCATGATGAATAGAATTACGTCCAAACTAATTTGGGCTCCAGTTGAAAAGAAGGGAATTAGCGAGTTCCGTCTGGGGTTTGAAGACTAAATGAGTTCACTACCTCCAGATGAAATCCATTTTGTCCCTGAAATTTTAAACAATTTCTCTTAAGCCCAACTCAAAAATAGACCTCTACGGGAGACATGTGAGCTCAGAGTGCCGTTTCTGCTGACTGGGCTTTCTTTTCTTATCTTCTCTCTCCCTTTTCAAACTAAAACTATTCCCTCGCCCTCTCGCCCCACCTCCCTTCCTCTTCTCTAGCTTCACTTTGAGACGTTCTCCTTTGTGCTTGACTTTCTTTTTTCCCCACAACCGTGTTTGTTGTTTTTCCTCTGCCATGGCTTTTATTTGCTGTTTATTCTCTGCCATAAACACCCCTTCCTCACCCCGTTCCGCCTTTCATTCATTATATTCGCCGTATAATCCCGATAGAATAATCGTAATCTTCTCAACCAACTCCAACAACCAACCTCAACCTCCTTCTCACCTACTTGCTTCTTTCTTTTCTCTATATTTCGAAAGGTACTTCACAGCTAGAATACACTTATAAAGGGAAATGGGCTCATATGCTCTTTATATTAAAGTTATAGGGATGGTTTAAGCAGAATTCTAACAATCACAAATCAAATCACAAATCACAAAGAATCCAAGAATGCGGGTGTGACCACTGCTATAACTGTGAAATATACAGAGGGACATTTGACAACCACATATCTTATTAAAAGCATATTTAAATCTCAATCAGGTTATCTGCGGCAGTTGTGCAAGTTACAAACCTGTGGAGCTCACTCAAAATAAAAGTAAATGGATTTCTGAATTGGGCTTGGAAGCACCCACAGGACCGGCGACTATGCCTTGCGGTCACAAGCCGTGGAAGGAAGAACAATAATCACAATTGTCATGATAACTATTCAAAATAATTACTATATAATACTAAATATTAAAGGAATAGTTACGATTTTTTTAATGTATCCCTGTTTTCTCTCCGTCCAGCAGTACGTAGGTAGGTTTCAACCATTTCTCTCACGCCCCATGAGCCCATCAGGAGTTCAATGCAATTATACGGGGGACAAATCCAGTGTAATTCGAGGAGTTATTTTTTTAAGAGTATGTTTGGCTGTATTGTTTTGTTTGCTGTTTTGTTGGTGCTATTCTTAATGCTGTGCAGCCATGTTGTTACCGGTGTTACACCCAAATGGGCGACCTGCTCAAATGTGTGACGCTGCAGATGAGAATGGCTGCTTTTGTCATTCTTTTAGAGATGACCTAATTGCTCTCAAATTTATATACAAGCATTGTCAAAACATTTGTTTTCAAACATACAATAAAGTGCGTCAATTACTTTGCAATTATCTTGTGTTGAGCCATCTTGTGATCTTTGTGCACGCTGATCTTTTAGATGCGTAGAGTATAGCTTAACCCAATTTGGCAGGTCACCCATTTTGGCAGAACAGTGGTAAAAACACTCCAGCACAGCAATAAAAACGGTAACAGTAAAAATGACTCCTCCACAAAATCAGTCTGCTGTGACATCATGTTGGCTTTGCCTTAAAATATGGAGTGAGTTTTATGCACTGAATACAGATTGTGGGTTCTCCTCCATTTCTTGCATTGA
This sequence comes from Zeus faber, assembly GCF_960531495.2. NCBI lineage: Eukaryota > Metazoa > Chordata > Actinopteri > Zeiformes > Zeidae > Zeus > Zeus faber. The sequence continues at coordinate 22,230,418 of NC_137191.1, forward strand.
CCTCCCGATGGGCGTATCTGTCCAGTTTCAGGAAAAGCTACCTTTGTACTACATCACCCCCCCATCCTCATCCCCCACTCGCTACCCTCCTGTTTTGGGTGTGTGAGCCTCGGAACCCAGTCTCATCCATCAGCTGTTGGGCCGGTGAGCGTCCCACTGCGGCGGGGGGAGTCAGATCGCTTCCAGAGCCGAACATCTTGATTCTGGATGTATGCCTCGCTCTTCCCTCGGGGGTTCCTTCTGTTGCCTCCTCCGCCGGAGAGCGGCGCTGCCCGCATGTAGCTCATGATTAGGATCTTTAGATTGCTTCCTTCTCTCTTTCCTGTCTGCCACACACAGACACACACACACACACAGACACACACACACACACACACACACACACACACACACGTTTTGTTCTTGTGCTTTGTGCGAAAAAGGTTTGGTTCTTCATTGTCTCCCCCAAAGGAAGAAGACAACCTGCTAATTTCCTGATTGTGCTTTGTTTCCTCCTTCACTGAGCCTATCCTGGTGAGGTTTGGTGTCACGTCGGGGTGAAAGACAAAGTTGTGGAGTATTCACTTTGATCTTTTTCCCCGGAAAAAACGAGAGTTCTACTATCTGGATGAGTGCATGCGAGACTTGGCACTGCCGATACAGCGCTGCGTAATTACCGCGACCCCCTTTTTCTCCTCCTTCCGACACCCTGCCTTGTTGCTGCTCGACTAAATATGTCTTCCTGTTCCGTTCCTTTATGGGAGTCGGTTTTGACCGCCGGCCAGAGCCACTCTGCATCACTTCCAAACTGTGTAATACGTCTGCGGATATGTCCTGAGGGTCGGTCCAGGCCCCAGCCATTGATTTATTTACTTTCCCCGTCACTTTCTCTTTATCTCTCCTTTTGCAATCGTCCCATAGTCACGTATCCTCCTCTCGCTGACCTGATTTTTCAGCATGCTGCAGCCCGACATGGGGAAGAAGTCCAAATACAAGACCACGGTGAAGAAAAAGACCCTCAACCCCGAGTTTAACGAGGTAAATTCATGCACCTTCGCCCCATCGCGACACCACACGGCACACTAGAGGTCCTCACGGGTCTACCCCAAACCCAACTACCCGAGGCCCGACCTGGGACCTGTAGGGGTCTCGGGGCTACGTTTAATTATGGCCATTTGGGTTTGGTGGTGGCTCATTCTATTGTTCCGGGTCTGTTTTGTGTCATTGTGCCTATGCCAGATTTACAAGATTACAAGGGAAAAACCAAACAAACATTAAGTGCAGCTTAGACATTAGACAGGGTAGAAAACCTGCATTTTGTGGAGCAATTTTTATTATCGGATCCGTTCGGATCCAGTAAATGGTCGGTTCCAATCGGATCTTGGGACGAATTCCTGGGGTTCGATAGGGGTTCAGATCAGAATTATAGGACCCAGGAAGACCTCACGACGTAACAGCCAAACACCATGACCAACTGGAAACTGCTTAAATTGTCCCAGTGGGTTGTATCTGACTCTGGCATAGCAATACCGATAAGATAAGATAAGATAAGATAAGATAAGATAAGATAAGGAAGAACTCTTAGTAAGTCCCCTTGGGGAAATTGAGATCCGACCGAACCCTTTCCATTCACAGTCATAGACATTTTGATGTGCTCTCGAATGTTGTTCTTCTTGCTGACCCTCTTTTATATTATCATATCACAGTTTCTTTCCGCTCTCGCCCTGTTTACCGGGAGCTCATGCGAATGCACCGCCACCTTTCACAGGAGTTCTCGTACGAGGTGTCCCTGGACCAGCTGGCGAAGAAGACCCTGGAGATCTCCGTGTGGGACTACGACTTGGGAATGAGCAATGACTTCATAGGTAGGCAGGCAGGCCAGGGCGCCGGGGCAACCGGGGGCTTGGGAGAGGAGGATGAATGGATGGGTGGAAGACAAGAGGAAGGAAGGAAGGAAGGAAGGAAGGAAGGAAAGAAAGGGAACAGGGAGGTTGGGAACACGAGCGTCAGAATGAAAGTGGTGTAATTGCCGACAATTGGAAAATAATTCGGGTGAGGAGAAGAGAAGCGAGATAAGAGGGAAGGGAGGGGGGAGTCAAATGTTCATGGTGGGAGAGGAAAAAAAATTGTGGGAGTAGAGGGGGAAGCGGGGAGGCGTGAGAAATCAAGGAGGAAACACTTTTATTTGGAACTTATCCTTCACGGCCCTCAGTGAGCAGATAGCACCGCTAAGCAGCTCAGAGGAATCACAGAGGAATGGAGGGAAGCACGGAGCGGAGGATGGATTGCCACCCCCGTGGGCGCCACGAGGCCTTGAGATCAAAGCGGTCCACGGCAGCTGGTTGCCTCCGTGGCCACATGTAGGAAAAGTGTGTACGTGTGTGTGTGTGTGTGTGTGTGTGTGTGTGTGTGTGTGTGTGTGTGTGTGTGCGCAAATGAGGCTAAATAATGCGATAAGGCTCATTTAGTTATTAACCTCAGCCTCGCCGGGATAGAAGACCATCAATCCTCTTCACACTCTTTACGATGGCCGTTATCATAGCAGCGGGTGTAATGAAGGTAATTTGGGACTTTGGAGCAAAGAAGGACGGGAGGGAGTGAGCTGATGACATGACACAGTGAACGTGACGTGAGTGTTCATGTCCGAGGGTGAGATACGAAGAAGGGACGATGGGTTTTTAATCCGCGCCAACGATATATATAATGGAGGCCATGTCGAAATAAATCTCGGAGGAGCCATTTCTTCTCTAGTCGGTGGGTGGAAAGGTGGAGCTGAGGGATTAAATTAAATTGATGGGGTTACACACAACTCTCGGCTGGTTCAATTCTGTCTAATCCACGCTTTTGTTGAATCAATTTGAAGCTTCTTGGGGTTGCACTGTAACTGACACCCAATCCCTCTCAAAAAAATAGGAAGCTTACAAGTACCTGCAGATGGTTGAAATAAAGATCCACCTGTTGAGCAAGCGAGAGAGAGCGAGTGGGGCGTGGTGAAGGGAAAGAGGTACAGGGAATAAAGGGGGAGAGAGGGAGAGAGGAAGGGGAAGAAGGGGGGAGAGACGAAGGGGGAGGGGAAAGAAGAGGGTAGAGAGGGGTGAAGAAGGGGGGAGAGAGAGAGAGAGAGAGAGAGAGAGAGAGAGAGAGAGAGAGAGAGAGAGAAAGGGAAAGAAGGGGAGAGAGAGGATTAGATTAGATTTGATTTATTTGACAAATTCACTCCGAAAATATGGGTAGCTCCATAGACTTAAATCTTAAATCTAGGAGGAACAAAATCAGTGGGGCTGCCCCTAGTGGAATAACTATGAACATCCCTCACACAGGGGAAGTAGTTCTTCAGGCACATAGGAACACCACCATAAACAGCCCAATGAACAATGCTCAATTCAGACACCCGATCTGCTACGTTCAAGCTTACAAGGTGCGTTCTCGTGGGACAATCCTGACTCATTTATTTTGAGAAATCTGAAGCCTATTTTTTAAAGAACTTAGTGCCCATTGTACCATGCACAGCCAGCATAATCGAAATTGGGTCGGATCAGGGCTCCAGCTAGTGTAACCATTGCGCTCCTATCTAAAAACATTGAAATTCTAGCCAAAAATCTTGGCACCCTTTGGGCATGGCCTCCATCCGACAAATGTCGACCCAAAGTACAGTCGAGATCATTAACAGAGGCCCAAGTCACCCACTTTAACAATAAAACCAGGGGGACTGTTTTAATGTAATTCCGGATCCAAACACCAATTGATTTGCTCTTCCCTAAATGGAGTGACAACCTATTAAACAGCTCAGATGGACAGGCTGACCTAAGATCATCAGCGCGTAAAAGGAAAAAGAGAGGACCGAGGACGCTTCTCTGAGCGTCCCTGAAGGTCACTTAAATAGTGGAGACAGGTGTCGGTGGAATGGGACTTGCAAAAACACGACTAAAATTGATAGAGAAGTTTAAGTGAAGCCAGGCATTGGTCGGTTTGATCGTAACTTATTTTTCCAATTCTCTTTGACAAAGCGCCCAACACAGAAACTGGTCCGTCATTTCATTGGTCTAATTTAAAACCTTTCTAAAAAAAAAGTGGAATAACTTGAGCAAGTTTCAAAATCGTTTGGAAATGTTCCATGCTTAATAGACGGATTCGCAATATGGGTGACGTATGGAGTACTAAACTCAGCGGCATCTCTTAGGAACCGAGGTTGAATATTGTCCAGGCCCGTGGCTTTGGAGCCGTTCAGATTGGATAACTTCTCAAGCACCTCTGCCTCGGAAAGCGTCTCGAAAGAGAAGCCATCAGGTTACACTCCTATCTCAGAATACTACTCCCGAATATAACTCTCCCCTGCATTGTCCAGACTGTCCTGGAGGGTTTGCAACCGGCCTACTGACCACTGATGTGAAGAATTTGTTGAAGCTGCCTGCCACCTCACTCTTCTTAGATGAAACCTTATTCCCAATATCGAAACTAATGTTGCAGGATTTGTTGGTTTTTTTCGCTTACTACTAAAGCCACATTGTGTAAAATACTTCCGTCACTTACTTGAATCATTTCTATATTCAGAAAGAGAATAAGGGGAGAGAGAGAGAGAGAGAGAGACGGGGGGGGGGGGGGGATAGGCAGAGAGGAAGGGGAGAGACGGGGGTAGGGGGGGAAGAACAGGAGAGAGAGAATGAAGGTCTATCCATCTATCCCTCGATCACCCATCTGTCCGTCCATTCTTTTGCTGAGTGAAATGCGTGCAATGGCAGTGTGTGTGTGTGCATTTGCTTGTGCTTGTGTGTGTGTGTGTATGTTCGTGTGTGTGTGTGTGTGTGTGTGTGTGTGTGTGTGTGTGTGCGCGCGTGTGCAAACATGTGCTGAGAGAGAGAGAGAGCGAGAGAGCGAGAGAGAGAGAGAGAGAGAGAGAGAGAGAGAGACAGGTGGAGCTGGAGGGTATGAATGGAGTGTTTGGAGATGTGTCCCGCGTCCCCCCCCAGCAGCAGTGTTTACCACCAGGTGACGCAGAGCCCCAGATAAGAAACTGAGCCATGTTGGCTTTTCTTCCTTTCTTTTGTTTTTGTTTTTTTTTTGTTTATTTTTTGTAGTTGTTCCAGGTGCCGGGGGAAGAGTGAGAGGCTAAAAGCCTGGCATTTCAATTTCAGAGCCACGGAAAACAGTTTTTAACAGTCACGGCTGTGAGTCACCTGGCCTCACTTTCACCCTCGAAGCTTCCTCCTGGTCCGGTGCCACAACGCTGAAGCACAAGCTCCTCCTGTCTGTCTGTCTGCCTGTCTGCCTGTCTGTACGTCCGTTTTTCCGTCTGCCCGTCCGCCTTTTCCGTCAGTTGATCCGTCTGTCTGTCTCTCTGCCCGTGTCTTTCTGTGTGTCTGTCTTTTTCTCTGTCTCTTCGTCAGTTGGTCCGTCCGCTCGTCCGTCCGTCTGTCTCTCCATCTTTCCGTCTCCATGTCAGCGTGAAGGGTACATGTATTTCTCTTCACTTTTCTCTCATTCACTTTCCTTCCCTTCCCCCCTGTCGCCAGCTGATTGTCTTGCCTTTCTACCTCTGCAGCTGTGCGTCCCTCTCACTACGTCCCTCTCCCTCTATCTTTCTCTCTCTCTTTGTCTGTCTCCCCCTCTCTCTCTCTCTCTCTCTCTCTCTCCAGGTGGGGTGGAGCTGGGCATCAAAGCGAGCGGACAACGCCTCCGACACTGGTTTGAGTGTCTGAAAAACAAGGGAAAGAAAGTGGAGTACTGGCACACACTCACCCAGCAGGGAGCCCCGAGCAGTGACAAGCCAGACTAGATCAGGACGCGCACACACACATGGACAAACTCTCAAACACACACACACACACACACACACACACACACACACACACACACACACACACACACACACACACACACACACACACACACATATTTAGATTGCCGAATAACAACCGAAATGACCAAACGACGTAGTAATAAACAAACATGCAATAATGAGATGCGTTATTAATATGCCGACAAAAGGTGCCAACAATAATCTCTATGTAAATGATAGTGGAGGTGATGAGGTGTAATCCCAATGTTTCTTTTTTTTTTCTTTCAAGGTGAACTAATTTGGGAAAAATGTCCCACGTAAAAACAAACAAAAAAAAAAAGTGTCAAAACATTATACAGGGGAGAGAGAAAACAGTACTACCCCGCCCCCACCCCCCCATAAAATTGTACTTTTCAAACCCTCGTTACCATGGACGTCACTCACTCCCAAGTCATCGAAATCGTACACCTGAGTGTCGAATATCTTAACTGTTTTCAGTACGGTCGCCGTGGTAACCCCCTGTGACGGCGGCAGGTTGTTATTAGCGGGGGGCGATGCAACCGGACTGGACGGGACAGGACGGGGGCGAGGCGGAATGGGACGCTTTTCTCCTCACGCTGAAGAGTTCATCAAGGAGGCCGTCGATCTGATGCAAAACGAAAACACAATACTTTTTAAAAGCACAAAAATCAATCCATTGGTTTGGATTTGTATCTGTATCGGTGTCCTCATCCTCTCAACGTCCATCTGTCCGTGGCTCAAGTCAGTTACCTGTGCGCGTCCGTCTGTCAGTCCGTCCGTCTGTGCGTGTGTTTCTCTCTGCATGTGTGTGTGTGTGTGTGTGGGTGGGTGTGTGTGGTGTGCACGCGTGGGGGGCTGTGTGAATGTCAGTGCCTCCATCCTCTCCCTCCGTCTGTACGTGCGGTGTCTTATCTATATTCACATCACTCCCTGTTTGATTTGTTTCCGCCCGTCTCCACGACCGAGGAGCGCGGCGCTGCCTTCGCAGCGCCAGGGAGGAGTCAGGGTAGGGAGACGCCGAGGCTAGGAGCGGGGGAAAACCACACTGCCTAAACTTCTCTTTGCGCGCGTGTGTGTGTGTGTTTGAGCGCCGCTGCCCGCGGGGAGGACTCGCCGCAACACCCGCGCCAAACCCCCGGGCGCTCCGTGCTGGTTGAAGGTCGGCAAAGCGTCTTTACGTACGGACTGTTCCTCTGACCTTCGCCCTCTCTGGCCTTTCAGCCTCCCGATGAAAGGCCACGGCGCTGCTCCACTTTGGTCCGTTCTTCACTATGTCGTGGGCTTAATAAAGGGTGTCAGCCCTGGAAGGCCCTTGTGGAGGGCTCCGAAATTCATACACAAAGAAAGAAAAGAAAGAAAGGCATACACAATAGGGTAACAGACCTCAGACAATGTTCATTGCCAACCACATTGAAGAAAGGTATCCACGACACAGTCATTGACATAAAGAGCGTCCATATGCCAACGTCAACCGGCAATGCCCCCAAAAGCAACAGCGGTTCCTAACAGCCAGAAAAGTGCGAGCCATTGTTTTGGGTTTTTTTTGCCGACTTTTAGAAGGGAAACCAACGAACAACTTGGAACACAGCGCACAGGAATTTGCCTCCTTCGGGACCTCTGGGGCTTGTCTTCTGTAGCCCTCTGCTTGTCTATCAAAACAGTATCGAAACAGATGCCACAGCGATCTCCAAACTCCACCCAACAGACTAGGTGGCGGCGGCGGCGGCGGCGGCTGTAGCCTTCCAGCGTCACGCCGACCGCACCCCGGCGTGCCCCTCTTGGATCATTTTGATCTCCTTACCCGGTCGATTGATACGAAACGGGGCTCGCCTGGAAGAAAAGCTGCAGATCCAGCACGGCGCGCTTTTCTTTTTTTGCACTCTTTCAGTAATTTTGCTGAAATCTATAAACCACCCTCAGAGAGAGAGAGAGAGAGAGAGAGAGAGAGAGAGAGAGAGAGCGAGAGAGCGAGAGAGAGAGTGGTTGGCTCTTTGCCTCCGGCTGTTTTCTAACCCTGATAGGGGGGATGTCTGGAGCACCGGGACCACCGATCGCAACTCATTGTGTCTGCTTCTGCGAGATAATAAAAAAAAAAAAAAGAAGAGTTCCCCACGGGGGAGCAGGTGCGCAAAGACGGACAATAACACACCACTTCCGCGATCTGGCCGGGACCCCCTGCAGGAATAGAGAGAGAGAGAGAGAGAGAGAGATTACAGATGAGGAAACCCGTTCTGGGAGCAACGGGCAATGGACAATCGTCACCAAATTCAAAAAGGATCGACATCCACGCAGCAGACCATGATGACGCGGTCGTGTGTGTGGGTGTGCGATTTGTGTGTTGTCTGTCCGCGAGCGAATGCACACACATTTCAGCGTACGTGTGGTATGTTTGTACGTTTGTGTATGCAAAAATTCCATGTGTTTGGAGTATACGGGGTATAAAAAACATGAGTTACCGTGTTTACTCTCGGACAAAGACTCGGGCGGTTCGTTTCGACGACGACAGTGGCTACGAATCGCACAAGCGGGGTCCACGTTTCACAGTCAGGGAATGACCGACCAGAACTTTATCCTTTTTCTCTTTTCTTTTTTTTCTCGTTTTCGGTTGTACGTTCACGAACTCGGTGAATATCTGATCATCCACGTGTAAAGAAATCCAAAACGAAAAATAAAAAAAATGAAAAAAAGATCAAAAAACAAGTGTCAAGTTGTGTTACGAAACAAAAAAAAAGAAGGGCTTTGGCATTTATTCAAGCATGGAACCTTAAGCTTGTGTTTTGTTTTCACGTTGAACGCTGAGTGGAGTTCGGGGGGCGACAAGAGGGTGACGGCTGCCTATGGCTTATCTCTATGCACATCCAAAAAAATAAACAACCCAAAATTTCGGCAGTAAAACGACGATTCAGAGGAGAGGCCTCTGAAGGTTGTTTTTTTGTTGTTGTTGTTGTTGTTGTTGTGGTGGTTGTTGTTGTTGTTGTGGTGGTTTGCTGTAATATCCTCCGCACTTCGAAGCTTCACTGCGGCGAGTGAACAGTTTGGATTGTCAGCCCATCGCGCTCGGATCCTTTCGGGTGTGATCTAGAAAAACCGCGTCGAATCCCTCGGTTTCGTCGACCGGATTTCCCCCTTTTGTGTTTTTTTTTTTGTTGTTTTTTGGGTTTTTTTTCCTGACTTTGAATGAACCTGTTTCCCCCGGCCGCATGTTTGGCCGTCATGCGCAGAGCGTGAGCTGGAAAACAAATCCCAGAATCCCCTCCATTCAAATCGTCTGCTCGGTCTCCATTGCTGCTGTCCGATAGAGAAAGGGACAATTCAGGGTATTTTCTTTGCTCAGTTGACTTCTGCTTTACCGAGCTATTGCTTCAAACCTTTACTGTCATAGGAAATGGCATTCGTCTTCCCTTTATCAGCGTTTTAGGTCAAGGGCGTGGGTGGATGGTAGCAGTGAATGAGATAAGGAATCCACTAAGGGCATCCCCTGTGTACCGTCTATCTGTCAATGTGGACCATGTTGTGTGGCTGCCATCTTGTGGTGGTTTTTGTGTAATTACTTTACAAAAATAAATCCAAGTTGTTTCAGTGGTTTTCTGTTGCATTGACATTGAACATCAGATGAAGATGTGATCTTTTTTTTTTTTTTTTTCCCCCTACAACATATGCAATGTACATAATGCAACTACCGCCCCATTTTAGGCTCATATCCAGGCAAATAAGTAAGAAGTATAAGTTCAAGTATAAATAATATTGTTGGGGCATTGCAGTCTTTCTTTGAACTGTATTGTAATTGCGATAATTACCAACTTGAAAACCAACATCATTTGTAGATAAAAGCCCATTCTCGTGACAAAAATGAATGCATTTTAACTTCTGTCTTCTTGGCTTTAGTTATGCTGGCCTTGCAGGAGTTCCATTTAAGAACTAAGTCACTTTGCTGTTAGTTGTAGTGGATCACACACAGTATAGAATTAGAAATCAACAGACGTAACTCTGTAACCAAATGGCTCTCTATAACCAAAAACTGCTCTTGTCATTCTACAGGTCGTCCACAGGACAGAGTCATTGCAGCGGTTCATGATGATTTTAGAATTAATAAAGAGTTGCATTGCAGGTTGAAGTGTTGAACTCCACTTGCAGACTAACTATGTCCTAGATGCAATGGCATAAAAATACTCTGTGTTGTATGGCCAAAAAAGTCATAATAATAAATAAATAAATGAATCAACAGACACCAGATCAACCAGGACTTCAGATAGTGTTAAACATGTTTAATTGTCTCAGAATGGTTGGTAAAGAGGCAAGTATTTAATTCTCTGACTGGAGTCTGGTCACCAGCGGCCGGTGACCAGAGCAGCTGAAGGCCGAAGTCAACTCCCGCTATTCGGTTCCGATATTCGGCGACAACATCTCTGTCCTCCATCACGGCACGGTAACTCGGCCCACGAACAGGGGGACGTTGGCCCAGTCGCTCCAGAGCAGCAGGATGAACGGGCGCAGGGCGGAGAAGGCGGAGTAGCTGCGAGAGAAGGACAGCGAGGTGGCGGCCCCGGCCTCCACCCCGTTCTCCGTCAGGGCCAGGAAGGCTCGGTGCTGGGCGTCGCTCAGGAGAATCTGATCCTCGCTGAGCCCACACAGGTTGGCGCTCTCGAAGAGTGACGACAGGCCTGTTTTTTTTTGGGAGGGGGTGGGGTTAGAAGAAGGGAGCAGTTGCTGTAGGAAATGTGGGAAAGCGGTGCTAAAATATGGAAGGAAAGAGGGATGGAAGAGGGATGAGCAGCGCAGAATGGCAGGCATACTGTACAGAGGAGGAACATCTGATGTGTGATGTCTATTCTATGTATTCATGTATTGCAACATGAACTGGCTGTTTGTCAGGATGATTAAAAGGCTAAAATAGGTTATATTCCAGCTATTGGTCAAAACATGTCCAAATACACAGTAGTGATGTGAATACTCACAAATGATTAGTTTGTACCGAACAAATCTTTTTAATGGATGGAGATTGTGGAGTCACTCCAACAAAAGAGTGATTCTCACAAAGTCAAAATAATTAGGATGAAATAAAGTCCAAAGCAAAAAAATCTATGGCTCTTGGTGTAACTCATATGGAGTATGTTCACTTTCCACCAAAATGAATGTTTCTTACAGAAGTCAATTCTCTTTTGATTCATACTTTGCATTTCTCTGACAAAAAGAAAAAAAAAAGGGAAAATCAGGCTAAAAGATTTTCTGGGATCCACAGTTTACATTGTTCTGCCGAAATGGAAACATTTTGAAGGAACTGAATTCTTTTTGTGAGAATTGAAAGTCGCTCGGGAGGTCCTCCCTCACTCACCACGCTGTACGCCAACAAAATTGGACGATGAGTCGCAAAAAGGTCTCTTTTTACCGGGCGACTCGAACGGACCAAGGCAGAAAGAAAGGAAAGGGAAGGAAGACCAAAAAAAAAGACCAAACCTAATTTCCTGAGAAGCGTGTTCATGTCCGCTTGGATGTCCAGTTTTATTTTGGGGAGCGTGACCTCGATGACCTGTGGGGAGGACTTGGCCAGGCGCTCCATCATGCGGCGCAGTGTGGCGGGGCTCATCCTCTCCTCCACCCGCTGCAGGTCGGACAGAGCGTGGGAGCGAGGCAGCACCACGTAGAGGCTGCTCTCGCCTGAGAGGGGGAACCTCGCCACCTAACGCCGGAAACGTCTTGGTGTGAATATGCGGAATGTCTGTGCGCTAAAGGAATGTGAGCATGCGGCTCTGTGCTCCCATCAGGAGTTCAATGCGGGTGATAACAAAACCCACAATCTGCGTTTCGTCCAAAAACTCCCTGACTGTTTCGGGCAGATCTAACGTGATGCCGCAGCAGTCTGACTTGACAGTTTTTTGTATTTATTATATATATATATATATTTATATTTATTATATTATATTTGATTTCACGCTAAAATTAGCTGTTTCCTGCCGCTATATTCATTGGCGGTGTTAGATCCAAATGGTTCGAGAAAATTGCTGCTTTGGGAGGAGTTCAACAAGCAAAAGAAATCTGAATCAGTCAAGTAGAAACTTCTAGGTAGCTACTGTGTTTAGTCTAGGACATATTGTGCGTAATCACCGGGTGCGTTGCGTTGACATTTCACTGCATATATGTATGGAAGTATGTATATGTATGTGACGAATAAACCTCTTGAATCTTGAAATAAAACGATCTCTGACCCTAAAGTGGATATTCGACCGCTTTCCCATGAGGCGTAGCTTCTGGGCAGTCCAGGTGGATTGCCGCGCTCGGTGCATCCCTCCAGGACACAGTTCTATGGGAGCCCTCCGCTTGTCCTCAGCTTTCCTCCTGCTCCACACCCGGCCTGGACACCCGGTGGTGGTCCGCGGTCGCAAGGGATACTCGGACGGGGCTGCCTCACCACCTCACCTCGGCCTCTCCAACCGCTACGCTACGACCCTGTCTCCGTACACTGGGTTCCGACTCGTCCCGACCGGGACCACAGCTTTCTCACCACTGGTGGCCAGCAGTGTTTGGGTGGCTCGCCTTTCCATTCATTGGTTGAAGCCATATTCAACGGCCCTCATCCCCGGGTAACGACCTTCTCTTCCCGTCGTGAGATTAAAAGATGCCGTGATCAGACGCTCCAGAAGTCTTCCTCGCCCTGAGCCGGCTGGGAAATCCTCTCTCAAGTCTGACGTCGCTGCCTCGCCACGAAACCCGCCTGCTCGGACGCCCCATCCTCAATCGCCGACTTCAACACGTGAATCAGATTGCGCACCCTGCTGCCACGGGCAATTTCCCCCGTACAGCCCATTAATCAGGACAGGGCCTCCCGTCCACACTGAATATCCGAAGGTAGAAATAAAAACGACCTCTCTTATTTTGATGTGGTGTGTCCATTGGGAACCTCCACCAGCTGCCCCTCACCCCCGCCTGCTCTGCTGCTGTTCTGATCAATGCTTGGTCCATTGGAAACAAGTCACTTGTCCTTAACGATCTGTTTGCACTGCATTATGGACTTTATGTTCCTGTTCCTGTTCCTGAGTGTGTGTGTGTGTGTGTGTGTGTGTGCATGTGTGTGTGTGTGTGTGTGTGTGGGTGCGTGGGTGCGTGTGTGTGTGTACCTGTGCCGTCAGTTCGGGGATGGACGCCGTAACAACAGAGTATTCTGAGCTGTGGAGAACAGGCACTTTGACTATGTCGCCGTTCAGTTTGGTGAAAGCTGCCTTCATGCCTTGCTCCTCAAACTTGAGTTTCCACTGGCCTGCAACACACACACACACACACACACACACACACACACACACACACACACACACACACACACACACACACACACAAGGAATTAGTTGCTTACTACACCTTAATGACTCTCAAAGTGTTCCAAACCACAAAAGAAAGTTCATCTGAATGGCTGCATCTGTTCACTGGCTGCAGAGGAACAAAATTCAAGTTTTGGTTTAAAGTCCGGACTGGAAACCAGTAGAGATGCTGTGGTATGATCTGAAACGAGCTGTTCTGAGAAGAGAGAAGACTGAGAAGGCTGATATCAAATCATAGGAAGTGATTGGCTGCAGTTATTGCTGCTAAAGGTGGTGCTGCCAGTAATTACTCCCTTAAGTCTAAGGGGGGCGTGAGAACTTTTTTGACATTGGTGATGGGAGTGTAAATTGTAATGGAAATTGTAAAATGTAAAATTGTCATTAAATAAATTGAAATAAAATGTATTTGAAAATTAATCTAGCTTTATTGTTCGGTTTGTATTTAGACATTTTTTTCTATCGTCTAGTTCATTTTATCCATCTATCCATCTATCCGTCTATCTATCTATCTATCTATCTATCTATCTATCTATCTATCCATCTATCTATCCATCTATCCATCTATCTATCCATCCATCTATCTATCTATCTATCTATCTATCTATCTATCTATCTATCTATCTATCTATCTATCTATCTATCTATCTATCCATCTATCTATCCATCTATCCATCTATCCATCTATCTATCCATCCATCTATCTATCTATCTATCTATCTATCTATCTATCTATCTATCTATCTATCTATCTATCTATCTATCTATCTATCTATCTATCTATCTATCTATCTATCTATCTGTCTGTCTGTCTGTCTGTCTGTCTGTCTATCTGGTTAATTTGTCTAGCCTTTGTCTAATATTTCAGTTTGTCTAAAGATCTGACACCCTTCAGCAGAAGGGGGGTCACTGTGTGTTTTGACAGATGGACATGAGAGCCGTCCACAGACCGGTGAAGGAGACAGCGTTCAGCAGGATGAGCTGGGTGGAGGAGGGCACGGAGTCCAGCAGCTGTGTGATTTTGTTGCCAGTCTGCTGGGCCACCCAGCCGTTGATCATCTTGGCGTTCCGCTCGTCGTCGTCCAGCAGCCTGACGGGCTCTGCGCCGTAAAAGTGCAGCGACTGGTTGGCGAAGGAGCTGCTCAGGTTCATGACTGGGAGGAAGAGGGAGGAAGAGGGAGGAGGAGGAGGAGGAGGAGAAGCTAGAGATTGGTCATTGGCTGCAATCAGGATCTCTGCACCTTTCATTGTTTTTCTTCTATTGAGCTCCCTGATAGAGATGGATGACGAATCATTTGTTCGTTCTTTAGCTTAATTTTCCTGGTTTATTGTTTATTGGTAAGTCTAGTTTTCTTGTTCATTGTTAACTTTTAGGTTTACTGTATACTGCCACATTTTTTGTTGTTCATTGTTTTTTTTTCTGGTTTATTGTTAGGTTTATTTTGATTGTTGTTATTTATTAGGTTTATTGTATATTTCTAAAAGGTCCTATCTGTGACTTAACTTTTTAGGTTTGTTCCATTTGCCATTTTCTTTTTTCTACTTTTTTGATGACGTGAGCTGTCTATCTATCCATCCATTGATCCACTAATCCATCTATCTATCTATCCATCCATTGATCCATCTATCTATCTATCCATCCATTGATCCATCTATCTGTCTATGGATCCATTGATCCAGCTATCTATCTATCCATCCGTTGATCCATCTGTCTGTCTGTCTGTCTGTCTGTCTTTCTGATGATAATACGTGGGTTGTAGTAGATCTGGGATCCCATCTGCAGCGAGCCGTTCAGCCTCTCCCTCAGTAGCCGGGTCTGGAGGTGTAGACAGTGGAAGTTGTGTGGGAGGCGCAGCGCAGCCTCCATGTCTCTGCGGGTCTCACCGCGGGCACCTGGAGACGAGATGGTGTGAAGAAAAGTGTCGCCAAACCAAAATGACAGCACTCAAAATAATGACTGTGACATTTTATAGTCGATGAAAAATAACCTGTCCTTTATCTAACTTAGTTTTGTACGCGCTTCCTGCCGATGTAATTAGGCCACAGAGAATATTATGTACTTTGTTGAACTCACAGCATGGTGACATTATTGTTTTTTCAGTTACAGTATTTTAATAGGAAATTATTATAAGAGTGTGGGAGATAATTAATAGTGTTAGTATAATTAGTAATATTTTGTATCATGACATAACATAGCAATAGCTACAGTGACAAATAATCTCTTGAACTTGAACTTGAACTTGAGTAATAGTGTACTATAGTAATAACATAGTAATTATGTAGTAATAATATAGTTTTAACATAGTAATAACATAGTAATACTGTAGTGATGTAGTAACTTCCCCTAGTCATAGGTGAAATAGGCAGTTGGACAGCCTAGTTGTTCTCAATGTAAGCATAAAATTAAATGTATCAGCAATTGATAGATTCAATCACAACATTTTAGTGGGAGCGACAAACTGGGAAGGCCGAAAGTCATATTAAAATGGGAAAAGAGAATACACACAGGTGTCAGAATTTGTGTTGTGCACTATAGGACTTACTAATCCAATGCACGATTAAATACTTTATAAAAGAAGAACTTTTTTTCTTTACCCTTACCGAGCAATAGATGGGAGAGCACAGTACTGATGCTGATAGGAGAGTAGAGCAGGTTTTTTGAAGGTTGGTACCGGCTTAAGTGGGAGTACAGCTCCATAGAGAAGTCGGACAAGGACTCCTCCAGGACGGGAGCCCAGGAGCGGCTGGCCTGGTCCTGGCACGGCTCCCAAGCGCTCGGAAAGGCACTGCACGAGAGTGGTGTGACGGTGGGAGCAGCTGAAAAAAAGGTGATGTCAAAAACACAGCTCTATATTATGGTTTGCACCAACAGCCCGTGTTATCCAAATATGAAACCGACACTGGCAATGTATGTTCGCTGCTCGGACACTGAGCAGATCCCAGTCATTATAATGATAGTTATGTTGAGTTTTTACATATTTAAAATAATTTTATGACACTTTTTGTTTTGCTCCTTTTAAGGCAAGGCAAGTTTATTTGTACAGCATGTTTCATACACAGGGGCAATTCAAAGTGCTTTTCGGTACATATGGCATAAAATACATTATCATCATGTGTTAAAAAAATTATTGTTGTTTTAGTATTAAAATGTTTCCATCCGTATTAGTAGCCTTTTGTTAACATCTTTTGTGATTTTGGCTTATTTGTGCATGCACTTTGCAGCATATGTTGACTCTTCCAACCTGGGTTAACCCTTCATCCTTTCCTTCCTGTACCAGGCTCAAGTGATGCCCGACTCGAAAACGAACAAATCTTTGAAATACAGTAAATGACTCAGTAGTCACTCCGGCAGAAGATTTGTTTGTTTGTTTCGTTCTTGTCTCACTTAACTCGGGTCAAATTCGACTCCTCCCTTGATCCCTGGCGTATGGTTCAAAGCAAACCTCCTGAATTACATCCATGTCATTGTACACTATTGTGACTATAAAGGTGCTGTCTACCTTGTATATAAAATTACAAGAACTTTAATCTGCAATATCTACTCTCGGCCTTGATGCGTTTTGTGTAGTATAACTGCATTGTACATACCTTCCACAATAAGATGAACGGTGCTGAATCGCTCCTTCTCAGTAGACTCACAGTGGTAAAGACCAGCGTCGTCTACCACGAGCTGTTTGATGGTGATGCTCTGATCACCAAAGGACGGATCTGGGGAAAACCATTCCACTCTTTCACCAGCTTTCCCACCATCGACGGGAGACAGGGGCATCGGGCCCAAAGGGGTTTCTTTGTACCAATGTGCGTAAGCCTTGGATTGGTCGGATGTTGGGCGATAGCAGGGTAGGTCAGCGGACAAACCCGGGCGAACCTTAAGGGTGTAGTCAGCCGATGCTGGAAATAAAAAAGAAACATCGGTGTAGGAGCCGCAGTTGATGGATGTTTTGACTGATAAGGATACAATACTTTAAGATAATACGTAAAACATCAGTAATTGAAATGGGTTATTTGATTTACAAGGAATTCAAATAATATTTACAGTATTTACAGTTCATATTTACAGTAATGCAATAAGTTAATTGTTTATTCATTGCATCTTAAATGTGTGTGGATCATTTAAAAAGGTATAAAATCTCATTTATATTACATTTATTGTATCTGGGAATAGGTGATATGGTTGTTGCTTACTAGTAATTGCGCACATTTGAATATATATTTATTTATTTATTTTTTAAAGGCAAGAGTGTGGGCGTAATCGAAGGACGTTGTTCGGCTGAATGACGAAGTGGAACGCATTTTAGTGTAACTTAAAGCTTGTGTGTGGAAAGTTATGGACGAACAAGACAGTGGAAAACAAAAAGTAAAAATGACTGAGAAGGCTGTAGAAGAA
Organism: Zeus faber; assembly: GCF_960531495.2. Taxonomy (NCBI): domain Eukaryota; kingdom Metazoa; phylum Chordata; class Actinopteri; order Zeiformes; family Zeidae; genus Zeus; species Zeus faber. Next base: position 22,247,888 of record NC_137191.1, read on the forward strand.
CACAAGGCTAAACAAGTCGAGGCACGCAGGTATGAGCTATCCCAGCCAACTGGCATGGTGAAGCAAATTGAGAAATGAATGGAAGACGATGCAAATGCCACATTGTTAGAAATAAATTGCGTGTTGAGTTGCGTGTTGACGATTCATGGCTGAGGATGCATTTTTGGATAATCAAAAGAATTGGTATGATCCTAAAAATAAATCAACGAATGATTTCTTCTGGAAATCTGAGGAATGGATGAAAGAAGTCATGAAATGCTCTGAGCAAGCTGAAGAGTGTGATAGACGGGTAACGCATGCAGATAGTAGGTCTACATAATCAAAAACGACCACTAAACGCCCAAGTAGATCCGGATCACAATATGGAAGCGTTTTGTCATCATCTTCCTCACTCAGAATAAATGTAGAAATGGAGCGCGCATCACTAAAGGCAAAGGCTGCAGCTTTTAGGGGGAAGTCGGCCATAGAAAAGGAGGAAGCAGATTGGCATGCAGGAAAAAAAGATGCGGGGAGGATCAATTGCAAGCAGAAGAAAAACGGCGAGAGGCGGTGTTTGAGGCTAAGCAAGAAAGAACAGAAGCTGCAAAAAAGGCTAGATAGGAAATGCATGCAATGCAGACTGCTCTTGCTGAGTCGGATGCAAAACTGGAAGTTGGAAGAAAAATATGAATCCACAAGTGGACATGAAGATCATTAGAGTTGATGGCAGGCGTAATAGAGGTGAAAGCTACCACCATCCACCATTTCAACCACCATCATAGCATGCCTCAAACACACCCAGCATAGAACACATTGTTCAGCCAGCAACGCCTCAAAGAGCCTCGCCTGGACTGAACATGGAATTCAATGACAGACCAGTGCTTGACAGTCTATGCAAAACCATTTCTTAGCAAGCCAATCGTGATCGCCTACAATTCTTGCTGCAGTAGACAAGAGGACAGCCGCATAAACTTGTTAAGAGCTGCATCCACATGGAACCTTCAGCAGGTTATGCAAGAGCAAAACAAAGGCCCAAGGCGTTTTTCGGCAATGAGGACAAGCTAGCAGAAGCCTATATACACCAAGTTCCAAATTATTATGCAAATTGGATTTAAGTGTCATAAACATTACATTTTTTGTTTTTCAATTAAACTCATGGATGGTATTGTGTCTCAGGGCTCTTTGAATCACTGAAATCAATCTCATAAACCTGTGATAAATAGTTTGCCAGGTGAGCCCAATTAAAGGGAAACTACCGAAGAAGGACGTTCCACATTCTTAAGCAGGCCACAGGTTTCAAGCAATATGGGAAAGAAAAAGGATCTCTCTGCTGCCGAAAAGCCTCAAATAGTGCAATGTCTTGGACAACGTATGAAAACATTAGATATTTCACAAAACCTAAGCGTGATCATCGTACTGTGAAGAGATTTGTGGCTGATTCAGAGCACAGATGGGTTCGTGCAGATCAAGGCATAATGAGGAAGGTTTCTGCCAGACAAATTCATGGGATTAAGAGAGCAGCTGCTAAAATGCTATTACAAAGCAGCAAACAGGTATTTGAAGGTGCTGGTGCCTCTGGAATCCTGCGAACCTCAAGGTGTAGGATCCTCCAGAGGCTTGCAGTTGTGCATAAACCTACTATTGGGCCACCCCTAACCAATGCTCACAAGCAGAAACGGTTGCAGTGGGCCCAGAAATACATACACAGACTCATTACTCATACAATACATACACAGACTCATTTTCAAACAGTCTTGTTTACTGATGAGTGCCGTGCAACCCTGGATCGTCCAGATGGATGGAGTAGTGAATGGTCCCAACAAGGCTGCAACGTCAGCAAGGAGGTGGCGGAGTCATGTTTTGGGCCGGAATCATGGGGAGAGAGCTGGTAGGCCCCTTTAGGGTCGCTGAAGGTGTGAAAATGACTTCGGCAAAGTATATAGAGTTTCTGACAGACCACTTTCTTCCATGGTACAAAAAGAAGAACCGTGCCTTCCGTAGCAAAGTCATCTTCATGCATGACAATGCACCATCTCATGCTGCAAAGAATACCCCTGTGTCATTGGCTGCTATGGTCATAAAAGGAGAGAAACTCATGGTGTGGCCCCCATCCTCCCCTGACCTCCACCCTATTGAGAACCTTTGGAGCATCCTCAAGCAAAAGATCTATGAGTGTGGGAGGCAGTTGGCATCAAAACAGCAGCTCTGGGAGGCTGTTCTGACATCCTGCAAAGAAATTCAAGCAGAAACTCTCCAAAAACTCACAAGTTCAATGGATGCAAGAATTGTGCAGGTGATATCAAAGAAGGGTCCTACGTTAACATGTAACTTGGCCTGTTAAGATGTTTTTGATTGAAATAGATTTTGATTTCAATAAATATGACCTCCTAGTGCTGCAAATTCAACAAATGACCATTTTCAGTTCTTTACAACAAATAAAATGTTTTGAAATCTGTTGTGCGTAATAATTTGGAACAGTGCATTTTGAGTTTTTTATTTTTGAAAAAAATACTGTTATCATTGGGAGGTTTGTTCAATGACATTCAAATTATACCCTAATGGTTGATGACTTCAAAATTATCCTGACTGTCATTTGCATCAACTATTTAGGAAAATCTGAGAAAAATATAATTTGCAGAATAATTTGGAACGCAGTGTAAAGGAAGCTTTGGATTGGCAGACAATCAAGCTAGAAGATGGAGCTGCGTTACAGTCCTTCGCCTTATTCCTCACAGGCTGTTCCAACACAAAGACAGACGGTATGGGGATGGTAGCTCAGGAGGTAGAGCTGGTCGTCTAGTAATCTAAAGGTTGCTGGTTTGATCCCAGGCTCCTCCTGCTAGCATGCTGTAGTGTCCTTGAGCAAGACACTTAACCTCTAATTGCTCCTGAGGGCTGCGTCCGTTGGTGTTTGAATAATTGTAAGTCGCTTTGGATAAAAGCGTCTGCTAAATGCAATGCTCCATGTAAGACTTGGACAATGCAGCCAACATAAAGGCTCTGGCTAACAAGCTTCCATATAAACTTGGAGAAAGTCTGCCTGCGACTTACGTGAAAAGAAAAGATTGAAGTTCAAGGATTTTGTCGACTTTGCTTACAAGCAAGTTAGATATACAGTATATTACACCTACTCGATGGAAACATAAAATAAACCACCACAAGCACAAGAGACCCAGTACACAATCACATGAGTTGCAGCTGCAAAGAGAAAGGTCAATGTCAACAGCGCTCTTGATCGCATCCCACACTGCTGCACATTAACACTAAAGACTCACCTGAAGAAACAGCAAAAGAAAGTTGTGAACACCAATCCATATTAAGTACCCTTATACAAATGACGGAAACTTTTGGTGTCACTGGGGCCGGTAGGGAAGATTGTGTCCTTTGAATCATTCCATTTTGTCAAGGCAAAAAAGGGACCCAAGGCAGGGACAACATACACCTTTTTGGACCCAGGAAGATCAGCCGGTTTCGCTTCGAGTCACCGATAAACAAACTCAGAATGAATGGACACAATACAAGCATCTTATTGCGAACAATGGGAAATTAATCTGCTGTTAACACCTGCATTGTGACTGGACTGGAAATAAGTAGGCTGAACGGCAACCAGTTTATCAAACTTTCAGAGGTGTTATCACAAAAAACGATCCCAGTAACCAAAGACTATATCCCCTGCGAAGAGGGTGTTAACAGTTGGCCGCACCTAAAGGAGGTGAAACTTCCCACTATCCAAGCAGAGGTTGGATTACTCATAGGAGCACATGTTCCCAAGGCAATGGAGCCACTACAAGTGGTCAACGGCATGGACGATGGCCCATACACCGTGAGAACAATATTAGGCTACACAATAAATGGACCACTCAGAAGTGACAAAACCAAAATGTCCAAGGATGATCACCAGTTTATTGAGATGGTGTCTCAATCTTTAAAACTTGAAGATGGTCATGACAGTGTATGCCTTCCGGAGAGGAACAAGTCATTGTGCATTCCAAACAACAGATCAGTCACGGAACAATGTGCACTGAACTGAAGGAAAAGATTCTCTAGGGATGTCAAGTTTTATGTAGAATATGTCGTTGTGGCGGACAAAGAGGCGTGGCGGACGACAGCACGGTTCCCTTTACTTTGGCCGCCAAGCTGCCTCGAATCGGCCCAATCAGCGCCCACACAACACTGATTTGTCTGACTAGAGGCAGGGAGTTTTCTTAATGTTTGTTTGTCTTGCAGAGGGGATGGGCACACAGGCTTGTCAGCAGCCCAGCAGTGGAACGCCATTCCTCCATTATCATCCGCATTATTATAATAACAATCATCCTTTGTTATACATAATTGTGGCCCGCGTACCTTATTATGAAGTGGACAATAAAACTCTCGCCATGTTGGTGCACCATGGCCAGAAAGACTCCATCTCCCTCCCTAAACCCTTATCTGTGGGCAGGAACTCCCACAGTCGTTTCATCAACAACATCCTCAAGAAAGGCTACATGGTGAGCTGGACAGTGCTTAACACAAGCCAACTAAGGGGCAAACATGGTATCTGCCTCACCACCGAGTCAGACATCCAGTCAAGCGGAAACTAAGTTTTGTCTTTGACTGCGGAGCAAGCTTCGCGGAACATCGCTGAACCAACAGCTCCTGCAGGCACCGGACCTAACAAGTTCGCTATTGGGGGTCCTCCTGAGTTTCCGACAAGAGACCGTGGCGGTTATGGCTGACGTGTAGGCTGTGTTCCAATAGGTCAGAGCCAGCTATGAAGACACCGATCTTTTCAGGTTTCTCTGGTGGCGGGAACTACGCACAGGAGCTTGTTGAATGCAAAATGTTGGTCCACATCCTCTACGCAACATCATCGCCAAGTGTCGCCAGCTTTGAGCCTCGGAAATGTGCAACAGATTTTGAGACTGAGTTTGGTCAAGAAGCTGCCAAAACAGTCAAGAAAAGATTTTATGTTGACAACTGTCTTAAGTCAACTTCAGATGAAGACACAGAAATCACCCTTTGCGCTAACTTGAGGAGCATATTGGCAAAAGATGGATTTAGACTGACAAAATGGTAGAGCAACAGTCAGAAGTTGCTAAACTCAATTCTTAAGAGGAAAGAGCACAAGGGTTTCAAGATCTGGACTTGGATTAAGACAACTTGCTGATATAGAAAGGCCGGTAGAAGTTTGCAAACCCGAGGAAGCGTTGGAGTTGCTTCCTATTGGCTGGAGTTGGCCACTCCATCACGGCGGCCACCTTCTTGGGGTCCATCCCCAGCCTCCCTCGGCCAATGATGAATCCTGAGAAGGAAACGGATGGAACATGGAAGACACACTTCTCGGCCTTAACAAACAGATGGTTCTCCAGGAGCCGCTGCACCACCAGGTGTACGTGTTTTACGTGGTCGGGGAGGGATTTGGAGGTACACAAAGACAAACGAGTTGAGCATGTCCCGGAGGACATCGTTAATTAGGGCCTGGAAGACCGCTGGGGCATTTGACAGACCAAAAGGCATTACCAGATACTCAAAGTGTCCAAGCGGGGTGTTGAATGCGGTATTCCATTCGTGCCCTTTGCACATGCGGACCAGGTGGTAAATGTTGTGGAGGTCGAGTTTGGAGCAGTGGGTGGCACCCCGGATGGGGACGAAGACTGAGTCCATCAGGGGCAAGGGGTACTTGTTCTTGATTGTGATGTCGTTGAGTCCCCTGAAGTCAATGCAGGGACGAAGGGTCTTGTCCTTCTTGGTGACGAAGAAGAACCCTATGCCCAGCGGAGACGACGAGGGGCGAATGATCCCGGTAGCGAGAGAGCCGCGGATGTAGGTCTTCATTGCCTCCTGTTCGGGCCGGGAGAGGTTACACGGGCGACTGCAGGGGAGGGGGGTGCCTGGCAGGAGGTTGATTGCGCAGTCGTAGGGGCGATGAGGTGGTAGGGATAGCGCGCCCTGCTTGCTGAAAACAGGGGCCAGGTCCAGATATTGTGAAGGAACCGAGGACAGATCGGGGCTCTTGGCGTCCCCCGGCGGCGGGTCCGGCGGCGGGGTAGAGGCCGAGTGGAGGCAGTGGGCATGGCAGTGTGTGCTCCAGGCGCTCACGCTACCCGAGCGCCAGTCCATCTGAGGGTTGTGGATCTGGAGCCAGGGGTACCCCAGGACCAGGGTTCAGTGGGGAATGGATGAGGAAGAACCTCAAGGACTCACGGTGGTTGCCGGAGAGTAGCAGCTCGAGGGGTGGTGGTCGTCTGGTGGGTAATCCGGGTCAGAAGTGACCCGGTCAGCCCCTTGACCTCGAGCGCTGTGGGGAGAGGGACGGGTGTCAGCCCTAGCTGGCGTGCTAGTCCCAGGTCAAGGAAGCTCGCATCCGCCCCAGAATCTATGAAAGCGGAGGAAGAGTGTTACACTGTCAATAATGCTCCCAGCTACCCCAGAGGGTAGCTGGGAGCAGAGGACGGGTGAGAGGGTTGGAGCTGGAGCGACCGGAACATAACCCTACCGAGAAGTCGCCCTATCCTGGCCGGACTGGGCAGGTGGTTCGGAGGTGTCCCAGCCGGCCACAATACAGACAGGCGCCGGTCTGTATGTGGCGGGCTCGCTCCTCGGGGGAGAATCGGGAGCGACCAAGTTGCATGGGCTCGGCATTGAAAAGAGTCGAGGGACTTCGGAGGCGCCTGAGAGTAGTGGGCGCTGGAGACCGGGGCGTGGCCACCCAGGCGGGAGGCACGGGCTGGAGTCTGGCCCCTCCCTCTCGCGCCAGCGCTTCCGTAGCCGGTTGTCTAGGCCTGTACCAGTTGGTCCAGGTGCGTGGACTCGTCCCGCCGTGCCAACTCGTCCCGCAACTCGTCGTTCAGGGCGCGTTGAAACACGTCCTGCAGGGCTCCGTCATTCCAGCCGCTTTCTGCAGCTAGTGTCCGGAACTCAATGACGAGGGAGGCGACGCTACAGGGACCCTGGCGGAGGGAGAGGAGTCTTCTGGCGACCTCCTTGCTGCAAACTGGGTGGTCGAAGACTCTCCTCATTTCGCGGGTGAACAGATCATTAGAGAGACTCACGGGGGCCCCCCTGACTCCAAACCGCGGAACCCCAGCCATCGGAGGCGTACGACGATGGCTGGATACCCAAGGAAGGAGCGGCAAATGCCGAAATCGCCGTCGTAGGGTGCTGGAGCCGGAACGTGGGGCTCAGGGGGGACGAGGGAGGCGTTGGGAGCCCTGGTGGAGGGAGGAGGGAGGGCCGGAGGAGCAGGAGGGGCCACGGGAGCCGGAGAAACCTGCAGGTGGCTGACGGCCACCAACATGGTCCGGAGGTGTTCCGCGATGTCCCGGAGGGCCTGGTCATGTTGACCAAGCAACACTCCTTGGTTCTGGAGTGCGCGGTGGAGTCCCTCTGTGTCTGCTGGGTCCGTGTTTTAGGGCCAGACCGTACTGTCATGACCAGGGCTCGGAGAGACCCAAACGCACAATACGGGGAGACGGGAGGCAGACGAAGGATGTTTATTAGCCCACACAGTGGAGCTGGTCAGGGGACCTGGTCAGGTAGGGATGGAGCAGAGCTGGGCAGGGATGACGATGACCGGGAGGAGGGGTCCAGGATCCGGGTGGAGATGGATGGAGAGGGACGGACAGCCTTGGTCGACGAGTGGAGACAAGCAGGTAAACCGGGCTGGCAGGAGATGGACGGACAGACTGGGTCAACGAGAGGAGACAAGCAGGTAAGAGGAAGACGAAACAAAGAGACATAAGAGACACAAAGAGAAAGTTGGCTTTCAGGACCAAGTTTTTTGCTCTACACACCGAACTAGTTGCCCAAGAATCCAGATTCTGGAATGCTGGACATCAAAAACTTAGAGGTCAAACGAGCACGTTCTTCTGGCAGCAAGAGCCTTAAGATACAATGGACCAGTTGATGATCCACCATTCTTCCTGGACAAAACTAAAAAGTGCCGTTGCCTGGTTTCTGAAATGAAAAGCTTTGCTTAAGCAACTAAAAAGCAAAGAGAATGGAACCAAACACATTAAACGGAGAAAGCAGAAAGGATCAGTTCAAGAAAGCTTTCAAAGGAACACACTTAACCTGTGAAGTTTTGACAGAGGCAGAAGCAGAAATTGTGAAGTATTGTCAAAAGCAAAGATTCAAAGAAGACTTGGAAATGCTAAAGGAACATCAAAGGGTGTAGAAAAGTAGCGTGCTCTATAAGTTGAATCCAGTACATTAAGACAGAGTCATGAGGGTTGGAGGAATGTTGTGCCAAGTGGCGATGCCAGATGATTCCAAGCAGCAAGCCATCTTGCCAAAAGATTCACACATTAGAAAACTTGTGCTGAGACACATACATGATGTCACAGCTCACGCCAGAAGGAATCACATGATGGCACATGTGTGTCAAAGATTCTGGATTCCTGAAGCGAACAAAAGCTATCGGAAAGTTCTTGTCCAAGTGCGTCACCTGTAAAAAACAACATGAAAGTGCTGGTAAGCAACTCATGGCAGATCTACTAAAATGCTGGGTCCTGCCTGAGGATCCTTCATTCACAAGAGCTGGTGTCGACTATTTCAGCCCATCCCTGGTGAAAAGGGGGTGAAGGCAAGTGAAGAGATATCTTTACATGTCTCGCCATACGAGCCGTGCATCTGGAAGTTTTATCTTCACTCAACACTGATCTGTGCCTCTACACCAGGGGCTCCCACACTTTTTCGGCTTGCGAGCTACTTTTTAAATGACCAGGTCAAAATGATCGACCTGCATTAAAAAATGCTAAATATATTTATTTATATATACTGAGTATACTACCGAGAGCAGCCGAAAGAAGAAGAAGAAGAAGAAGAAGAAGAAGAAGAAGAAGAAGAAGAAGAAGAAGAAGAAGATACTGAGTATACTTTATATATACAATATATGTTGGCGTACCTTGCATCACTGCATGAACCATTACGGCACAATACAAGTTAATACATTTATTGTCACTACCTTACTCTGATGACTTGCACCGAATGGAGTGGCTGGCTACCGGCAGTAGCTGCCGGTAGCCAGCCTCAGGCATGCTCATGATCAAATGCTCATCAGTCATGGTGGAACAGTATTTGGACTAAATAATCTTCATGTGGGAAAAGGCTGACTCCCATAAATAAGTAGAGCCGAATAATGCAGTCAAGGAGGTAGCACATTTCCTCATGTTTTGGGTATTTTTCCTCTGTGAGTAACTTCCAAAACTGTTCATGAGCCCTGGACTTCAGCTGAATGTCAGCCTGTAGTGTCAAAATCTCATCCTCCACTGCAGAGCAGTTCAGGTGAAACAGTGTTGTAATTTTTGATGCGAGTGAATCAATCTCAATATCTTCCCTAAATGGGTGGCACATAAATGTAGTGATTGGCTCGAGTAAAACAAAGTCCTGAAACCATTTGTCAAAGTCTGACAGACAGTTTTCAATCTGCTCTGTGTAGCCTGCACTGTCAAGTTGCGCACACCCCTTCCCTTGGGTCTCCAGCTCTGATGCAAGGTTTTGAAAGTTCCCCAAATCATGGCGCTGCAGCTTTAAGGACAGAAGTTCCATTTTTCGTTTGAAAGCTTTAACTGAACTGATCATGTTGACCACGGTTTTGTCTTTTCCTTGCAGCTCCAAATTAAGCTCATTCAGCATGTTGGTCAGATCAGTTAAAAATGCCAAGTCTAGCAGCCACTGATCATCATTAAGTTGCTTGTATTCTGCATTTTTACTGACAAGGAGGAACTCCTTTATCTCCGGACAGAGCTCTCAAAATCTCTGCAGGAATTTCCCCCTACTAAGCCATCTCACGTCAGTGTGTAGCAAGGGGTCAGAGTAGTTGCAGTCAGCCTCCTCCAGATGTGCACGGAACAGTCGTCTTTGAAGAGATCTTGCACGAATAGAACAGGCGATTTTCGCTGCCACATCCATTATCTCTTCAATGTTTAGCATTTTTGCACATAATGCTTGTTGGTGTATTATGCAGTGGTAGTTAAGGAAGTCAGGGAAAGCATTGGCCTCCCTGCACTTGGTAATAAATCCATTCAAGCGGCCCACCATTGTGGGCACACCGTCTGTGGTTATTGACATCAATTTACACACTGGGAGCACTTCAACCCTCCAGCAGGCTCTCACCACTGATGAAGCTGGGAGTGGCTGATCCCCTCAGTGAGAGAAGTTCTGAACATCACAGTGAAGGAACGTGTGGATGAAGGTCTCCACAGCTTGCTGTGTGAAGCGAAGGCCATCATAAACAGCAGGCCCACCACAAAGGCATCTTCAGACCTTAATGATTTGGAGGCCTCAACGCCCAAGTTACCACCAGGGGTATTCAACAGGGATGACCAGTACGCTAACCGCAGGTGGAAACAAGTCCAGTACCTCACAGATGTCTTCTGGAAACTATGGTGCAAAGAATACCTCAGCTCCAGGAACGTCAATAATGGTCCACACTTGGAAGATACTTCCGTGTTGGTGATGTGGTGCTGATTGTGGACGACACGTCACCCAGAAATTCATGGCCACTTGGAAGAATTGTGGAGACCTTTCCTGACAAGAAAGGCTTTGTTCATCGGGTGAAAGTTAAGACCAAGACCAACAAGTTTTGTCCACCAATAACAAAGCAATGTCTTCTTCAAGAATCAGAGGATAATTGATTAACTGTTCTGAAGTAAAGTCCTCATTTGTGATCGGGCGAAGATAATGATGAACGAAACCGAGGGATTACCCGTTTCGGACAGTGCGAAGAACAAGAAGATTTCTTTAGATAGTTGAACTTTAACTCAATAACATAGCATGTAGGCTTCTTTAATTTACATCAAAAATCTTGAATAATTGTTTCAAAGACAGTGATAACAATTAGGGGCTGGAAATGTGGAGCCTAAATGCAGTTTATGGATGATTTGACTGATTAGGATACAATACTTTAAGTTAACATGTAAAACAACAGTAATTGACATGGTTTATTTGATTTACAAGGAATTAAAATAATATTTACGGCACAGGGAATAATCAGAGCATCAAGGGCTCCATTCATTGGAAACTTACAATCAGGAAATCCTAATGTGTGAAAATTGGACCATATTAATCTATGGCAAAAAACATACTGTAGGTGTGTTAGTTACCATCAACGTCAACGATGTATGTGTTGATCCACTCTACGTCATTTTCCTGCACGGTACATACATACGTGCCCTGAATTGCAGCCGCTACGGGGGATATGGAGAGGGCATGGCCATCTTGGATGACTTTGATGACAGTGGCGGCCTCTGGAATCTCAGCACTGATGTCTATTCCTGTTGTCACCAAAAATAAAAAAGGCGCCGTATCAGCAATGGATTGAAACGTAACCCAATGGATTCATTAACCCCAAAACTGCTCGTGCAGCTATATTGGAGGAGAACTAGACCATTGTATTTCCAGGTGACAGGCAGCCCCACGAAGTCTCTTTGGGAAGTGAAACAGGGAAGAACGATGGATGAGCCAGGTATCACTTGTAGACGAAATGCCCACGAGAGCTGAGCAGAAAAGCAGGTTATGGAACAGCGGGATAAAGGCTGTTGACTAGTATTTTGTTAAAACCGCATCGTGACGTAATCCTAGCACTTGAAAATATTTTAAAAATGCATCGCTCTTTTATATTTTTGATGAATTTTGTAAGCTTCTATTGTATGTGCTAAGTAATCCGATGAATATACTGTATATTTCATTTTTTAAAATTAAATTTTAGTTGCTTGAAGAGAACATTCTCTTTAAGCCATTGAAAAGACTGAAAACGAATGACAAAAAAAATGCAAACGAAAAACTTTTTTTTTCAAAAACAAATAAAAATAAACAAACAAACAAACAAGTAAACAAACATATAAATAAATAAATAAAACTAATAAATAAACTAATCAAATAAATAAATAAACTAACTAACAAACAAACAAATAAAACAAATAAATAAACAAACAAATGAATAAAATAAAGAAATAAATAAACTTTTTTTAAACAAATAAATAAATATCAACTAAATGAAATAAAAAAATAAACAAAAACAAACAAGTAAATAAATTACGAAAAAAAAAAGTTTACCTCAAGAAGGACAAGTAGGACGAGGTATTTCATCTGGAAGAGAGAAAGAAGGGGTCAGAACTAATGCGCAAATCGAGTGATTCATGACGTTGACAACATCTTTGTTGTTGAAATTATCAACTCGTCCTTGTGTGATGGAAAGGGTATCATAAGGAACTAATGTCAGAGCGTGAACAGACACATAGCACCCCACAACACACTCAAAATACACAAATACACATAAATCTGTTCTATTTTCAGTGGCATGTGTGGTATCATATTGCTAAAGTCAAATAGAGGAATTTAATGCATTATTTTGGCAGCCAATATATTGTTAAATAAAATATGTGATTATAAGTCACCGAAGACGAGAAAGAAAAGCAGAAAAACCTACTTTGTTAGAATCGCCCAAATCATTCAAAGCAACGGATCTCAACTGCTCCCTGAAGTTTAATGTCCCGTCAGTAAACAACAGCAGCTGAACCCCCGGTTGTTGATTTAGAGGACTTTGTTTACATAAAGCAGGCCTTGTGACTTTCTGGAAATGACACCATTACACAAAGTTGTTGGCGCCGCTCCGTGCTATTAAATGATCTTCGTGTATTTAGGCATAATTTTATCTTCGGCGGAAATTAACTCATGAGGCACAGCTTTGACTTATTTGCGGCGGTGGGAGAAGAACTCTGAGCTTTTACTGAAGTAAAAGTACAATACTCTGACATTAAATGACTACCAAGGTGACAGTACCAGATTGACATTTCTACTTAAGTAAGGGACTTGCTCTCAAATGTACTTCAAGTATTTAAAGTGCATCTAATATCCGGTTCCCTGGTGTAACATAAGTATAGCAATGCATAGTGTTATTGTACAAATATTCATATAAATCCTGGTGTGTGACTTATTTATAAAGTGTGGTGTGTGTGTGTGTGTGTGTGTGTGTGTGTGTGTGTGTGTGTGTGTGTGTGTGTGTGTGTGTGTGGGTGTGTGTGTGTGTGTGTGTGTGTGTGTGTGTGTGTGTGTGTGGATAGAGTAAAAAGTACAGATGAAATGTAGTGGAAAAAGTCGACATACACTTGAAAGAAGTACGTGATACACTAACAAAGTACTTTGTTACATATGCAAATATATATAATACATTGTTATTTTTAAAGTGTTTACGAGTCCATGTCATAGAAATAGAATTCCAAAGAGCGATCGACCGTGCGACGCTCGATTAAAACGCACTCACGCTGCATTCCTCTGAACCCGGAACTACTATCCGACTTGAAACGGCAATTTAAATCGGAATTTCAGAGCGAGGTCGCCCGGGTCCGAGATCGCCACGGCGACCGACCCGAAGTGACAAACAGTGTGGCGGCGCACACCGCTGACGGCGAGCAAAGTTCCCCCCCCCCGCGCGTTCCCGAACGGCGACAATGGAACTCGCTAGGTCGGAACCGGACCGCGCTGGGAATGTCCCATTTCCGAGGGTCATGGGAATGCAGCACCCGCTTGGGCGTAATCAGTCCCGCGCAATCGAGCGCAGCGTTCGGGGGAGAGCGGATAACGTGCATGAAGTTTAGTGGAAGTTAAGAAAAAGAACCGCGTGATGGCTGCTTATGCGTTCATACGCACTGCGACACGCGTCGTCGGTGGTGTCGATGCGTGAGGTGCGGCGGATAAGCTGTGGGGTAGGAATCCGCTGGTCTACAAGAGTGAGTACAAAGAGAGCGGAACGTTTCCGAGCGTGATCGTCTTGACTGTAGCGGAAAGAGCAAGTGAGAACAACAAAAAAAACAACAAAAACGACTTCACAAAAGTTCATATTTTGCAAAACGTCCTACTGTACAAAACTTTAAACTTTGCTCCACTTGTATATAATCACAGGGCGATCTGGTTCAAACGGCGTTTTTAGTTTTTGTTTTGTTTAAAATACCACTATACAAACTTTCCTGTGGTGTGGCCTTTTAATCACGTCAAAGAGCTGCGGATTTAAAGGGGCAATCCGCACGATTACTTTGCACTTATTCGGTTGAAAAATCTCGTGTTTGATATTTTTGTAGCTGGAACTTCATGATAAACAGTCAGAACTTCATGATAAACAGTCATTCAATGTGTTTGCGTTATGGATGCGCTCCTGTTCCCGTTGTCGGTGGCGGGGTCCGCCTTTCCTGGTAAGAAAGCAGCGTAGCTAGTTGTGGCATACACACACACACACACACACACACACACACACCCTTGTATGAAAAATGATCCCAACCACCTCAAGTGAGCAAGGGGAAACAAAACAAAAGACGTGGATCAGAAGAAGAAGCAGCCATACTTTCTGGAGGATCATTTGACCCTCTTAAGTCGGACCGTCTGGCTGCTGGCACTGGCGTCGTCGTGCACGTATGTGGTTTTCGCATCGCAAGGGTTATTTTGGAAAGCTATGTCTTTTCCAGGACAACAGAGTAGTGTGCTCGGCTGGACGTCCACTCAATTTTCCATAAATGAGAGTTCAAAACGTTTCCATCCAACACGGACAATCCGATGGATTGGCACTTTAAGTATGTGTGCAAATCAATGTACAAATGCAGTGCATTGGAAGAGAGTGATGCTTTCTTAGAACCAGCCGACTGCCGAATATTTTATTTTAGCTCCTCTTCCCTGACATTATGTTCGGCTCTGTCGTCATCGCAGTGTGCGTCATCCCGCCGGGCCAAGACTTTTGAGAAGCTCAGCGCCATGGCAACGCAGTTCAGCATCGACGATGCCTTCGTGCTAGAGGGAGAGGAGGAGATCGCCGTGTCCGACGGAGAGACGGAGGCGTGGCGGGGGAGGGAGAAAGACGGAGGAGAGATGACATTCGGGCCTTTATCCTTCACCAAACCTCAGAGCCACCCCTCGCCCGCCACCGCCGGCTCCCCTGACCACAGCAACCTGAAGTATCAGGTGATGAACGTGTAATAAAACCCATTTGTACACAAGTGCCTAAAGATTTGAACGACTTATTTATAAAATGTGTGTGTGTGTGTGTTCCAAGAATCTGGAAAATGAGGATGTTTTAGGGAGCAGCAGCCATTCCTCTTTCAACAACTTCTTCAAAATCAGGTTTGTGTGTGTGTGTGTGTGTGTGTGTGTGTGTGTGTGTGTGTGTGTGTGTGTGTGTGTGTGTGTGTGTGTGTGTTAAAGCAACCAAATACCTCAAACGCTAGCATAAGTAGGACAGTCAGGACTATGAGGACATTTCGTTTGTGTGTGTGTATATGCTTATAGAAGAACAAGAATCTTTAATTGTCGCACAGCACACCACACTACAACACATGCACACACACACACACGATGGTGGCCGGTGAAACGAGGCCTTACAAAACGGCATTTAAGCCTTTTCGGAATGTGGAGACGCTCACAATGTCTTTATGACAACACTAAATGTCCTCACAATCCCAAAGGCTTTAGTGCTGCTGTTAAGCATTTCTATTCTGATTTACACAGCGCCAGTAACAGGACAGTCAGGATAATGAGGACATTTAGTGTCCTCATGAAGACATACAGGGTCCCCACAATCCGAAAAGCATCTTAAGCATTTATAAGTCATTTTTCAAAATGTTGTATGCACATTCTGATTTACTCTCATGATTCAAAAAACATTACAGTGCTGTTTTAAGTCTACATTATCCCAACTCATTTTTCAAAGTTTTTATTTTCTACGTGTTCCCATGAATCACCTATACCTGAAGTGTGTGTGTGTGTGTGTGTGTGTGTGTGTGTGTGTGTGTGTGTGTGTGTGTGTGTGTGTGTGTGTGTGTGTGTGTGTGTGTGTGTGTGTGTGTGTGTGTGTGTGTGTGTGTGTGTGTGTGTGTGTGCGCGCACGCGCGTTGAAATTCAGATTGTACCCTTTTTATTTGATTTTTTTTCTTATCAGGATTAACAAATGGCCTCTTCTTTCCCCAGTGACCCTGCCACCCTCTCCTACTGCAGCTCCCAGTGGTCATTCAGCACCTTGAGCTCCGTCACCCATCTGTCTGCACACTGCTGCGGGTGATTCATCGATTAATGGCACAAACCAGCCTCTGTATTCATAAACACAACATGCACGGAATCGATTGAAAGACTCCTTTTCTCCTCCACAGGTGGGTTTCTCATCCTCTGGTCAAGAAGAACAGACAAGTGGTTCTCGCTTCTTTTCTCCTCCTCATCACTGGAGTTGGTGTGTTTAGTTGAACACGTTCTTCTTCATCCAATTGAATAATCGTTCGAAACACCCAGCGTTCCGCCGCTGCCGGTGTCTTTTCTCTTCTGCTCAATGGAACGTGTTCTCCTCTCAAAGAAAGCAAAATCTGTCTGTTTCACAATGAGGCATGCTTTTTATTTATTTATTCCCCCCCCCCCCTGTTTAAAACACAGCAGTGTCGTTCATTGTGTTGAGAAGTTAATCTTGGGGGGGGGGGGGGACATCATTGTCCCATTTTCTTTTTTTTTTTTTTTTTTTTTCCTTTTGCACTCCTGAACTCATTGTTGTTTCTTTTTTGTATTCATTGTTTTTCCAGCTCTTATTTTCACCGGTATCGTCATTCAGTTAAAGCCAGATGCAGGTAAGAATGGGGAAGACAGATCAAAGTAGATAGATACATAAATTTAATAAATAACAGAAAATGAAAGATAAAAATGAAAAATACCTTGTAAAATTAAAGGTAATGTCCAAAATAAAATATATGGTCCCACACATTAACCTATAAAAATAAACAGTGATGCAGAAAGATGAACTTGAGGTAGAAATTGTGATGTGTACAATAAATACAAGCCTTAAACAGTAAGCCAAATGTTAGCAACAAGCCTATAAGCCAAAAATGTCACAGTGAACATAAAACACAGTAAGATCTTTTTCCACAGTTCTATTGATCGCTGATGCGGTTTGTTACAAACTACGTATTGAAAAACCACTTCCATTTTCCATCCGATTTGAACAGGAATCTTGCCGGAGGCTTTGCTCCAGATCACATCAAATAAGAACCAATAAGAATACAAATAAAACGCTTATTGTAAATGTGAAAAAAATAAATTGGAGACTAACCTTTGATTGTCTCCACAGGTGTCTCCAGCGCAATTTTCTTTGTGCCCGGGTTTCTGCTCTTCATTCCTGGGGGTAAATATCATGCTTGGTTTGTCTTTGAATCCCGATTACATTCTGTGTAAATTCAATTTAATGAGTGCTTGGTATTGATGACGCATTTACAATCATTCCATTTCCTTCTATTTCCACCAGTTTACCACGTGATTTACATCAGCTGCGCGGTCCACGGCAGAAGGGGCTTCAAGTTCTTCTACCTGCCGTACTTTGAAAAATGACACTTTGTGCCGTGCTCCGTCTTCACTCCATTTACCATTAGGAGTCCAGATTTCCAGAGATTTTTATTATAATTGTTCTCCTCTGCATTTTTGCGGGCTAACAGTGTCTGGCCCACGGCAAACGCAGTACGCACAGACACGGTTGAGGCCTCGTTGGAACCGGGACGCTTCAAACATCTCGTTGCACGAGTTTGGTCAATATCGATGCACGGGAGCAGAAATTAGTGGAAAAACTGTTGCAAATTTACCGGATGTTGAAGAACGTTGGCCTGATTAGCTTGGGAGCGGGGCGCTCTGTGACATCATCTGAAGTTATACAAGTCCCAGCTTCGTCTCCCGGAAGCCATGCGCCTTGAGGACCGCATAGCGTTTGCTACGCGTTAGACAAACAACTGAGCCAGTGCTGTGATGGAAACTCTGAAAACTGTAACTCGCGCTGCGTTTCACAAACCCCTGAAAACTATCGGTCGCAGAAGGAAAGAAGTTCTAAGAACCTTTGGAGGAACCGTCCCTTTCTTTTGTGTTGATTTACGGAACCTCGGAACCCTGTACTACATACATAACATGACTAAACTAGACCCCATGTATTGCTGCCTGCAGCTACATTTAATCTTTGTTTTTGCCTGTTACTTCACAAGTTGTTTTTCTTTTTTTTTTCTTGGTTGTAAAGAAACAATTTGTATTTTTTAAGATTTTTAACCCATCGTTGTAATGACCACTAATAATTTCACCACTCAGTGTTCCCCTACTTTTCCACTTAACACTCCCAGTATTGTCAGCGGGTGGAAGAGGAGGATATTTTGCCAAAATGCCTGTGTTACTCATGTATGTGAATAATGACTGTGAAATGGACTTCAATAAACTTTTGTGTATTACTGTCAGCGTTTTGACTGATCTCTCTTTCTCACGATACAGTTGGTGTGTATACAGACTGAAGGGGAGTTAAATAGCTTCATTGGCATCCCTCCCACACACATACACACACCAGAGTGTCTGCGGGTCCTTAAAACGTCTTTGTGCTGACTTTCACAAATATTGGGCCTTAAAAGTCAATCGTTCAATTGTCTTAAATTTGAATTGTATGAGGTCTTAATTTCAGCATAAACATTATGTCTGACTATCTGTTCATATTTATATACTTTTCAAAGATTCTTCTGCATCAGAGTCAATATTTCTGATATCCTTAATCCCCATTAACTCAACGTACTTTAGGTTTAGTCCTACTTACCCATCCTAGTTACCCGTCATACTTACCTGTCTTTCTTATCTGTCCTACGTACCTGTCATACTAACCCATCATACTTACCTGTCTTTCTTATCTGTCCTACGTACCTGTCTTTCTTATCTGTCCTACGTACCTGTCATACTTACCCATCATACTTACCTGTCTTTCTTATCTGTCCTACGTACCTGTCATACTTACCCATCATACTTACCTGTCTTTCTTATCTGTCCTACGTACCTGTCATACTTACCCATCATACTTACCTGTCTTTCTTATCTGTCCTACGTACCCGTCATACTTACCCGTCATACTTACCTGTCTTTCTTATCTGTCCTACGTACCCGTCATACTTACCCATCATACTTACCTGTCTTTCTTATCTGTCCTACGTACCTGTCATACTTACCTGTTGAGAGAAATCCAGGGTAATATCCTCAGTGGATATGCTCTTTGCACTCGTAGATCCGATTCAGTGTTTTTATTTTTGCTTGAATTTTTGCTTGATAACGTGAACAAGAGCTGGAGGAGGACAACTCATACAGTCGTGCATTTCGTTAAAATGAGTCCCTCAGAAGTTGAAGGCTGTATTATTAGCAGCATCGAAGTAACAGGCATTTACAGGAGGCCCCATTCTTCCGGCGCTCCCCCACCTATAGGGGGCGCTGCGCCGCGCGGAAGCCTCTTTTTTCTCAACGGCGCTCAGCGAACGCCGTCACTGTGGGCTCCGTCACTCGGATCGCTCGGAACAAGGATGGAGGAGGTCGCTCGCAGTTTGTACGAAGAGGGAATCAAAAAGAAAGTCATCAGTCCCGGCAGAGGAGAGCTGTCCACCTTCCCGGATGGAACCAAGGTAGAGACAGTCAAGTGGTCGTGGTTAGGTCGCACTGACTCGCTCAGAGCTGCAAGTTAGCTAGGAGGCTAACGGCTAGGCTAAGGGTATGTAGCGTTAGCTGACAGCTGACTCACATCAGTAGTAGTTCTTGTTATTATTACGAGTCACCGCAGTAATAAACATGTCGATGCGGATTGTTCCCCCGGACGCGTATGTGTCGTTGTAGTTCATTTTGGGACTTGGGTGTTTAGTTTACGTTTTATTTTCAAGCAAATCCGCATCCAAGTAGAGACTTGGGCGTGACAGTTTGGTGTTTTCCTGGCCGCTGATTGGCCGGCGCGTGCTGTCAATCTGTTTTGCGGCGTTCTGATTGGGCAGAATACACAATCGAAGGAGGAAAAATAAAATATGTACATAGAAATAAATATACGTATTTATTTTATAGATATATCATTTATAGTGTAATTACTATATATATATGAAGGACAATCGCTTTATTAATACCCTTGGAGAAATTGTGATATATATATATATATATATATATATATATATGTGTGTGTGTGTGTGTGTGTGTGTGTGTGTGTGTGTGTGTGTGTGTATGTTGAACTTATACATTGATGGGTTAGATTTTATTATGAACGTATTCTGGCAAGCAACAAGCAAATAATATAAGTACAAAATGTATAGCAGAAATATGTATATGTCTGAATATGTGTGCACAGCAGAGTTAATGCTGTCGATTAAGTATAATACGGGGTGTGGTATTCAATCACAATTTGCAGTGGATGGGAATACATTTTAAATTGGGTTGAATATTACAGGGGAAAAAAAAAACATCAGTTGTGTTGTTTTGTTTACCCAATACTTTGATCAATGCTCGTTTCCTTAGTGTTTGTTTGCGTCACGTCCTAACCGCGGTCATCTTCTCGACCAGGTGATCTTCCACTACCGAACCAGCCTGTGCGACGGCACGGTGCTGGACGACTCCCGGATGATGGGGGGCCACAGCAAACCCATGGAGCTCATCTTGGGCAAGAAGTTCAAGCTGGCCGCGTGGGAGCGAGTGGTCATCACCATGAGGGAAGGCGAGCTCGCAGAATTCACCTGTACTACTAAGGTCAGTCGGCTTGATGAAATTGGGATTTG
Source organism: Zeus faber (assembly GCF_960531495.2). Lineage (NCBI taxonomy): Eukaryota > Metazoa > Chordata > Actinopteri > Zeiformes > Zeidae > Zeus > Zeus faber. The sequence continues at coordinate 22,268,395 of NC_137191.1, forward strand.
TTTCGTTGAGGCATTTGCCCCAGTGACACTCTGGCATTCCACCCAGCGACACTCTGGTTGGATTCCCAAGTCGCTAAACCCCTTTCTGGACCAACAGGAAACTTGTGTCAGACCAAATAGAGGAAATTACATTTCTATTTTTGTAACCCACGCGCCGGGAACAGTTTCCAACACGTAATCCCAAATTCCTCCGTCCCCGCAGCACACAGCACTATATCCTCTGGTCTCCCAGTCCCTGAGGAACATCAGCGCGGGGAAGGACCCCCTGGAGGGCCAGAGGCACTGCTGCGGCATCGCCCAGATCCACTCCCACCACTCGCTGGGACACCAGGACTTGGACCACCTCCAGGCCAACCCGCAGCCGCTCGTCTTCTCCATCGAAATGCTTCAGGTCGGCACGAGGACGGGAGATTAGGGTCACGAAACATGGGCATTTTTGTTCCCTGTTGTTATGGGTCCTCCAACGTAAAATAGATGCTACCTTCCTTTTCATGAATTCAGACTCATAATTTGCTTTTCCACAGACAATACAGGCTCTGCTAATTAGTCTGTGGAAAAGCAAATTATGAGTCTGAATTTATTTAGTTATACTATTATTACATATTAAGAATTATTCTGATGTATATTCAGATAAACAATGAAACCTTGAGTCCCATTCTTTCATTCCGTTGTCTTTAGTACACCACCGGCGCCAGTGAACTTTAATCTCAATTTTCTCCCGTCCCCGTCGTCAGGTGTTGCCCCCCGGGTCCTTCCAGCTGGACGTGTGGGCCATGTCGGACAAAGAGAAGCTGGAAGTGGTTCCTCAGATCCACGAGGAGGGCAATGTCCTCTTCAAGCAAGGCCAGATCAAGCAGGCGGCCGAAAAGTATTACAACGGCATCGCCTGCCTCAAAAACCTACAGATGAAGGTGGGGGGCTGTCTTGATCACAGTTGGAACTTCTTTTTAAAAAGAACATTATTTCTGTAGTGTCACACTTTGATGAATCGCACACGACCTCCATGTGGTTAATCGCGATTGATCACTTTTTTTTTTTTATTTACCCAAATTTGACACTAAAGAAAACATTTTCTTATTTAAATGAAGTTTTTTTGAGTTACAGCCATACTCTGATTTGGTTATTTTACGAACAAAAAGACGACACGATCTTCAAGAGAATGTATTAAACGGCATTTTCACCATAAACAGGCCGCCACCGTTCTCCTATTTCTTTGCTTTGTGCCAGTTGCTCAGACCAACAAGCCTGTTTGCATGAACATGGAAGACATGGTTCATTCAAACAGGTGCGCAAGCATTTGGGCTTGGAACTATGGAAGGTTGAAAGGTTCAAATGAGGAAAATGCGTCAATGGCGTCCAAAAAAAACAACGTTAAAAATGTAGAGCGTTAACACGTTGACTAGAGCCCTAGTTAGGGCAGAATTTCACTTGGATTCTCATTTTCCATCGCAAGGTCCTTCCCTGACTCCTCTGTTTCCCGTTTGTTTCCGCAGGAGCATCCCGGAGACGAGGCGTGGATCAAGCTGGACCAGATGATCACGCCTCTGCTCCTCAACTACTGCCAGTGCCAGTTACTCCAGGGCCAGTACTACGAAGTCATCGAACACTGCTCGTCGCTCCTGTACAAATATGAAGGTGTGTGTCGAGAGTTGATGAGGGCAGAGCTCGTATGAGAGCACAGCGTGGTGCTCTGTTGTAGAGACTGTCTGTGGCGGGGCCACGACTCGTAGTTCAACAAGAAGTGGTTTAGTCTCAAAGAAAATATTATTTTAAGTTGCAAATGCATCACCAAAATATGATGTATTATTACACGGCTCTGCGGGATACTCGGTTCTGGTTGGTCAATAGCGGCAATAAGCAGTGAGTTGTTGCTGGAGAATGACCGTTGTAACGGGCAGCCACTTTTCCAACTGGATTCATGTTCCTCGTACTTCTCTGCCTACATGCTGAAGCTAACAGTTATCTTGTGACGCTACATGGAAACTACAATGGAAGGATTGAAGCGATGAATGCGCATATGTCAGATTTCGCAGCAATAACAGTAAATAGGTTGATTATTTGGAGGACAAGCACACCTTCCAACCTGCACGCATCTTTGTGTACCAACCACGCAATTCTTGGTCAAAAGACGCAGGTATGAAATTTCAGCTGAAACAAAGCAAATATATATTATTGTAATTTAATTACAGAAATCAATCAATACTGTACATTTATTAGGTCTGTTAAATGTAATGTAATTAGGTATTTACATTACTACCTCCCTCGGATTGGAACAGGTGTAACGACCTGTGGTTGTGTAACCTCAGCAGTGGTACTTTATTATCCACCGATGCTGCATTGCTGAGGTAAAATGGGAAGCGGGGGAGTAATAATCACAAAACTGTGCAGACTGTATTTGTCGCTGTCACTAGAGCGGAGCGTCTGCTCTGGTTCCAAGTGCACGACCTCCAAACGTGAAGTGTGACTCTTTTTTTGCGACTCGGTTCTTGACGAGTCACTCAGTAAATCGAGTAGTTAGATTTGATTTCGTTTTTTTAACGCATGGTGAGTCCCAGTGAACGAGAGTGAGAAGAGTCACTCATTTATTATTATTTTGCAATGATTACAATTTATTTTGGAATACAAATACTGTATAATATATTAGAAATGTATATTTGCACTTAAAGTGAAAGAGACTTTCATGTGAAGTTTGAACCGGACATTTCCATGTTGGTTATATGTTGTGTCCTACTAAAACTCAGAGAGAGTTACAGGTTGAATTATACTGAAACTCGGCGACAGTCCCATTTTATTGGAACTCAGTGACCATTCCATGTTCTTTTTAATTTTATTGGAACTCAGTGAGTTTCATGTTCTATTAATTGTTACATAGTGAATAATGAACAATCATAAACACAGTGTCAAAATCAGCAGAGTCACTATTGGTAGAAACTGAAGTTTCTGAGTTGCATTGTAGTCCGTATGTGCAGCGGTCCAATCACGTGAACGTGATCAGATCACGTGATGTATTTGTCGTTGATGTCCAGCAGATATACCCAATGAGAGCAAATGATAGGAGAATTTGATTTCTCCGATCATGGATATTAACTCAAGATGATCAGACAACAATGTAAAAGTTATTTAATAGTCAATGTTTTATTATGAAGGTGCAATTGAATAAAAGTAAGAATCGGCAGGTCAGACTTACAAAAAAAACAACATTGGAATCTGCCAAGAAAATTGCGATCGGTGCATCTGTGGTTGGTAAACATGTTGGGTAACTTTACGAGATGATGCATTTCAAGGGGTATATCCTAATGATATGAACTATTATACTGTATCTAGTTAGCTGAAGTAGCTCACATACAATGTGATTATCCTCGTTACGTGACGGCTACGGTGTCAATAACTGATGAAGTCATGTGTAGCTGCAGTGACTCAGACGCCGCAGTGACTCAGAAGCCACGGAGACTCCCTGTTACACTATTGTGGTACTTCAACTATTTTCCCAAGGTTGGCAGGTCTGGTCAAGGTTTTATTTTTTGGAGGATTATCTACATTGTTGTGGACTTTTTCAAATAACATCACTCCATTTCAATTCGTGGATGCACCAATTTATCTGCTAATATTCGACTTGTCGACTGTCATCAGTCTATCGGCAAATGAGATGAAATTAGAGCCCTTGGGTCCTATGCCGATCCCAATTTTGTAGAGTCCTAGCCCACAGATTACCAATGTTTTTGGCCGATATTTTGTCAGAAAGTGCAACATTTTTTTAATCAATTTGAAAAATGTATATATTATTAAAGTTTATTTTATTTGTGAAAATTCTACTTATAAGCAAACAAATAAATAATAATAAGCACACATAACTTTGATAGATTTAAAAAAAAAAAAGTGAGTTCCAGGAATCACCACCTCCCAAACAAATTAGTTTTCCAAAAAAATCACGACACATAGGCTGCAGAAAAATTAAATGTTGAATGGTTTTTTTTTTTTTAATCCATCCGAGAGAATGATGCCATCCGCTATCAATTTTAGAAGACGTTGACATGGCTCTGTGCAGCAGGAAGTGATTTCATGGGAACTCTGAAAACTGTAAGTGATGCTGCATTGAGGGGAACTCGGAAAAACATTGGCATCAGCTATCAGCCAAATTGTAATTTTAAACATTGGTATCAGCCCAGAAATTCACAATTGGTGCATCCCTAATTTCAATATATTATTTTATTTAGGAAGCAGCTGTGTAATAATGCTCTTGCTTAATAATGCTCTTGCTTAATTCATACATAGACATGAAACACAGACTTTGTGAATATATTTCATCGATTATTTTGTGTATAAATTCGTAAAACTCTCTAGGCCTAGTATAAGCTCTGGTATTTTCTCTCTTTGCAAAGCTTTGCAGTATATTAAGGCCCGCTTTTGCTTTGAGAAGTTCTTCATGTTCTATTTAGAAATGTCTGTTATTGGTTGGAATGTTTAGCCTGAGGTCCGTCTTTGTGCAGATCTACTGCCGCTTTGCGTCCGCTCCTCTTGACTGACGTGTTCGGTGCCTGAACAAAATGCCAAAACGGGGATTTCACAATTGATAAACTTAAGAATTTATACGTCAAAAACAACAAAACCGCCACAACCCTGCTCCACCTCTGTCCTCATGCTGCTTTTGAAAAGTTTTGATTTCAGACACGCCGCTCAGTCGTAACTTACTCCAGGGCGAGCCAATTATATTCTATGTTTTGAAGCTCTAAAAATACTAAAATGTGAGTAATCGACACAAGGTGCTCGCGCAGGCGGCCAGATTAAGCTACCAGATAATGGTCCCGATGGATAGAGAAGGCAATCTTTATTTTCTAAAACAGCATTGTAAAACAATAAGAAAAAAAAAAAATCAAAAGGCAGCCCTTATTATTAAAAAAATCCCTATCAGTTTCCAAGAATCTAAAAGTTTAAAATACGTTTTTATATTCACTTAGGTTTTATATTCTTTCTAATATACATACTGCTTTTTTAGTGATGCTTTTTTTTTTTTTCGGTTTTTTTTTGACTCGTGTATTTCTCACATTAATATAATCTATGTTCAGTTCATTGCAACTTCTGAATGTATTCAACGGGCACGTCTAGGTCTATAGACGTGCCACATTTGGCCCCCGAACCGCCAGTTGAATACTGTATGCCTGGCCTACTCCATTCGGGATCATGAGTTTGCCCGGGGGAAATGAAGTTTGAGACTTCGTGCTTTGACTGGATTTATCATAGGAAGTGTACAGAGTGAGTGGTTGTGATTTTTTTCCATGATTTGGATGAAATAAATATTTGTTACTATTGGGAAACCTGGGTTAATTCCATAAAGGCAGTATTCATACCTCACCCCCTTCCTTCCTCCAGACAACGTGAAGGCGCTCTACAAGCGGGGCAAGGCCCACGCCGCAGTGTGGAACGAGGCGGAGGCGCGGGCGGACTTTGCCCAAGTGGTGGAGCTGGATCCCACGCTGGGGCCCTCTGTGGCCAAGGAGCTGCGGGCCCTCGAGGAGCGGCTCCGCTCCAAGGAGAAGGAAGACAAGGGCCGATACAAAGGCCTGTTTGGCAGCAACGCACACCCGGCCACCGCCACCACGGTCAGTCCACGTTGATTAGATTTGACGTTCTCCCTGATCCGACACGGCACATCCGGTTATTATGGGCGGTTAGTTTGATGTGACCTAGTTCTGTGCCTCTCAACATGGGGTCCGGCGATCATCAGTTCCAAACAGATACTATTAGTAGGGATGACCTGTTACTGAGTTGTCCTTAGTAATTATTTTCATTTTGTGAGTGAGTGGGAGATTCACTGTTTTGCCTGAGTTCTGAGTCATTTAAAAGGTATGAAAATTGCTTGTGATGCATGGCTTGATTATTAGCTGACATATCTGATATTTTTAGTGGTTAACAGGATAGTGGTGTGCTGTGGTAGAAAAAAGGTACAGACCGGTATACAAGTTTGGACTAAGCCATATCTAATAATAAAAAATATTCTCAAATGGGGTCTGTCCTAATCCATATAACATTGAAAAAGTTTGAGAGCCACTGATCTTCGTAGAGTAATATGAAGTTGTTTCATGGTTTGCCTTTTTCTTTGCAGGGTTAAATCCCATACAGAGCTACAAGGTCATGCTTGTGACTGAACGTCAAGATGGAGGACCAGTGGGGGCCACTACGTTTCCGTTGCAACCGCACCAAAAACCAAAACATTCATACTCGACGCATTTGTCCATTTACACGCATAAATATTTGCACGCGCTGTATGTTGTGCGAACACGACCCTTCGGCTCAATCAATATGGACATCATTTCTATAACGTTGTCATAATGTTAACCGCAAAAGACGAGAAACAATACCCCAATACCCCTCGCGCCCTACACATGTCCACTTCAACCATCTTGGATCCAGCGTAAGCAGAAGAGAGAGCTGGAAACCATTAAGCCCCCATGCCGCTCGGTGCTGGGAACCAGTGTTGTCTGTGACAATCATCCGTATATTGACTTTATGTATTCTTATGACTTTGCTGTTATTGTACCTCAGCCATCTCTCTCTCTCCCTCTCTCTCTATATATATATATATGCTTTGTCTGTCAAGCATTGTTTCCTTGCAGTAACACCGTAATGTTTTTTATTTAAACAATGCTGCCTACGTTGGTATTTTTTTGTAATGGTTACTCACGCTCAACTCTCTGGTTCTCTCTTTCACTTGCATTTCTAACTGTAAAGACCTTTTCACCCTGCATGGAGAACCGCACTGGTCAGACATGTTGAGGTGGAATTAAAGGTTGTGACTGACTATGTATAACTAAGAATAAATCTAAGTACTTTTTGCGGATTGCTGTTATTTTCACATAGGGTGTTTCTACGTAAACCCCTGGGTTGAGAAATTTGATAGGGTTGTCTAAAAATTGACATGGGAACGTTCAGTTAATAGACTCGGTGGACCTGACAAATAAAAATAAAAAAATACATTTGCCACTAATGTTGAATCACAACGGGAGCCCTAAGAGCAGGAACATGGCAGTTAGATACATAACTAACAGTTTTAAGTGTGAAAACCCCTGAAAAATGTGCCACAATTGTTGGAATATATTGAGATCATGGTTAAATGTACAATAGTTATAGTTGGTGAAAATTGTCTAATCATCTGAAAACTGCCTAACAGAGAATGCATTATACACACATTGTGTATAAATTCACGACATCTCGGGTAGTTCGTTTTAATTTTCTATTTAATTAAGATATACATACTCAATTGCAAAAAGTCTGGTTTACAAAATCGGCATAACAAACTGACATGAGATGTACAGATTTGGAGGGTGGGAGAGAGAATCTTCAGTGAATATTGCTACTATAAAATGTGTTAAAAAAAAAAAAAAAAAAAGCCGGTAACAGGCGCCGAGTTGCTCACTATTTCACAGATAAAAACAGGATGCAAAAACTTGATCCTTTTTATGTATATATATTGTATGTTGTGTGTACGTTAGCTACTCGAAAATGGGGATTTAAGTTTGCGCACTGACCTCGTTTAATAAATAGAAAAGGACAAACCCAAGTCGAGTGCCCTTGCGGGAAAACTACATTAATCATTTCCCATCTGTTGAATAAACTTAATTAAGGGGACCGCCTTCACTGAAAAGCTCACAAACAAGTCGATGTTCCCCAGTCTGGTTTAGAGATCAGTGCAAACCTGACGTGAGCGTCTCTCTTCAAAGTCCAATTCACCCCAACCGCAGCAGTGGAATGCAGCTTACAAAACGGAGGATGGGGAACTGGCAAAAAGTGAGGAATGGAAAAAGAGAAAAAAAGTGAGGATGGGTTTGTGATGAGTCTGGGAGGAGCGGTGTTATGTGCGTGCGCTTCTTTCCGTCTCCGCAAGACACTCCCTGACCAGTGCGCGGGCGTGAATGATACCTAAAAGAAGGGAGGAAGAAGAAGAACGGTGTAATCTGTATCATTACATTTCCAAAAACAAAAATATAGCTGCAGGCGGCAATACAGTCGCAGCGACTTTCAAGAATAGGCATGCTTTGAACGGACGCTGCACTAGTAGTAGTAATAATAATTAAAGCTGCAGGCAGCGATACGCGAGGTCCAGTTTAGTCGTGTTGGGTGCGTTTTACAGTTTCCCGGGCTCTGTGAAACGCATCACGATTTTCTGAGTTTACGTTGAACACCGCGCGTAAGCTCCTCCCGGTCTGTCAAAAAAAAGAACGTCCATGTTCACCCGTAAACCAGGACTTCTCATTGTTAGAACTCACAGTGTTGTCTGTGGAAATAGACTTGCACTCTCAGGGACGGGTGGCCGTGTGGTGCGTTTTGGGCACGTCATTTATTTGCTGAGTTTTTTTCTCGGATAACATTTTCAATAACGTTGCGCTTCCATGAAATGCTAAAACGGTTGTGGTGTTTCTGTTAATTTCTGTAGGCGGCTTCTATTTTCCGACGCCCCACTGGATCCTGAACACATCACTCAGTCGCATATTTCGGTGGTTTCGAGTGGACGAGGTGACAACATTTTAAGGACTAGTTTTTATTCTATTTTTCATTGATCTGGCAAAGTAATGCGGACCACAGATTTAAAATATAAATCAAACAATTCTACTGACATCTACCAGGTAAGAAGCTATGTAAATACACATGTAAATCGATAGTTTGGAAACGTTGAAACGCTATAGAGTGACTGAGTTCCACCGTACACTGGACACACAGTAAATAATATGATGATGTCACAAAGCGTCTCATCTTGTTCATTTTAGTACGAGACGTGCGACGTGTCAGTTAACAAACTGAATATTTTGGCTCACATTTGTTTGGTTTTTCACTAATATCGGCTCCGTAGGCGGATCGATTTGGATTAAATTGAAACCACGAGATCCTTGTGACAGCCGTTTAAACAACATCTCAACCGTGTTCGTAGTATGTCTTCTAGATAGTTTTAGCCGGGTTGGACATATTGGCATGAAATGCATCGGGTTGGCTCTGTAATATCGATCTAAATTTGGTCGGTTTTTTGCAAACATCTGCTCTGTATGTCAATTGATTTTGATGAAACTTCAACCACAAGACGTTTGTGACAGCACGGTTCAAACAGCCGTAAACCATGTTCGTGTGTTACGCCGACGTTGGTGTACAAGATGGTTTTAGTTCTGAGAATTTTTGCCCAAACAATAACAAGCTTGATTTTACACTCAAGTTCAAAATAGGCAATGGGTCAGTTTCTGTTGTTTAGACACATTATTTTGTTGTGGGCATCAATCGCAAGTATTACGGTAAAGGCGATTTCCGCTCCCACGTGAACGCGGTATGAAATACAGAGAGTGAACCTGGAATTAGCACCGGGAAGCCATCTCTTTCGTAAACAGCTCATTGTGGAGCACCACTCAGAGTATATTAGGAAAGTCAGATATGTGTAATGTGTAATGTGAAATTTAAGGGAATGAAACTCCATGTTTCAAGAGACAAATTGAACTTCAAAAGGATGATATACCGCCCTGGACACCACCGGTATAGTTTCATAACATTCTGATGTGGAATTTCAAAGTTAAAGACCTTTATATTATGGTATACAGTGAATATAACTATACAGTGTATGGAAATTAAGCGAAATTCAGAATAAAAAGGAGAATACAAAGGAAAGTCCACATTCCCACAGACTAATTTCACCTGATGGAAATGTACATCATTTGGATATGATACACGTAAAAACTGATGATAGATCGATAGTCGAAAAATATCTATATGAAATAAAAACGCAATGAAAGCCACCGTACCTCTCTTGAGTCTCTCCATGGCACTCTTGCTCCCTGCGTACGTGGGTCGGATCTCGCGGCTCATCTCCTCGATGACAGAAAGAAGCTCGCTGTATGTGGAACCCTGCGACACTTTCACCGGCTGTGTGCGCGTGTGTAGTTGCATTCATGTTCCAGCCAAAATATTTAAACGAGAGAAGTCACATGTTCAGACATTTGCCTTTAAACTGTTTGAATATATAGGTTTGACTGAAAATATGGGACATAAGAAGGCACAGAAGATGTGACAGTTCAGTTATGGAACTATACAGGGTATCGAGGGCAATGAGAGCTGGGCGACGTCGACCAAATCAAATATCACAATGTTTTTTTTGAAGATGACCTCAATATCTATAATTTAATTATATTTTGGGGATGACAAATATTTTATTTTTTATTAATGTGGATATTATAACAAGAAGCAGGAAGATGAACTGATTAGAACAACTGGAACATTCCAAGAAATTCTGAAAACTTCAGTACTTTACTGAAGTACTGAAGTTTTCAGAACATTTCACTATATCACGGTGACCAAATGCCCTGACGACATCTAGTCCCAGGACAGAATCAGGATATTATATTGGGATATGATCATGCCCTAAGTGCGTCATGAACCTCTCTAAAAATGTAGCCAGAGGACCACTGTACCTGAACAAAGCCCATGGACGGCGGGCCAAAGTCACTGAACGCCGGCCTGAAGTTGGACGAGGATGGCAACGACGGAGAGGGTACGCTTGAGCCTGGGAGGAGGAAAAACAAACAAAAAAACAAACATGTGAAACGTTGATAAATACTTTCGTAATGTTGTTCAATACTATTGAAACAAACTCAAAAACAAGCATTTGAAACAATCTGCTTAGGTTTTGTCATTTAACATTTGTTCCCAACGCTTTTTGCGAGCCATGTGTATTAAAACGGGCCATGGTGTATAACGTACATATGCAAATCTATTGACAGTCCTATTATTCTGCAGGAGTGTGAATGCAGAGTTTTGGGGTCAGAGAACCTGGAGGGGTGTGGTTGGAGCCGGACGGCGCCGGGGCTATAGGCTTGTAACTCATGGCGAGGTCACTCCGTAGCTCCCCGTACGAGGCGCCGCTTCCGTCGGTGCCGTCGACCCGGTGTTTATACAGCTTTACTGGTGGTGGTGAGCTCCTGAGAGCTGCGGGGGGAGAGGACACACACCAAACTCATACAAAGTCCAAAATGGAGTGTTGGTATGTGTGTTTGTGTTTACTTTCAATACTGCTTACCCAATTGATTGGTATTTTTTGGAAAATAATGATCATATGGTTCCTCAGGTCATTTGTACGTTTAAAGTTAAATAAAAAGTGGTTTGCTATCTTTCCGCACATGTAAACAATAGGCAACAGTCATAAGTATAAGAACCTGAAAAAATGTCAAAGTACATACCTAAAATCAACAACAACCCCCTGAATCAACAAATGTACAACGTCAAAAATACGAAATTGAGCGAGTTATATATATAAATATATATGAAAATAAATCAACTGTACCAGGGTGGAAAACAAAATGGTTTTAACAACATAGTTTATACAGTGTTTTAAAGGTTAAGACAAGTAAAGCAGAGACATTTCCCTCGTGTTTTACGCAACTGAAAACGTTGCTGTCCTGGTTGAGACTGACGAGTGGAACGGATCACAGAGAGGCGTCGTCAGTCAATAACAGTCAATAATAATCCAAGCAGGCTAACCCCATGCTAGCCCAGTTAGCTCAACCCCCGTCCACATCAATGCAGAGCTAGGCTAGCGAGCTAGCTTGTTAAGCCGGTTGACCACCAAATGAGCAGGCGGACGGGCAACGAATGAGCCATTTGTTCGCCTCGACGTGCGTGTGGTCAACGGACGAATTTGGGAGCGAGTCAAGTGATTCGTACCTTTCTACGGTGAGATTATAAAATCCTTCTCGGGACGAGAGGCTGGAGGGGGAACCGCTGCTTTGCTTGGTCTTCTGCGGCTGCGCGGAGAGGGGGCGTGACCACGGGCGAGCCGTTCCACACGCGGCCTCCTGATTGGTTGGGAAAGAGAGCCCGCGGTGCATACAGAGGGGGTTTCACCAACGCACATTCGACACATCGATGTGACCTTTCGTTCGTTTCATGATGTGATGTTCAACATTTAAAAACACATCTTAAGCCATCGTAACCAAACCAAATCTAATAAGGATTTTTATTTATTCATTTGCTTATTTTATGTATTTATTTATTTAATTTTTGCCTCCCAATTTTTTTCCTTTATATATATAATTTGATATATGAAGAAACAGTCTTTATTTGTCACACGACACTCCACAACACATGCTTGCACACACACACACATGCACATGCTTGATGGTGGCCGGTGAAATGGCTCCTCTGCTTTTGACCCATCCTGGCTTGTCCTTCCTCCGGGGGCACAGCCAGGAGCAGTGGGCAGCATACGTGGACGCGCCCGGGGACCAGGTGATAAGTGTCCATCGCTGGTCAGACGATGATGGGTGCATGTTTTTGGTGGGGGTCCTTACTGACGTGAGGTGGAGGAAACCCCATGTGAACACGGGGAGAACATGCAAACTCCACACAGAAAGGCTCCTGTTTTTTGGAAGATAACCCGCCCACCCAACCTAGCTGCACACAGCAGAGTAAAACAAAGCAAAATAAAAGCAAATACAAATAAACACGTATACAACAAATTGTACAAAGTGATATATTTACATGTTAATTTACAATAGTAATGGTTTAAAGAATGTCAGGCTGAATGGTCGGCCCCCATACATTTTCACCACACCAAATCTGGCCCTCTTTGCAAAAAGTCGAGCCCGTCTGGTCCGATCCCACAGAAGAGCTACTGTAACACAAATTGGTGAAAAAGTTAATGCTGCTATGATAGAAAGGTGTCAAAACACACAGTGCAACTTGCTGCTTGCTGCGTATGGGGCTGTGTAGCTGCAGACCGGTCAGAGGGCCCGTGCTGACCCCTGTCCACTGCCGAAAGCACCTGCAATGGGCCCATGAGCGTCAGAACTGGACCATGGAGCAATGGAAGAAGGTGGCCTGGCTTGATGAATCATATTTTCACCATATTTGATTATTTCATTTCTCAGACATTGTTAAATGAGAGATTTTAAATTCGCACACACACACGCGCACACGCATGCACACACACACACACACACACACACACACACACACACACACACACACACACACACACACACACACACAGACATGCACAAGCTACCTTATGAGATGATAATATACTGTTTCAATCACTGATTCAATTTCTTAATTTAAGTTTTATATTTTCCTCAATATCCATTGAATTTTTTTCGCAAATATATTGTTTCCATGGTTGCCACGCATCACTATTCATTGATAATTGATTTCAATTAAACTTTGAATACTATTTTGATCAGGCCCTCCCAGCGACCCTGTCTGGCACACACACACACACACCTGACTTTTGAATTCCTCATCCCTAATCCTTTCATCACTCACCAAAATCGGAACCACTGATGGACTGGCATCGTTTACAAGGCGGAAGGTGGAAATGATAAAAACTGGAAATGAATGCAGGCTTCCTGAAGAGGGAATGGAGAAGATGAAATGTGAAATAAATGATTTAGTTCAGCTGGTGATGAGTTGAAATAAAAGAAAAAACGGAATGTTCCAATTAGTGCTATAGACACTCCACCTATCTCCAAGCTTCCTACACAAGCACTCACCCTACTTTCTTTGTTATTTTGCAGAACATGAAAGTTGGACATAAAACTGTATATACACACACACACACACACACACACACACACACACACACACACACACACACACACACACACACACACACACACACAAACACACCTATATATATACTGTATGTGGCAGCACATTGTTTGTTTCCCATGACATGACATTAATGTACATGGCCTGGCCAGTGATCCATATGATGAAAAAGATAAGGGAGGAAAATCCTTTTGTCCTTTTTTGGTTTGTATATTCAACCAAAATTGAAAGAAATAAACCAAGAATGTATTAAATATACCAATATGAGTGTATTACTCTAACAAATATCAAACCGGTTTTGAAGTAAAACGCGTCTCATTTCCATTTCCATTTCCTTCCTTGTGTGATCTTCTGAAAAGCCATATTGTGATTATTGTGATGCGTACGATTCCATGTTGCTTTCATGTCCCAGAGTAACCCTTTAAGCTCAGGAAAGTCATTGTGTTGAATATTCCCCAATGTGACCACCCCCACCCCTTTTGTTCAAAAAACTACTGCTTATTTTCATGTCCGTAATCATTGAACTGATACGTACACTATCAGTAAAGTAAAAAAATAAGTTAAAATCCAATCCTGCCATTGCAGTGGGGTGTCAAGTGTGGATTTCAAGACCATTCATATTGTAAATGAAAGGTATTTTATTGAATTTCCCTGTTCCCTACTTTATTTACTTTGTCGTAGAACAAAACCAAACGTGTTTGAGAGATTTCAGTGGACCCTAAAATTGACCTTTGAACTCTGACCAGAGGTCACCTTTGAAGTCCTATATCCCATTCATTAAAAGAGCTACAGCACCAAAATCATACCATCTGTTTTGGACAGCTCTGGATATGTACTTATAGAGTATGGTAGAGTAGGGTAGTGTCAATAGGGGCACCACTTTAAATGGCCTGACATATAATTCAGGGCTTTGCAAACGCCACATGGTCATGGAGACTACACTACCCATAATCTTAGTATAACAGCGGCATCTTTGATTGGTGGAGCTCGCTGCTACCATGGAAATGTTTACCGCCCGGTTGCCCTACGCTGAGCACACTTGGCTACGTTGATCGGAGCTCGGGGCTCGCGGCCAGGTGGGGTGTCTGGTCTGCTGCGGTGGGGCGGGCCTCACTCTTGCGCGGGTGGGCATGGGCATGGGGGTGCTGCGGCTCGCCTGCGGGGTGGGCGGTTCAGGCAGGTGTTTGTCTGTGGACGCGGGGCTTGGCTCCTTTCCCACACCTTGGAGGTGCCATGACATAATACCGATGTCATACGCCAGAACAAATTGGGATAAATCAAGTACACTCCCTGGTGGACACTTCACTCTCACACACACACATACAGACGGCCTCATCAAAGACGCGCTCACGCCACCAGCACCTGCTTTGAATGCACCCCAGCACCCTCCTGGTTGCATCCCTCTCCTTAGCTTCCTCATTTACTGCCATAACTATAACAGGAAGAGGCCACGTGCCAAATTGCTGTTCCAGTTTTCCTGGACTTAATTAACTCTGTTTTTTCGATACATGTCTGATGTTTGTGCTTTTCTGTGTACATGTTGTTGTTTGTTTCTATGTTTATGTTTTTCCATGTACATGTTGTTGGTTGGTTCTATGTTTATTTGTCTCACCCGTGACAAATTCTTCTCCCCCTCTTGGAGTAGTGATTAGTTGTTTACAGACCCAAAAATGGTAACATAGATTTCCAAAGTGTGGTGGGATTGGTGGTGGTTCTGTATAACCAAAAACTGTGCTCTTGTCATCCTACAGGTCATCCACAGGACAGAGTTGTTGCAGCAGTTCTTGATGATTGAAGAATTAATAAAGAGTTGGATTGCAGGTTGAGAACTCAAACTCCACTTGGAGACTAACTCTGTCCTAGATGCAATAGCATACAAATGCTCAGTGTTGTCTGCCCAGCATGCTGACAGCACAGGTAAAAAAATAAATTAAAAAAAATAAAATAAAAAAGGAAAGGTTTACCGCACTGGCTAATGGGTACACAGGCACACAAACGCTAATTTTTATTTCCAGTTAAATTGTATCTATGATTGAAGTTAATTCTGAGGGTATGACCTTATACTAAATCCCTATTCTCGCCCAACCTTGAATTTAATAGACCATTCAATAGAGAAAAAGATAAACCTGTATCCAGCTTTTATTTTGTGAATGTCAGAACAAAATCTGAATCCATTGCGGGGGTGTGTTTCGGCACAGGCCCAGGGAATGATAAAGAGGAGGCAGGCGGAGGCGAAACAGCACCGGTTGGCTTGTATTTAATTCCGAGCCAAAATGACAAATCATGGGTTCGCAGGCCAATATACAAATTGTCGGTGCGCTTCAGCACTTTAGTGAGCTCCCGCTGTGTTGTGTCCAGCGGCTTGCTTATCAGAATTACTCGTCCGGTGCTTGTCCCACAAGCACGCCAATCCTCACTGCGAGGAAAACAAAACATTTATTATTTCCTGGGTTTGGGATCAGACGAATTAACGGGGTCACCCCCATTGATTCACACGATCTGTAGCAGCAGAGCGGCCCCGGGATGGGAGCCTTCACCGCCCGTCTGCAGCGGCAGCTTGACCACGCCCCCTGGTCCGCCACACCCATGCATTTTCAACTTTAGTACATCCATGCCGCCCCCTCCCCGACACTCATGCACACACACAACACACACTCACACTGGGGCACACACACACACACATGAACAAACACACACAGACACACGAACATACATAAACACACACATACATAAACACACACTGGGACACACAGACACACACACACACACACACAGAAACACTGACACACACACACACATGCACTTACACATGCACACACACACACCGCACACACACAAACACAAACACACACACACACACACATACACACACACACACACACACACACACACAGAAACAAACACACACACAGACACAGACATGCACACAGAAACAAAGACACACACATACACACACACACACACACACACACACACACACACACAGAAACAGACATGCACACAGAAACAAAGACACACACACACACATATACTCACACATGCACACACACGCACTGCACACACAACCACACACACACACACACACACACACACACACACACACACACACACAGACACATACATACACACACACACACACACACACACAGGCACAGAAACAAACACACACACAGACAGACATGCACAAGCTACCTTATGAGATGATAATATACTGTTTCAATCACTGATTCAATTTCTTAATTTAAGTTTTATATTTTCCTCAATTTCCATTGAATTTATTCGTAAATATATTGTTTCCATGGTTGTCACACATCACTATTCATTGATAATTGATTTCAATTAAACTTTGAATACTATTTTGATCAGGCCCTCCCAGCGATCCCGTCTGGCACACACACCCCTGACTTTTGAATTCCTCATCCCTAATCCTTTCATCACTCACCAAAATCTGAACCACTGATGGACTGGCATCGTTTACAAGGCGGAAGGTGGAAATGATAAAAACTGGAAATGAATGCAGACTGAAGAGGGAATGAAGAAGATGAAATGTGAAATAAATTATTTAGTTCAGCTGGTGATGAGTTGAAATAAAAGAAAAATCGGAATGTTCCAATTAGTGCTATAGACACTCCACCTATCTCCAAGCTTCCTACACAAGCACTCACCCTACACAGCAGCAGTGATACAGACGTCACTCAGTCGCATTTTTCCTTCTTATTTTGTAGAACATGAAAGTTGGACATAAAACTGTATACACACACACACACACACACACACACACACACACACACACACACACACACACACACACTCATATATCCAGTTGCTGGTTTCAAACATTTTCATTGAATTCCATCCTGGAAAGAAAACAGTTTGGTGTTTGACTGGGGACCCCCATCCTGACCACGGGAGCAGAATTATTAATGCAGTTTCATCCCACTACTACTTGCTTGATGAAACCAAGCCAGCTATGTCAATATATGTATTTTTTAAATGATGTACCGTATGTATATATGTTGACAATGTCAACAACAAAAGTATAAGATAAACATAAGTATAACAAAAGAATAATAAATATTAAATTACATTTGAACATAATTACAAAATAAAACAAATCAGAAAAAAAACATGAACAAAAAAGGGGAAATACAGAAACAAAATATTATGACATGGATTTGGTTACAGAGACTGTTATTTAACAAAATTAAATACATTTTAAACACAGTGCTGTTGGGTGGCCTCACGGTTTCAGCCACAAACAAATGATTGAACAATTCAATTCTGATCAGAAAACTCAGGCTCCGTTTACTAACTTTATTTTCGCAGCTATTAGGAAGAGTTCAAATGGTTTGGGTTGAATTGTTCTTTATGGTTATATGTTGGCGAGAGAGAGGGAGGCAGGGAGAGAGATTGAGAGGCAGATTGATTGATAGTTCATTGATCCCTCCAGGGAAATTCAAGGAACAGTCCCTGCCTCTAACTTTAGATCATTAAGTGCACCAGTTCCCCACCTACATCCATCAATCAAATACTCAATCTTTGACCGCCTCAGCCATGGATAAAATGTCCTTGAATATTCCCCAAAACTGAGTAATGAGTTAATGACTATTCTCTTAATTGGTTCAGATGATCACATCTGTAACAGAATTAATCAGAATCAGAATATATTTATCGGGCCAAGGACATTTGTTTTGATATTGCATTATACAGACATTTAGCTTAATAGTCTGAAATGAAAAGGCCAAATATACAAAAATAGCCAAACACAAAGAACAGAAATAGCCAAACATGTCAAAGATATAATGATGTTCATTATATATTTGACATGTTTGGCTATTTCTGTTGTGCACATGCACCATGCACAGGGTGAATTATAGGTATAAGGTATCAAATAATACTATGTAAGTACTAGATTATTACAATGTCTACCATGTTGTTACACATCGTAGTGTTATTGACTCCAGTATTCGCTGTATTGGACCACAGTCAGCATTTATTGCCGGAAGTAATCAGAACTGCCGAGCAAGCGTGGACTCTGCTTTCCTCTCATCTGTTACTTTTTGAGTCATATCATCATCCCCAACTGGTACCAGGGTCTGGAAAAAAACTTGTGAAGCCACCCCTACACCTGAGTCATCCACCCGAAACGCACTGGACCCCTATGGCGGCATATCCGTCCCTCCATAGCCACGCCTCAGCAGACAGTCTTGTCCTGTTTTTGATTCCTCATGCCTCTGTGATGTGACCAAGCCGTCACCTCCCTGGTGACGCACACAGCTGGACGCACAGCATCAGCTCTAATAATTCCATCGTTAGAGGTAAAACAGATATACCTCCTCCCTGCTGAGTATAGCCACCCGGATGCACCCGTTAGATACGTCACACATGGCGGTTGAAATTATACACGAAGCAACGTGAACTGCTTAAGATGTAATTCCAGCACTCGTTCGACAGCCTGTTAGAGGGGAAGACCGCTGATTTTCAGCATTAAAATGGACAAAACTAAGAAGAATCTTTAATTATCACACAACACATGCTTTGGATGGTGGCCGGTGAAATGAGGCCTCTGCATGTGTCAACAACTCATCAAGTGTGGAGAAATGTCACAGGAAATGATCCAGATTTGAATCAAATACAGAAATCAATTCTCTGAGCCAAAATACAGAAGGGGCTGCCTCTACAAGTGAGGAGCAAATTGGCACAAGTGGTTGGTCTTGGAAGCATGACCAAAGGTGTTTATATGGACCACATAGCGCATCAAGTGGAGCTATATCAGAAAAAGGAGCATGACCAGAAGGAACAGGACCAGGAGACTCTCAGAAAACTCAGCCAGATACAGTTGGTGGATAACAAGAAGAAGGAAAAGAAACAAGCTGTGGTTAGGCAGAGCCAGTCACAACCAAATCAATTACCACCACAACCACAGCAAGGACAGATTCAGGTTCTACCACCTGTGGTCCTCACTGTCTCTTTTCCACAGCCAGTTTTTGACCAGCCACAAACATGGAGAGGAAGAGGTCAAGGAAATTAAGGAAGAGGTAGAGGAGGACATTTCCAACAGTCAAAAGGAGCGTGCCATAATTGTGGACAACTAGGCCATTTTGCACGTGACTGCTACAGGTTCAGAGGAGGCTTCAGAGGACAACCACAGCCACCCAGGGGACCAGAAAACCCTTACAGGGGTCCGGAACCTGGTTTCTAGGGGTGCCCGGAAAACTCGAAAGGGAGGTGTCAGCTGGTAGTATCAGGGCCGGAACAAGATCCAAAAATAGAGGTGAAAAAAAATTATAAGCCATTGGAAGTAATGGCAGATTGCGGAGCAGCTTTCACCTGTGTTTGGCCTGAAGATGCTATACATCTCCACATGTCTAACCAATTGGTACGGACAATCAGGTTTGAGGGTGTGAAACAGCTGATTCCTCTCACAAAACCAATTGAGCTCTGCTGTAAAAATTGGAAAAATCACACTACCTATTTTGGTGTCAGAACATACGCCCATTGCACTCTTGGGAAGAGATGCTATGTACAAACTAAATTGTACAATACGGTGTACAACGGACGGCTGTCTGGTGGATGTGTCGCCTGATGTATACCACCAATTATTTATGGCACCAGAGACTTCTTCAGTATACTGGATTGGAAATCTCAGTCCAGAGCTATTAGAGCCAGCCAAGATGTGGGAGAAGTTCATTGTGGCAAATATTCCTGATGCTAAGCCCCCTGAGTATCCACATCACTGCACGCTAAAATATTTCAAGAAAGCTGGCCAATTGGATCCGGAGGAATGGTTGAGTAGTCAACCAAAGCATGTTCAGCTGACCTCATGCTGCATAATTGTGGGACCACAAGGAGCAGCTATGAAGATAAACACTAATGAGTATCTTGAGAAAGAGTACGACATTGAGAAAAGTATGCCACATGTGACTTTCATGGTGGCTGAAGGATTTGAGCAGAAGCATATAGGAGAAATGTAGGCAGAAGCTGAGGAAGCCATTTTTGCACCAATAAAGGAGAATCTTGCTATCTGGATAAGTGAAGAGCAGAAGTTCATGAAAATCATGATTTCGAAACGTGCCATGAGGACTCAATCAAACTGTCAAAAAGTCGTTTATTTGGGTCAAACAATAACCCATGGACACAAACGCATCTCTGAGAGTCATTTGGAAGCCATTCGAACGGCACCAAAACCTAGAACATTCAGAGAGATGATGACATTTCTTGGCATGGCGGGATATTCTTCAGCCTGGGTAGAAGATTATGCCTGCTTAACAGGGCCTTTGAGGGCCATGATAAAAGAGACTGGGAATGCTTAACTCCATTGTAACCTCACCTGGATGCAGGAAGGTCTTATGGCATTTGAAACTATCAAACAGAGGCTACAAGAAGCTTCAGCGCTAGCGCTGCCCGACTACTCTAAGAACTTTTTGCTGTATGTGGCTACGTCCACTGGAGGCAAATATGCATGTGCAGTTCTTTGTCAGCCCACAGGTACAGGGACAAGCCCTCAACCTGTTTCGTATTATTCTACTGCCTATTCAGAAGTAGAATTGGGGCTACCATGGTGCTACAGAGCAATGGTGGGAGTTTATCTAATGTATGATAAAGCCTCATCAGTAACTATGGGTTACCCAGTGACAATTCTTACCCATCATAGTCTCAGGAATCTTTTGAATTTTGGTAAATTTACATTGACTATGTCTAGGCTAAGAGAATATCAAAGGCTCTTAGAGCAGGAAGATGTCACCTTAGTAAGGTGCGTCATGGTAAATCCAGCTGAGAATTTGCCAACACCAGAGGATGGAGAGCCACATGATTGTGTTCAGGAAGTAGAGAGATATGCAAAGCTCAGATCAGACTGGCAAGCTTTCCCACTGCATGGGTCAGATGTGGAGTATTGGACTGATGGGTCCTGCTATCGAATAGAAGACACATTGAGTGCTGGTTATGCAGTAGTCAAAGCCCAGGGAACTGAATTTGTTGTTGAGAAAGCAGAAGTAATACCACAACGTGCTTCTGCACAGCTTGCTGAGCTTGTGGGCCTAACTGAAGCTTGTCTATTGGCCGAAGGCAAGCGCGTGACAATATATACAGATTCTGCATATGCACATAATGTGTGTCATTTGTTTGGATCAGTGTGGAAAACCGATGGTTCTCCAATACAGCATCATGCCCAGATAATGAAATTGTTGCATGCAATGATGAAACCAAAGGAAATAGCTGTAGCTAAGTGTGCAGCACACAAAATGGACACGTCAAGGGTCACACAAGGTAACAAAGCGGCTGATGAGGCTGCAAAAGCAGTTACAGGAGCAAACAAAGCAGGCAAGGTTCTTCTGGTCACCCATGAAGTGGACTTGGAAGATAAAATCACGCTCAGAGATGTGATCGTGATGCAAGAAGCAGCGTCAGCCATAGCGAAACAATTATGGTTGGACCGAGGTCTTTGAGTTGTCTCTATTATGAAGTGGATGAAGTGTATACATTGGGACCTCAGATATTTTCTTTTTTGCGGTTTTTGAGGGTCATTGGTGCTAGGCAGGGAAAGGTCCATTGATAGGTCTGATGGGTCGATCAGCCTGACTTTGGACAAATTTTTTGATTTATTTCTGAAGTTCTAAATGTATGCATTTATATGTAACATCCTATACAGTCTTCTAAACTCTTCGTCTTTTTCTGTTAATTGATTTGGAGTACCATAGGTGGTTGACTGCGGCAGAGGGACTGTGGGAGAATTTTCCTGTCTTGATTGTTTCCTGGATGTTCTCAGAAAGGAAGCTGCCAGATGGGTATTTCGCTCTCACACTCCACAAATGTACTGTATTGCTACGACTAAGCATGGTCAGAAGGGTATTATAATCAATTTTGTTTATTATTAAGTGATTTCTATTAAGCCAATTAACATCATAAGTTCAATTACTCTTCTCTCTGTCGAGACTTTGTATAGTCTCAAAGGGGGGAATATGAGGTGTCTGAATGAGGGCCCCCGGTTCTCAAGAATCAGAGCCCATTGTATAGTGATTGTATGGTATAATTACTAATGTATGTTACTTTTAATTTATTGCCTCCATGTCATACGGAGAACGACAATAACAACGTGGCTATTTAGAGGTCCATATGAGAAAGGATGTAGGAAGGCCTCCAGCTTGGCCAGAGGAGGAAATGTGTAGATTTATGTCGAACAAGTGCTGAACTGTGACCTACTGTATGTATTGTGACCAGATGGGCTACTGATCTCCGTACTAGTATAAAGGACAAGTTTTTTACCTAATCAGACAGAGAATACTTCCAGCTTTGTTCTCTCCTGGATGTTCCATGGCAAGTCCGGTTTGATGCTGAATTGTGCAATAAAACTATTGTTTTAATCAAGTCAGCATCAGCGGAGATTCGTTCTTCATCAACACATCAAAATCATCCAGAAACTACAACTGCATACAGGTTTGCACCTAAATGTATGTATGTGATAAATAAACATCTTGCATCTTGAATCCTCGCCCACATAACATCCAGCTGTAATGCTGTGACGGAGGACAGCAAAAAGTTAAAATATTTTAACTTGGATGGCAAATGGCGTGTACCGTTGCTGTTTGCCAGTCACCTCTGCCGGACTGCCATCATGCTCTCGTCCACTAACATGACTTCTGGTTGGTCGTCTCCCGTCTACCGTGTTCCATGTAAATGCATGGATTGTCAGTTCTTGAAGGAATATTGCTTGTCTTGAAGCCATAACATCGGACACACTTCAAGCAGAGGAAGATAACACCTACTATGGCAGCCTCCTTCTGACACTGGAGTTTCTAAGAACTTCCCTGGAGGTCAGCTGTGCTACTAATTATTAGTCATTTAACGCCATATTTGATCAAAGCCATTTTTCATCCATCCTCAAAAGCAGAGATATTGACTGCAGTCAGGTTGCCAAATTCCAAGGTCTGGTTCAAAGACCAGCTAACTGCAGGGCGCCGTGGCCACTTTCCCAAAGAGCAAAGGGCTGAATTTTAAAGACTTTTGCTGCTGAGATGTAATTCAATATGTATGCTTCAATGTTCTCTTTTTTCTTTATTGAAGAAACAAAAAAAAATCATTGCAAAAAGGATTTAAATGGGACCATGTAAATCTGGTAGACATTTGAACGGATAATGGACAAAGAACAGCAGGCATTTCAATATTAATAGCATGCTACTGTTTAACAGATGTAGTAACTTCTGATAACGTATACTTAAAAATGCTGTCAGAGGTCACAATACACATAAGCCTCGTAATTGGTGTTGTTTAGGCTACATGTAGGCCCCCAGGGATGTCCACAGGAGAGACCTGAAGAGAAGACCATCAGGCAGCACCATATCTCCTCAAGAACCTCCTCAAGCCTTTGTGCAATCTATGTTGCATATTAAATCCTCGATTGAAGAGGCAGTATGGTCAACGGACCCCAACAAAAGGTTTCATTAATATGATTCTTGTGGGGGTGTAGCCCATAAGAACTTCATATTTAAAGTGGTTTCACAATGAGCCGAATGCTGGTGCAATTTGAAGCACTGTTGAGAAGAATAAAAGTATACCTTCAATATAAGCTTAAATTTTACGAAGTCTGAAAGACCACTTGAACATCTGACATTAACATTAACAGTGGACTTCATAAGGTCATGTAATCCATATTCAATTTTATTAATATGATGATAATAATGATGCTTCATGTGTGAGTCTTCATCAATGTGTGGGGCAGTCATTTTGATGTGCATACAGCCCATCACTCAAACAACTCCCTTAGTCCTTCATGAAATCGGCTTGGTTTTGAATAATCTAGTGTTTAGTGTTTGGGGAAATTATTGAATCAATGAATGTTCCCTACAGTAAGTGCTTTGATTTCTGTCAAGATGGAAAATCATTATTTTGTTGATGGAGCTTTGGCTTCATGGACAAGGTCAGTCACCTACAGTATATCGCCCCTAGCAAATTGGTATATTTTAATCAAATCTGCATTATTTTGTGAATCTAAAGCATGTGTGCTTGCCGCTTTCGCCACATGCAATTCATAACATTGCACTTTACCTCTCCCTCTCCTAGGCTAACGACCCTCTCTCTTGGGCTGGTGATCTGCTACTCACTAGTGCAGTCCCGGACTCCCCTCGGCTGGCAATTTATATGTGACGTCTAATATATATATATATATATATTTTTTTTTTATTGTGACCAACAAGCTGCAATGCTACCACAAAATAATTCCCCTGGCAAACACAGCCTTTGCAATGTGAAAAGTAACTTTGTTCTTGACTCAGTAATATGATTCATACAGAGGCGTATGAGAGACAATTATTTTTTTTTTCAGCTGGTTTAAGATAAAACAAATAAACACCTTATATCAAGATAAAAATCCCGGTATAACAAGAAAAAGATCACGCTATTACGGGAAAAAGTACCAATGACATTTTTTATTATTATTAAAGTGTGGGGCATTGAGATGTATAGGTAGGCAGGGGAAATAGCTCGCTGGGAAATAGAAGACCAATCGAAGGCAACAATGACAACCGGAGTAAACTAAAATAATTATTCCCCACATAAGGGGAGCATGGGTGCCTATTAGTGTTACGTGAGTTAAACCAGTTATTCAATTTTCATAGGCTAGGATTAAAATTGGGTTAAAATCACTATCCTAAGGCATCAGTGGCTGTGTGTTTTATTTGGATAGTTCATCCTGCTCCAACCGCCTCAGTAGGCAGACAGAGTGCGATCAGAGCTATAAGGGCGTCACAATTGAGACCATACACGAAAAGCTGAGAAATGGAGAATATTAAATCAAGAGACTTCTCAACCTTTCGACAGCTGAGAGCACTTACAAAGTGGATTCTGTGCGTTCTGCATCGAGTGCAGTCAGGGATCCCGATTTCAGCTCTTCTGAGTGGAAGATGGTTGCCTGATCTGCCTTCACTCACACTTTTTTCTTTGTATGAATTGTCCTGTTTTTAAGATTTTGTTGTTAACCTCTATTGGGTTGTTTTCATGATGTGTTTTTACTTTATTGTACAGTGCTTTCAGTTCTGATAAAAGCGCTTGTTAAATAAAGTGCATTATTATTATGATTATGATGGAACATAGAATAAACCGCCTGTCCGGGTCCTCCACAGTGCAAAGAAAAAGGTATGAGCACATTTACAGACGGAGGCTATGTTTTCTGGCCTACTTCATTAAGGCAACAGGCTTTGTTTAGGCCTGTATCCCCATTTCTAGCTATAGCCATTTTATTAAAACCTTTATTCAAACCTTGTTCCACTGGCCTATGGCCTATCCATTATATACCAATATATGTGTAGCCGGTCAAAGCTGAGGGTTCGTAGGAGTAGATGTGGCGTCCACTTAGCGGTTAGCGGTAATATAATTTTACCATATAAAGACACACTCCACTTCCAGGTTGTCAATAATGTTTATTCATTATAATAAATATAAACTCCCGGCCGTCTACAGAGCGCTGAGCTGGGTTTGTGTTGCTAACGGGGGTGAGTAGCGGACAACATCTTGTTTTAATTATGTTTGAACCTTTTGGTCGTGACTGAGCCTTGTGATACTGATTTTATTTAAGTTGATTTGCGCAGCGAGAGGGAACGGTGGGGAAATTACGGATGACCTAATGCAGGCATACAGGCAATTTTTTCAGTTCAGATATAGCCCGTGCCTTTATCGGGTGCTTACCATATATTCATGCCCCTCTCCCTGGATCCTGCCACTGCTGCTTTGTCTACGTTGTATTTTTTTGTTGTTTGGATGTTGATGCCCGGGTTAAGCTATTGCTTACCGTGTATTTTAAAACATGCTTTATCTTTGCTTGTCTTCGCCCAAATAGTCTCGATACTACTGCCGTGATCCTAGGTCTCACTCACTGTACACCACTGCCCAAAAAAGGTTTGTTATCATTGTGAATGCGCGCACCTCTTTTCAAGGCACCGCCCCCTCCTTTTTTTTTTTCTTTTCTTCTTTTTGCTGTGTGTGTGTGTGTGTGTGTGTGTGTGTGTGTGTGTGTGTGTGTGTGTGTGTGTGTGTGTGTGTGTGTGTGTTTCTAGGCCTGGGTGTGCGTAAGGGTGAGTTGCCTTCTCCTTAATTTAGCGCCCCCTGTAAACGGTCGTCCGCTGGCCAGATCCTTGGTGCATAGCATGTGTATTGTGGCTCTCGTGAATTCTGTTTTTAGTAGGACTACTGAAATGCATCTGTGATTTTAATTAGACGCTTAATAAATATTGTCTTGGTCTACAATACCTGCAGTGTTTCTCTCTGTAACAAAATAAATACTTTTGTTTGGGGGAAACTCTGTCTCATTGTCTTAGCTGTAACTCTACTTTCCCTGACATAACATCTTCAAGGTGGCGTTGTCAGACATTACTGTCAGTAAAGTAAACTCCTTGGGCATGCGCTGGTCACATATACATCTTGCGTTTTAATAAGGAAGCAATTTAATAGTTGTGATAAGGAATTAGTGGCTGTTTGTTTTTTTTCCCTTCAAATCGGACTTCTTTAGTTTAGTTTCTCTTGCACATTTTATCATTCCAGATGCCTAGGCTATGTGCAGCCACTTTCTTTTTGTTGACATTAATATATCTGTGTGGTTGTTGGACAACCATTTAAAGAATCTAAGCGATACAAGGGAGTCTTGAAAGAAGTGGGAAAGACACCGTCGCTGCCTTTCCACACACCTTTTTTGTTGACGGACCAGTCGACCTATTCTCTGGAGCTTTAAGAAATGTTGGGATCACCTCTGAGTCCAAGATGAACAGGTTCAATATTGTAGCGTGTTGGGGAATAGTGGGGGGCGGAGATTTCCCAGCATGCTTTGTTTGTGTGTTTTGGGGTTGTCGGGGAAGGGGGTTGTTTTATGTAATGTTAATTGTTATGCCGTTGTCAGTGTTAGTTTGCCATGCTACATGTGTTGTGATAGATTGTTATTTCTTTTCTGTGTTAAGATTGTTGCACCAGGAGTGAGAGCGTGTGTGCCATTAGTGACCTGCCTGCCGTGACAACAGCGCAGAGCCCTCCTAAGTAATAGAAGTTGCACTTGCTTATGAAATCAAATCTCTTGCCGCTCAAAGAAGCCCTCGCTTGCTACAGTGTTTTACCAAAAGCCTTGTACATTAGTTAGTTATGAACAACTCTTAAAATGGCATCCATCAGGGAGCTTAAAAAGAATTTAAAAGAGGTGCAAGGAACAAGCGAGCAGTTGGATGTCTTCATCTGCCAAACAGGTCCATCAATCTCCATGGAGCTCCTGTTCCACTCCAACTCCCACCTGTGTGACAGGTGGGAGGCCTGCTTTTCTTAAGTAAACACAATTTGTTGAAACGGTTGGGTTTAGTCTAAATCTTTGTTGTTTTGCCTGGAAATAAGACACTGTGCTGTGCACATTTATACCCAATGCGCCAAAAACCTGGGAACCCCCGCTAACATTCGGCATTTGTCATCAGTGGAAAAACAAAAACCCGGGTCTCAGTCCCAGATCAATTGCTTAATAGACACAGGTTTTTATTGGCTCCTCTGACAATGGGCTTGGATGTAAACAGGACACCAGGGTCGACACGTTAATTATGGCCCATTAACTGTTGAAATTCCAGAATTTGGTGTACAAATAGACAGTAATATCCGTGAATTATTAGATCATTTCAAATTCGATTTAGAATGCAAAATCAGAAGTTAATTAATTTGTCCTGCATGGGGGACCAGGAAATGTTGTGAGTGTGGGGATCGCTCCTTGGGGAGCACCAGGGACGTTGCCAGAATTTTGGGGCCCCATGAAGAAAAACCTACCAGGCCCCTAACATAGAAATCGGAATGTTTCAGATTAAAATAACGTACTGAACAATATGTGTTATTAAATGTACTACTATAAGCTTCTGCTGCTCTATACTACAATTGTTCAGATTCTAGTTTCCACCTTCATCCTTTGCCTATATTAACAGTATTGCAAATATTTTTGGTTCCAAATGTTAACAAAAGCCATCTGTGTCAGAATTTTATGATGCTTTATTATAGATAACTACACAATTGGTGACTTGTTTTTAATATATGGTATTGTAGTCAGTTTTAATGAAGAAATTGCAGATTCAAGAATTGATTACCAATTCTTACAAACAAGGCTAACCCTCTTCTGCCCTATGCATAATTCCTAAACACATGCCTGAATAACATACACAAAATAAAAAAAAATCCTGAACTATGTGGACTGCAGTCATAAATGCGGTACCTACAGAGAACAAGTATCTGTGAAACTGCAACTTTAGTGTCAAGACATTATGTGGGCATTCCTGTGTAAGTTCAACAGAAGATAAACCATAGCAAAAAATACTCTCAAACAGTATTTTGCCCATGCCCGGGTAGGCCTGGGTAGAACACGTTAAGGCATTTGTCCCTGTGTTTGTTCCCTGTCAACAAAACTCCCTGCACCAAGAGCCCACAGTTGAGCCTTCTTGTGAGCAAACTAATTTATAATGTCTTTAAAGTTTAATTTCCTAGCTGACTGGTTTTCAATTGAAAGGATGGCAAGGCTGTTCAACCTGTCTTGACACATTGTAGATCTTAGATAGTTCTTTATAAGTTTACTGAAGGCACGCTTACCTCCAGCAACTGTTACAGGCATAGTACTGAAGATGCACAGTGCAATGCACAGCTCTCCAAAAATGCTCTGTAGCTGCATCTTGTAGATGGCATTGAGGAGCTCCACAGGAGAAAGACCATCTGAAAAAGTGGCACCATATATCCCCTTTAGATGTCGCACATTTTCAAATCCATCTGTGAGGTCTTTTGAGTACTTGTTTCTCAATTTGTGACAAGATACATGAATTTGGTTTTCAGTCATTTTCCTAAATGAAAGTCTTGGTGAAAACTCCTCGCATATAGCTGCAATTTTTGGTGAACTGACTGAACGGTGTCTGACTTCTGTTCATTTGCTATGTCATCTTCAGTCTCATCAGGGAAAGGTTTTCTTTTTTCCTGGCGGCTCCTCTGTTCCCTGTGAAACGGACTATTTACACCCATTTAATTTGCCACCCTGGAGGCTTCTGCCAGAAGAGCGTCCCATTAATTACGCAGAGCCTGCATTTCTTCCTGTAGTGCCTTAATGTGAGCTGCTTCAGTGTCCGGAGAATATATTTCCTGACTGAAGAATGAGGCTTCTCTTCTCAATACACTGCAAAACTTTTACCCAGAAAGTGAGCAGGAAGATTGCCTTGAAAGACATGAAGTAGCTTTTCAGACCTTTTGCCTCAGATTTGGCTTAGTTTGTCAGGCTGCAGGTAACAAGAAACATGTCTAAGGCCTTGATGATAGACGGTAAATGAGTTGCCACTGGTCCGCACGGACCGCAGCAATGTGCGCACTTCATCGCGGTTAAGACAGCAGCCAGTCTTTTCCTTGAGAATGGCCCCTCGCTCTGGGCTGGCACTAAACAGATTGTAAAGATGATTCACTCAGCCAAAAAAGGTTGATACTTCTGGGGACGACCAAGCTGCATGTCACCCAGAAAATTAAGAGTATGGGAGGCACAAGGTGTGTATGTGGCCAGTGGATCATTTTGCAGTATGTGTGCTTGAACTCCCTTCACTTTCCCTGACATATTTGCACCATTATCATAGCCTTGACCACGGCAACCTGCTATGTCAATACAGTGGTACCTCGACTTACGACTGCATCTACTAACGACAGATCCAAGATACGAGTAGTGATAGTCGCAAAAATTTGTATCGACTTGCGACCTACTGCTCCAAGATACGAGCGTGGAAATTTGCAGTTGGCGCGTTGGCGGCTAGTCAGCAGTCAGTCAGCGGACGACCTACATCGTGTGTGCACCTAGTTCGTAGCTTATTGATATTTTTTTCATATTTACCGTGTTTGTGCTGTGTATTTTGTTTATTTTCACCCTTCATGATGAGTCCTCAGAAGAAGGATGATGGGAAAAAAAAAAAGGCACTGATTCCCATTGAAACTAAGAAGGAAATCATAGAAAAATATGAGCGTGCTGTATATGGGAAAAATTGCTTCGACATACGACTGTTTTAACATACGACCGTTCTTATATAACGAATTACAGTCGTGAGTCGAGGTACAACTGTACCATGCCCTTCAAATGCATTCAAAATCATTTCAGAAATTCCATTATTTATCTTTGTGTACATATCTCACCAATAATACATTTTGCTCAGTATGGGAAATGTCTGGACTTGCATCACATATAACCTAACATAACATATATAAGTAATAGATTGCATCTTCTCTTTCATAAAGTATTGTTTTCAAAACCCTTTGACCACATTATTCGTTTGGGCACTCAGGGCTGAAGAAATTAGTCAGTCGTGCTCCTTTCTTTTTGTCTCTATATTTCTGTAAGTGCTCATGTAATAGCAGGTCGGAAATTGACAACAGTTCAAGTAGGCCTAGGTAATGTCCATTTTTCACATCATCAAGATTGAGTGATTTCCCCCGGAATGGCAGATTCCTAGATGCTAAGTACAGTGTTAAAGGGATTTATGTTATAATAACGCAATGTTCTTACATATATTTTTACATTTATGTAAATGCATGTACAATATTTGTACACTTGAATAAATAATAAAATCAAATGCAGAGACAGTTATTGAACAATATGTTAAGGAGTAGCTAGATGTATGCAGTCCTACAGTTACAACCGGCCGTAATTTTACATTTCTTTATACTGTATATATTACTGTGCCTTTCACAAAAACTCTTGGATGAAGTATATGTACTCTGCTCTCTTCCTGTAGGCTAAGCAGAGTTCACATGTTATTGCAGTGTTTTTCTCTTAGATTCTTGTGCGATATGTGTACTCTGTACTTCTTCTCAAGGCTAAGTCAGAGTTCATATCTTAAAAAGGACATCAACTAATCACTTTCTGTGCCTTAATGTAAAGAGGAGGAAGGCAACATGTCTCAATCGTAAAGTACGGAAACATCAACACATATCAGTCCCAACGAAAACTGCCCCATCAATGAAACTCTCATGTCAGCATGATCGATGCAGTCTTGACATCTGCTGACCTCCATCCCAGCAGCTCAGTGAGAAACTGAGCATTTCCTCTGTGACTTTCTGTTGTGTTGTTACACTGAAACTGCTCCTCTTGTACAGTATTCTCCTCTTGTACAAGATTAAATGCTTTATTAACCGAAAGTATTTGTCTCCAATCTCCTCTGTAACGATTAGTCCGTCCACGAACAAGGTTTATAGCTGTTTTACTTTAACACGGCCCTTTGAGGGCAACCATAATGCTGATGTGGCCGGGGGGGTAAAAATTAGTTTGACACCCCTGATCTAAAACCTCATTTTTCTCACTTCAAATTTTTCCACACTCCCCCCTTCCCTTATCACTTGCTTGTTCAATCTCTTCTGTCACTCTTTCACTGGCACTGCTGCTACGCTTTGACTCCTCTTCCTCCCCCCTGCTCTCCTCTGCATCGGAGTCTGTCTGACAGCTTTCTGCTGAGATTCTGCCTACCTGGCGCTCTCTGGGCACCAGGAAGTGAGTAAACAAAGGGAAATTTAGGTTTAATGTTTGTTTCCCCCTCAGTCGTCACGTGCCTAACTTTACAGTTGAAAAACGGTCCAGTTATGCTTCTGCTGCTACAAAACAACTGCCTCACCTCCAAGGTCCGCTGTTTCATGGAGTAGACA
The DNA here is from genome assembly GCF_960531495.2 of Zeus faber. NCBI lineage: Eukaryota > Metazoa > Chordata > Actinopteri > Zeiformes > Zeidae > Zeus > Zeus faber. The sequence continues at coordinate 22,300,618 of NC_137191.1, forward strand.
CACGTTGGGATCTACAGTATGGACAGGAAGGTTATAATCTTGGTCTAGCTAGCTAACAAATATCATGCAAATGTTGGGGAATAGTTATGGTAATATAGAAATAATATCTAATTAGCTAGCCATAGCTGGTAGCGGTAGCTCATCATTATCGTGTTAATAATAACTGCTCTGACGGAGCCGTGTGAGTCCACCGTAGGCTACTCAGTTCGCTTTGGGTAGAGATGCCTGATCTGATTGTGGTTATACGTTTTCATTGTCATCACATATTGTCATTCAGCATTTTTGTCTGACAAGCAAATAATTTTCTAAACATGGCTAGGGCGCCATGAATCATTCATGCCCCCCCTTAACGACGCCCCTGGGGAGCACAGAGGAGAACCCCCGCGACGCGCCCCTCGTGTGTTCGAATTGCTCTCTCCTCTACCGTTTCATTCCCAATCACACTGAGACTATGACACGCGCCTTTTCTGACGTGTTGGTGACGTTGAACGTGACGCACCAGAACAAAACGGCATTCTCCTGGCAATGGCTATTTTTAGCAGGTCGCTAATTTTGGTGTGGAGACAGTATTAGTCACTGAAGTAAAGCAATTCGAGGTTGACGACAGGGGTTTAACGGTTTCCTGATCAAATCAAATCAAATCAGGGAGTTCTTATTTGTTTTATCTGCTTGAATTCTGGAAGGTTTATGCCGGGTAGATTTAATTTTGTGACTGTTAAGCCCCCAAAGGGGAAATGGGGTAGTAAAACATGATTGATGGTTGGGTGAAAAAAAAAAAAGGAAATACTTTATTTTGCGTTTTTTCTAAAACTTCTGTATTCTCCCGAGAAATCATTGTGTTCTCTCACAATAAAATATAGGACCTCCAGAGAAATGTTGGAATGGCTACCATTTTACTACAATGGTATTTGTTTTTGTAAACATTTCCCTTTTTATTGAATGAAGCGGACAATCTTCAATTTACTAAGTTCAACTAAAATATTAGATTGTTCTAATACCTGGCATGTATTCACATGAACAGTCAGTACTTCTCAAGAGAACAAAAAACATTTCCCTCCTATCCAAGCTCGCATCTACCATATGGGCAATCTGCCCAGGGGCCCCTGAACGCGAAAGGGTTCACGATTTTTTGGTTTTAATTTTTTCAAGTCGGGCACCACAGAAATATGACACAAAGAATAATTTCATGTATCCAATGATGATTGCAGTATTGTGGTTATCACAATATGCTTATTATAACTCCAAATGTAATTAACTGTTTGCAGCTGATTTTCTACTCTGACATTGTTTGAATAATTTGATTGTTAAAATATAAAAGCTATGACTGTCTTTGTGCTTTAAGGTTGTTGCATTTCTGACGAAACCTATATTTAAAAACCTTTAGGTGATTTAATGTGTGGTGTTGAACTTTATGCTGAAATCCATCTTCATCATCATCAACAACCTTTATTATACCAAGCAGGTTCATTAATAACAAATTCTTATTTGCAATAACGGCCTTGCAAGAGGCGAAAGACCTGGGGGAACGGGGGTTGGGATTTAAAACAGAAACATATGAGGTAACAAACCACATGAAGAGGCAAGCAAGGGGGCGTGAGAACCAGGCTACGACTAGGCGTGGACAGAGCAGCGGACAAAGGGAAGAAACGGAGAGGGGGGGCCAGTGCAGGGTACATTCTGGCGCAGGTGTGCGCCAGAATGTTCGTAATAAATGCGGTGCGCTCTGTACCGCGTCATCAACTAACCGATTGGTCCGTCACAGACCTAGACGGGCTGAGAGGCACCACCGAGGATGAACCCCAAAATTTGCGATATACTGTATTATACTGTATTTCATTCCGACATTGAAAGTGTCTGCTCAAATAACGCTGGGTTTCCTGTTGGCTATACTCATTGTCGACGGCCAAGAATGTTTATTATTGATTAGTGTACAGTATGGCCTGATAAACTGATCAATGATCAATATACATAGAACTGTTACAGAATACTGTCGAGTCCAATTAACGTCATGATAAACTTTGGGTCCCAAAAATAGAAAGCACAGTCCACTCTAACCGGACCCTTTACAGTACATCCTTGATTGGCTCAGAATTACTACACCTGGTATGAGCCATAGCCTGATGCAGGGATCATTTGCAGCTAAAATGCCATACTTTTTAAATTATAGGTTAAGGCTGGATTATGGCACAATGGATAGACACACCACAGTGTGTATAAAGAATCTGTGGAGTCAAAGAAGAGAGAAAGTACAAAAGACAAAGCAGCCACCAAACAAAGCAACCATTGGATCATCTGATGTGTTCATTATGATGACATCAAGTGAAATCATGCAGTTATCTAACCATTACTACACTACCAGAGAAGTACTAGACACCCAGCGACGTTGTCATTTTTGAACATAGGCAAAACTAACCCATGGCATGCCTTTGAAAGGCCTTTCCTCATTTCAAGGATGACCGTTTGGTTCAACATGGTCTTAACGATGCATTTAAGCCATGTTGTCCTGTTGTACACCAAGTTTAAAGAGGCATGTTTTTTTTCAGAGGGGAGGAACTTTAGGGAGGTAGGGTTTGATATGCATGAACCTTTTACTTCTCTGTGTATTGATTTCATAGTGTGTGTTGCACAACCACTAATACTGTGTACAAAGACTTTATATTAGGGGCTGAAGCAGCAATATTCTGGACAAATAAGACTTCCCGTTGCTCCTTTATCATACTTTTAAAGTAGCAAGGCTGACTCACCCATGACACTACAGGCTTCTACAACAAGTTGCATACAGCATTCAGCTGAGTTCCACTGACGCATAGGCCCAAATAAACCGTATTATATATAGATACCTACCATATAATACCTACACTGCACAACCTGATCCCACAGTCTGGTCCGTCTATTCGCTTTTAGTTGGCATGATGTCTACAGAAATCCCACTCTTTGTTGTAATTAAATCCCATGACCTACAGCACAACTTCCAAAAACATTATATCTATGTTCATGCGACTTCTCACATAATGTATTAGAAAGCACCCAACTATGCAGGTTATACTTATCACCTTTAAGAAGACGGATGCACTAATGATAGTCATCGATGAATATCCTCACAGCTTCAGCTTCAGGTATTTTTTTTGCTCTCTCTTCCGGCCAGTCTCATTGATGACTCATCCCTTGAAAGCATCCCTTCAAAAATGAGACTTTTTTTAAACAACTTCTTTTAGTCTATGTTTATTTTAGATTGTTGCAGCCAATGGAGACACAGTGCACACAAAGAGGTACCTTGAGAGCGTCATAAACTACATGATAGATAGCCTGTCACTATCCGAAGATAGAGATACAACAGGTTGTTTTGTTCGTTCTCTGGATAATGGACAGGTCGGGGTAATATGTGGTTCTTATTCAGTTCTGTGAAAAAGATGGCACTGAAGAGCTTATCAGTAAGTTCCCTGTTAGAGTAAGGGTTCGTCAGTTTTACTGGGAAAGAGGAGAAAGGTATAAAAACACGAGGTATTTGATATGGTTGATTATTTTTTAGCAGTATCTATGATTATAAAAGCAATATCTATAGTTCTAAAGTAATATCTATAATTTGCCACAATACTATGTGGTCAAACAGAAAAGTGGTTCTCAACCTGTTTGGCTACACTATCTTCATGGAGATGGGCATAATTTTAAGACATGCATTTGAAATACATATTTTTATTAATTTTGGGTAATTTGTATTCAATCCGAGTGAAAAAAAAAATACATGTAATTCGTATCGAAATACATTTCGCCATAGTATTTTTGTATTTAAAATACTTAAATTACTTTATTAGTTTCTGACAATGAAATGAAGATATCATATTTAGATTATTGTAACGGTGTGGTTAGGACCCAATTGCAGCACAAAGACAGGCAGGGATATTTGGTAATGTCTTATTTGTAGAGCAGGCGGAAGACAGGCAGGGAGCAGGCAGGATACATCGTCGGGGACAGGCAGGTTCGATAACGAGGAGTGCAGACAGAAGACAGGCGGAGTGGCAGGCAGGATACGTGGTCGGAGCGAGGCAGAGTCGGTAGCGGGGAATCAGTCCGGAGAACGCTGGAGAGTCTGGTGCAAGCGTCAAAGACCAACTGGCAATGAGTGACTGCTGAGAGAGGCTTATATAGGGGTTAGATTACAGATCGGGAACAGCCGTGTGCGCAGGTGAATAGAGTTGGGCTAATGGGACAGGTAAGGAGAGGGAGGGGAAAGTAGAAGAAGGCGGAGATCATGACAGATTATGCTTATATTTCCTGTTGTAAGCAGCAGCCCTACTTTGTACTTTTGACTGTTCAAGTTGGTATGTGTCACATGGCTTGATGCATGTCATGAAGTGCTTGATGCACACTGCACAGTTCGAGACCTGCATCCATTCTACAGTTAATTAGAAATGTGGGTGCAAATGTAAAATCACAAAATAAACAATGAATTATATCCATAACTGGACTTGAAAGGCAAGTGGGGTCATGAATTCTAGTTAGCTAGTTAACTGAATGAACTTGAAAGGGCAGTTGCCCACTCGTGAACTGGCAGAACCCTGCAGGAATTCTTGCTTTTTATTTTTCCTTCATTTGCCCTTGGTCCTTTGGGCATATCGGACAGAGGTGCAAGAATCCACTAAGGGCACTCCGGCAGCCCTCATGTTTAGGCGCGAGCTCCGCACCCCTGTGGACTTGGTGTTTGGCCCTGTCCCCGAACCAGAGGTGGCCGGGGAGCCGGGCATGGACTATTTTCACCACCTTCGGGAGCGGCTCCGGGCGGCGCATGACCTGACCAGGCAGGCTCTCGCCGACGCAGGGTCCCATCACAAAAATGCTTACGACCAGCATGCTAAAGGGGAAGATTTAGCCTCCGGGGCGCAGGTGTGGGTCTACAGCCCGGAGAGGAAGAAAAGCCTCTGGGTGGGACCCTGTACGATCCACGAGAGACTGTCTAATGTGGTGTACAGGGTGCGGCTGATCAAAAGGAACTGGGTGGTGGTTCTTCATCGCGATTGGCTTGCCCCCTACCGACCCTTAGCTCCATCTGAGGGGGAGTCAGGGGCAGAGGGGCAGCCTCCAGTCTGTGCCTTGCCACGGGAAGCAGCCAAGGGACCCCCTGGGCGGGCCCGGCGACAGCGACAACTCCCCCAAAACCTCAGAGACTTTGTGGTGGACACGTGGGTTGCTGGGGACAGCTAACCAGCAAGGTGGGGGCAATGTAGCGTGTTGGAGAATAGAGGTGGGGCGGAAATTTCCCAGCATGCTTTGTTTATTGTGTGTTTTGGGGTTGTCGGGGAAAGGGATTGTTTTATGTGTTCTTAGTTTCAGTAATGTTGATTATGTTAAGTTAGCCATGTTATATGTGTTATGATAGATTGTTATTACTTATATGTGTGATTGTAAGATTGGTACACCGTGTGTGTGCCGTTAGTGAGGTGCCTGCCGTGATAGCAATGTAGTGGTTAAGTGCTGAGCACTCTGTGTAATAAAGTTCATGTGTCGGTGAGAGATCAAATCACCTGCTGCCTGCCTGTAGAAGCCCTTGCTTGAATAATGGCAGAACAGGTGCCCACGGAGTGACTGACTGAACTTTACAGCTTGGCTTTACTTGAACCGGAATAACTGAGCTCTTTGTAGAAATAAAATTGGCCTAAGTTATTGTTTATCAAAACTGGGTTTCTCTTTTGTACAAGAAAATAAACCCAAAACATTACTTCAAACAAACCAAACTCTTCTGGACAATATTTTATTTCAACACCCGGTCAGCACAAGCTTGTAGAAAATAATATCATAATTCAGTCACCACAGTGACCAACAAGAACTTGGAAATGATGAAACAGTCACTACACCAACCACACCCAAAATATTGGATAGGAAATACTTCACAATTGTCTCAAAATTGAAAATGGAAAAGTGGAGGTCGCGTGTATGTTGTGCACTAACAAAAAAGTGACAATATGTGGGTCTGCGATATGGTATCTAGCTCCAGTTCTAAAACTCATTCAAAAAGATGGCACCCAGAAAAATTGGGAGAGTATAAGGCACACAAAAAAGCGCTCATCAGTCGTGAACAAAGGAAAGCCAGGCCTCATACCGACAAACCCAACTTTTGGAACCTAAACCAGTCACATAGAGTGCTGTTGACTCATTCATAACATCATCACTAAACGCATGCACCCACTATCAACAGTTGAACAGAATGAAATCATTGAATCAGTGCAAGGCCTGAACCATGGTACCAATGTTATGTCCAGAATATCACTACGTTGAAGGATTGATAAGGACTTCAATGAAAAAGTATACAGCTTAATATAAAAAAATATACATTCTGCAAGATGTGTGTGCACCGCGGCTGATATCTGGTCAACCAAAAAAACAAGCTATATGGGTGTCACTGCACAATGGCTAAAGCAAGATCCTTTAGAATTAGTTGCATGTCGCATGCAGACAGTTTCCCAGGCCACACACTTAAGACCAAATTGCTGGGCTTTTAAATGAGATGCATAATGAATACGGCCTCACAAATGACACCATCATTGCTACTGTAATAATAATGTAACTAATAATGCTTCCGACTTCACAAAGGCATTTGAAGAATTCAAAATCTCTGTTGTTAGACAGGAACCAGATGACGTCGACGATGACACTGGCCTTTTTCTTCATCAATATTGAGCTAGACGTTGATGAATGACACAAAAGGCCATCATTCTGCCTTAGCATCTTCACTGTGCTACTCACACACTGAGTTTTGTATCTTATACTGATGCCAAAAAAGCAATGAAAAATAAACTTTCCCTCAACAGGCTGAATCAAGCCTGAATGGCCAAACGTTCAGCTCTATGGAATGCATCTGGTAGATCAAAATCCGCTGAAATTCTACTTGAGTTAACAAACCTGCAACTGAAGACACCCTGCAACTCACAGCTGCAGGCAGTAGCCAATGAGGCCACCCTGGCTACGACCCTGCATCCATTTTTCAGAATGAGGTGGTTACCAGCGAGACTGATCGGTGAGAAGAGGAGATCAACTTATTTTGCATTCTGCTGATGAACTTGGCCTTGTGTCAGAAAGGGAAATCTCGTCAATCATCAGCAGTGAAGAGACGATGAAGACTTCTTCGTCCGACCAAGCTGACGATTCAGCTTCCTATAGCTGTTTTACAAATAGACATTTCATAATCGAATCCACAGAATTGTTTTCCTCACAATTTAAGCAGTATTTTGAAAATAAGCAGCATATTTCCCCCCTGTTTGCCATCATCTATCTCTGTTACCAGCGGCAGAAGAAGACAAATACCATCTAAGGGCATCTTCCAAGAAGAAACACTTTATTATCTCGAAGACCCCAAGTGGGCCCTGGTCTCATTGGATGTCTATCCTCTTATTAAGCTACTGTCCGTGACATTTAACACAGCCCCACGTCATTGGCGGCAGTTGAGCCTCTTTTCTCATTTGCAAGAATGGTGTATCGCCCTCAGAGAAGACGGCTCACTGCTGAGTTGTGCTCAAAAGCAACTATAAGGAAATAACTGATTGAAAAGTGTTTAACATGTTAATTTAAATAAGAGAAAGGAAATGGTTAAAGGTTTTATGGATAATGGATAATATTTTTGTTTATGCAAACTTGTTTTGTACTTGCTTGATTCCCTCAGTTTCACAGCCCTAGTGTTATCAGATCCAATTGGGTGTCTTTTGTTATGACTGAATTAATAATAATGTTAATTTGAATAAAAAAAGGGAATATTTCAAATGGGGTTTATTTTCCTTGTTTATGCAACTTGACACTTTGACGACTATGACACTTGTTTTGGGCTTACTTGCTTCACTCAGTGACAGAGATAACGACAGTTAAAGGCAGGTTACTTTATGTATTGTTGTATTTTGAAATACAATTGACATGTATTTTAATTACATTTATTTGCTCATGCGAGTTATTTGTAATTTATTTTGATACATTTAACGGGCATGTATTTGTATTTTGTATCTCGATGGATTTCAATTAATTTTTGCGCATCTCGGCCTGTTGCAGACTACATACAGATGCAAAGGGAGTGAACAATTCATCTAAAGAACGCCTTTCAAGAGTGTTTCCTTTGATTGTTGAAGGGTTCGTCAAAGGTTGAAAAATACTTGCAAGAATGCTTTTTTCTACAGAAACGAAAAACACATACTTCTCTCAGTGTTAAAAATCAGGCTAGTTGGAGAAAAAAACAACATAATTCACTTTAGAGAACATATGTAGCTTGAATGTTATTCTGTAGCTTGAATGTTATTCTCCCTTGTAAGTCGCTTTGGATAAAAGCGTCTGCTAAATGACTAAATGTAAATGTAAATGTGATATGTGTCAATTAGCTCAAAAATCTTGGCTGGCCAAACTATGTTTTTGAATACAATGGTTTATTCATGTGACATGGACAGAATTACAAGGAGCGAAATCTTGCCGTTCTCTGAAGAGGCGACAAAAGATATTTTAATAAAAAAAAATAAAAATAAAAAAAGATTATCTCCAGGAATGCCAGCCCAATAGCTGGTTCAATGTCAAACCTTTTATTCTGTCTCGTGTTAAAAGTGGGGTCCAACCCATTCCATCATCAAGGTCTTTTGTGTGTTTTCACATTACAGCCTTGCTCTAAAAGGTTAAAACACATTTTGCCCTCAAAAATCTACACACAGTAGACCTTGATGACAAGGTGAAAACAGGCCTTTAGAAGATGTTTTTGCAATTGTATGAAAAAAAAATGAACGTTATTATTTGTTGGACTTCATTGATTCCCAGTCATAGCTCGAGAGTGAATCATGGTACATCTATTTTAGATGTATTTATTTCAATGTATTTTTTATGTCGTCAGACAATTAAAGATAAAAAAGTATATTTTGTAGAATTATATGTATAATCATCAGTAATGGAGTGATTTAACAATGCATACATGAGACGTGCAGTGAAATGGTATTAAAGAAATTGTGAAGTAGATATACTTTTTGATAAATGTACTTAACCTAATCCTCACCCTACTCAAATGCATCCTAGGAATATTAACACAATAAGAATATGAATGTCCTCAAGATACTTCATTTATTTTACAGTTTAATAAATAAATACAGTTAAGTGCACTTAAGTTCACAATAGGAAAATATCCTGAACCATCGCCAGTTCTGTTGCCACTGAGATCGACTGATTTAACTTCAGACAGCAGAGGAAGCAGGCCATTAGTTTGATAAGGAAAGCTACATCTGATAACCTGTATTTTCTCTTGCACACTGTAATCGCGGTGAAATAACTCTCCTCCACTCCCCTGGTATTATTTGCGAAATTGGTCCTGCGCTAAAAAGATAAGGCAAAAACTTTTGATGAACAATACTCCTCCTGTGATTCTTTTTTTTTTGACAAATCACCTACAAAAATGTTCAAAGCAAACACAATTTACTATCCATCATCGCAGTAAGATCGTTTTGGTAAATCAGTGACATTACTTGCTCACTGTGGTGGACCAAGGGGTGTGGAACAAGGGGTGTGGGCGAGCCGCGCTACGGACAGCAGCGTGGCTTTCTTTCCCGCAGCCGCCCAACTGCATCGAGACTGCCGAAGCAGCGTCCTGCTGATTGGTCCGACCCAGACCGATGCGTCAGGTTGAGGGCGCGGTCTTGTCCCAGGAGGTGTCCCTAAACCCCTACCAGTGGGCAGAGACTCCCACAAATGTTTTTCTTTTTTTTGGCTGTGGATTGCCAACATGGCAAGAGTTTCTATTATAAACCTGAACAGAAAGGCTCGCAGGCAAAAAAAAGGACAAATAATTAATCAATAATGAGTTTGGGCACAGGAGGAATGAAGCTTCCCTCTGGCTCCTGGTCGGCTGATGAGCCCGTGCGCCGATCCTCTGCAAGACAGACAAACATTAAGAAAGCTCAGCCGAGTCAGCCGAGTCAGCTGAGTCAGCCGAATCAGCGCCCGCGCGCCGCTGATTCGACTGACTCGAGGCAGGGAGCTGGCCTCACCTGATCCTTGGCAGCTGGACGGCCGCGGGAAAGGAAGCCTAGCTGCCCTTCTACCACACATATTTTTTATTTTAAATTTACAATGGAGCACACCTGTATGGTACCTGCGGGATAAATATTACTTGTTGAATAAAATGCTTTAAGCTGCATTTTTAAGATGCATGTTTTTTTATGATTCTGCTTATAACTGAAGCAGACAGTACATACAGTATGCTTTCCAACTTAACCCAGTAATATCCATTTCTACGCTGAGGAGACCATCTAGTTTGGCATTGACTCTAGCCTTCACTATTCTTTTTCAAGTTACAGCCTTTGTTACCATCCAAAACTCTATAATTATTCATACATTTGTTTAAACTCGTAAAAACAAACAAAATGTATCTTATTTTAAATTACTCATGCTGCTGATATTCCTCAATCCCAATACACTTAATGGGATCAAATAAAATTTGAACAATGTTTGATATAGAAGCTCAGATCTCTCTTGCAAAAAAGAGTTTCTGCTCAAAAAGACAACCTGTATAGATAAAGCTATGGCTAAATGAAAGGAAAGTTCAACTTTTACACCTGGCCGATCAACCACAACACAGGCAAAATGGGTCAAACAGTCAAGGGAACCTCTGAATATTTTTTGTTAACTGGTGGTTACTGGTTGTTAACTGGTTCACTCTAGGGGTTTGCAATAAAAACTCAAATCACTGTCGTTGTCAGGGCTCGCAGTTGCTGGCCTCGTTTTCCTTTTGTCTTCCCCCCTGTCTTCCCTCCTGTGTGTCCCATCTGTGTGTCTGGACGTGGCCGTGGTCCTGGATCCAGAGTGTCACTGTATGACACTCTGGTGAGAAAGGCGAGGCAGCGTCTTTACCACCTCAGGCAGCTGAGGAAATTCCGGGTCTCGGTGAGGATCCTCAAGTCCTTCTACTGTGGAGCGGTAGAGAGCATCCTGACAGGCAACATCACTGCCTGGTTTGGGAACTGTACTGCTCAGGACAGGAGGGCCCTGCAAAGGGTGGTGCGTTCAGCTGAACGTACCACTGGAACTACCCTCCCCTCCCTGCAGGACTTATACACCAGGAGGTGTAGTAGCAGAGCCCGCAGGATAATGAAGCATCCTCATCACCCCAACAACGGACTGTTCCAGCTGCTGCAGTCAGGCAAGCGCCTCCGCAGTCACACAGCGAAAACAGAGAGACTGAGACAGAGTTTCTTCCCGCAAGCCATTAGAACTGTCAATGCTGAACTCACCAGGGGTCCTCACTGAGCCACACATATAGGCTCCACTACCTTACTGTACTGTATGATGCATACTGTACCACATACTGTGTCACTGTTCTGGGTTGTTCGGTGTTACCGTATTGCTGCGCTGACTGTTGTATACTGTGCTGTATATCTCACAAACACTACCTCACTTTATTCACATGCCACTTTAATGCACATATCTGTATATACATAATTAGCCTATTCCATATACATGTCTATCCCATATACATAAGCCTATTCCCTTATCTATTCAAATTTATTTTATTCTATATATTTTGTTTTTATTCTATAGTATTCGACTTACTGCATTACGTTTTAGGAATCAGTTAGTTGGTCAAGTAGAAATTCTTCGGTAGCTACTGTGTTCAGTCTCGGACATATTGTGTGTAATCACCGGGTGCATTGCATTGACATTTCACTGCATATATGTATTAAAGTATGTATATGTATGTCACGAATAAACCTCTTGAATCTTTAAATCTTGAATCCTTCCCTGTCGGCTCAAGCACACAGGCTGTTACTCATTCACCTATCGTCACGCAAATCGCGCGGCAGTAATTAACCCCAGGAAATTCACGTCATTGTCGCCAGATCGTACAGTCTACGATGCGGTTTCCTCGCCGGTCAGCCTGTCGCCAGCCTCTGTACTCGGTCTCCCGTCTCCTGAGGGATCCCCACCACGCCTGCCCACTCTGCCACTCACACTCTTCGCTCGTTTTGGACTTTGGTGAACTAACCCTGCTTGTCCGCAATAAACCTGTTAAAAACCTTGTTAGCTTTCGAGTCTGTTCTGCATCCTAGGGTCCCAAATTGCACGTACTGTAACAGTCTTTTGGTTTGCTTAATGTTCTAAACACATGGGTTCTGTTGTGTTGCAAGTACTGTATACTGGGGCTTTCGGCCAATCCAAAGGTTGAATGAGTTTTATCTCCGAAATTGAAATCGAAATTGAAGTAAAGAAAATCCCCTATATTACTACTGTGACCACGGCTCTATAACTCAGCTTCACACTTCACTTGAAATAGATTGGACCATGAAGAGCCAGTGATGGGTTACCACGTTACAGTTACCATGTCAAGTAATGCGCATTACTAGGGGTGGGCCGATTTTTTTTTACAGATATTGCGCTTTTGTCTGATTAGGCTTGTCGTCCGATCATTTTGAGTTTAGATCCAGGATCAGAGAGATCGTGGTCTCATTGGGTATCAGTGTCTAAACCTGTAATCATTACCAGCCCATTCCATTTTTCCAAGTGCACATTTTAATTTACTGTTATTTTGTGTTTTAATGGCAGAGCAGTGCTGTTTGATCATTTTTTCAATATGACTCATGATGGTGGTGCGCCATAGAAGACACAATATCTCTCTGGAAAACACACCAGCTGCAAGGCTCTCGTCCTCTCATAACCAGCTTTCCATTCCTTGATCAAGCGCAACAAAGTATTTCTTCCAATGTTTCTGTTCCTTTGAAAGAATATAAGCTTGAATTGAAAGAAGTACAAACAGTCTTCTTTGCTTGTTTTTTCCCTTTAATTATAATTTCAGACGGAAAACTCAAATTGTATTTTTGAAAAATAGCTAAATGAAGCCGTGGAGCTGTTAGGAGTCACAGGCAATGCCTAAATTGATCATGAAAAACTTCCACATTGTCTTGATGTATGTATTTATTTGTATTAGTTTTATTCTATCCCCTATTGAGTTTTGACTTAAGAGCTGTCACAAATATCACATTACCCGATTACAATTATTTGAGCTGATTGCAATCATTTTGCTAAATTGTTATTGTTCCATACTTGTGCTTCCAACCAAATGTCAAGGGTATTTTAAGCCAATGTCAGAAATGGTGCAACCAAATGTAAATGAGGTGAGTTTACATCAGTTGAGTTGAGGAAAATAAACAGTCATAATATTTTTCAAAAAAATATGTGTATGCTGTTGGGATGCACAGGCAAACTAAATGGATCCAATTGGATCCCAAAACACAAACTTTATTTCATATTCATCTTTCCTGTCCTGTTTCTGTAAACAATAACAATGCTTTATAAAGTACGTTGTAATCCATTGGCTTCAAGGACATTTCCCTTTGAGTAGTTCAGAAATGCTGTCATAAAAAGCTCCGATATGCAACATGTCTAGACATAACTTGACATTATTATCTGCTCCCGCTGTCAGAGGAACATTCTCCTTGTAAGAACTGGTACAGCATCAGCAGCACGAGCTCTCAGGTTGTGGACCTCAGTCAATCAAAAGCAATCAATTCAGTTCTTTCTCCACAATGTTGCTGGGCTATAGAGTTTTCGAAAGAAAAACATGTGGATAAAGGAAAATGCTTTCAATTGTATTATTTCACTGTTTTGCTCAGAATTGTCTGCTGCCTCCAAATGGTTCCGATTCAGTGTCCATTGTTTTTGTTTTTCTGCCCACATTAAGATTATTTTGCAGTGATGGCTCCATTTTATCTCCCATATTCCAATGCTGCGAAAGGCTAAAAGTGGAAAAAGCTTTAAATCGATGGCCTACCAATCCCACGCCACACAGAAGAGGTTTCTTCCTCAACATATGTCTCTTTGTGTCTCTTAGCAGGTCATTGTGCGCTTTGGGGATTTCAGCTATAATTCACTACCAGCTGAGAATAGCTCCATTACGATTCCTCTCAAAGCTGAGTTCTTTTAGTCACATAACAACAACATAATTGCAATAACATGGGCGCAACACTCCTCCACCTATAGACTTCAAAACAAGCATTGGTGGAAAAGAAATACAACCTTGAGAAATTTAGCTTATTACAATTTGTATTCATGTATTTTGTTTTTTTAAGAGTTTGCTCAAATTCCACTAAAATAGCATTTAAAGCGGTAGCTTTTTGACTTGTCTTTTATGTTTCTGCTGCAGCAAAAGTGGAAGGTTGGCGGTGCTCTTTGGCTCAAAATCGGAACCATATACATTCTAACGTGTTGCAATAACAACATGCGCAGCTCATTCTAATGCGACCTACCGGTGGATGTGCACTCACCAACTGGGACGAAAGCAACGTCAGTTCTTCCGACTAAGACGAATGCAGCGTCACTTCGGCCCAACCCAACCAGCAGCGCACAGCATACGCCGAAAGAAACACATACAAAACAGAAAAGACGAGTGGAATATTTCTAATAATTCGAATAATCTGTTACACAAGCACGTATGGGGTTAAGTCCGCCTGGTGTCAGACACTGTCACGTAGAGCGAGCAGACTTTACAGTCTTTTAAATGCTATTTAAAAACAATTTAAAAACATGTACACACTAGGGATGTTAAAATGTGCCGACTAAATGACCGCCTGTCTCCATGTTCTTCATGTTTTTTTTGCCTCAGCAGTGCCGCAGAGCAGGTGCAGAAGTGTTGCTTTCTCACTTTGCGTGCTTGAAAAATGAATCAGCCCGCCTCCGCCCGGTCCATTGGGAATATATTTACTCATTTATCATTTATTTATATGGACTGTCGCTCTCCAGGACCGGAAGTGTGGACCGGGATCACACCGGGTGACTTCTGCTGGACAGTTCCTTGCCCCATCTATTCTGGCATTATCATGTTTGAAAAGGCACAAAAACTGAAATTTTCCTGAATGTAGCTGCATGTGTGAATAGTGTAAATTCTTAGTGGTGCCGGAAATGTTATTGCTGCACCATCTTAACAATGAGCCACAACTATTTCCAAGCACTCATAACCTTCTACAAATCGGAGGACCAGAGCTGTGTTGTCTTCGGCCCACTTGCCCCCAGGTGTCATCGAACTTGATGAACCTTTTGTTCGTCAAGTTCTGCTGTCGTCTGCTGTCAGTTAGATAGTGGCGCACAAGCTTATCTTTTTAAGTCTTATTTTATTTTATTTTAATTTTATTTATATTATTCTATTCACTAACTGCATTAAGTTTTAGGAAACAATTTCAATCAATTTCAATTAGTTAGCTAGGCAGGAATTAGGTTAGCTATTATGTTCGGTTTAGTAACTATTGTGCATAATCTCCGGGTGCGTTGCAAAGACATTTCACTGCATGTACTGTATGTATGAACGTATGTACATGTACGTGACAAATAAACCTCTTGAATCTTGAAACGAGAGACAGCTGTGCTGCATTGCTCAAATTTGCAGATTCATCCACTATAACAGCAGCTAATGTAGCTTTCCTGATTTCCTCGTTGATTGATTCTCCCAATACGTCAGAAACAACACTAATCAAGCCATTATGGATTTTACCAGAGGTACCAGGGAACACCATGTTGGTGAAGAGGCAGTAATACAGATCTTTCCTTACCATGGCACCTAAATGGGAGCTCTTGTTTCCCCAGGAAGGTAGTGCAATCATTCAGCCTCTTCATAACTCCTGTTTTTCCCGTTATGGATTTCTTTACACCTTCTATTCTACCAAGGAGATCTTCCTTAGAGAGTTGATCTCAAATGCCTCTGATGGTTTGGACAACATCCACTATGAAAGTCAGTTTCCCTTATACTCTCCTCGGTCAGTTGTAGGTCCACCCTGGACTTCCCAAATGTCTTCGGTGGGACTGTTGCCTTGAGGTGCCCTGTTTCCCCCTATTTCCATGTCGTGCCGATGCCTTGCTGAGAGAATTCAGCTCTACGAAGCCCGTGGAGCTTCGTGGTCCCTTGTCTGGAGAGCACAGCCAACGCTCCTAATTAAGTTTTCCCTTTCGCCCAGATTTGATGGGCCGTGGGTGGCGATCGTAGTAGCTACCTTAGAAATGGCGAACAAATCCTTTTCCTGGTTTGGTCAGTATCTCTAGTAGGTAAACATAAACTGTACATACTTGAATGATGGAATGGGTGGAATGGAGGAGGCAGAAAGAGGCAGATGGGTTCGGCCCCGTTCAGGCGTGCGTTTACATAAATGATTTATATCACCAAACCCCTAAACTTAACGGCTTGCTGGCCCAAACGATAAACAATAATGGTAACTGTTTTAATCGAGGGGCTCAGGAGGAAGATCGGACTCTCACGCTCCTGGTGCTCCAGCTGGGCTCCTGGTTGGCTGTCGAGCCTTGTACGCCGATCCTCGCTGCAAGACAGACGCGCGGTTAAAAAACCTTCCTGCCCCAAATCCGCCTGATCAGCGGTGGTAGGGTGCTAATTTAGCCAATTCAGGACAGCTGGCCAAGGGAAGGGAACCGCGCCGCTTTCTGCAGCCACGGCTTAACCACGCCCCCTGGTCCGCCCCAGTCTGCATTTCCGAATATTGGAGAGAAATGGGGTGTCAAAGGGACGGTTTTACCTGACTTTGAAAAGAGTCCGTATCCATTTTATCCGCATCACAATTGATTCCTCTTTCTCACATTTTTTGACGCCTCAGTAAAAACAGCTGCTGTTTCGGTCGCAAAATGTATTAAAACGTATATGACAAACATACAAATGAACACCCATTTGGATGTATGCAAGCAGTTGCCAAGACAAGTCTCACACCGTATTTTACACTCAAAAGCATCCATACAACAAGCTGGATCATGAGTAATGCTTATCTGCAGATTGAATTCAAATCCTGAGCTACAGTCTCTCTTCAGTAAATACCTCATTCTCAAATGGCCGTCCCTACTCGGTGACAAATTTTGTACATGGCACGCTACTGTGTGCTGAAACTTTCAAACTTTCCTGAGAAGGGCTCCTTGAAATATTCTCAGCATTATTAAAAGGCTACCTGGGGAAAATGGTAATACATTTGCCCAAATTGTTACCTTCGCCTCGTAGTTCTGCGTCTATGGAGCTCTTCACATTCCTTATTTTGTACATCACACAGTCAATTGTTATTCTGCTCCTCAAACGCAAGACTTGAGATGAAAGTTTCTATCTGCCGGCCAAGTCACAAAAAGGTATAATCAGAGAGAAAGAACAATATTTTCTATCAAACTATGCTCATGAGACGCGGTTATATGTAAGGTTATATGTGTATGTACTACGAGACTTTTCAAAGACAAGGGAACTCCTCGTTAGGTCTACCTGAAGGTTTATTCGGTTATAAATAATAGGTTAGGTTTTTCAAACTAAGGTTGAATCCGACCACATCTCTCGTTAAAGTGAGATATGTACTTGCTCACCGATGAGCAGATAGATACAGCAACAGGTATAAATTAAAGGTGCTGGCTGTTTCTATAGCGTTGTCATTTCATTCCTTTTACAGCTCCATCAGCATTCAACCCTGCAGGTAAAAATGGAAAAGTCCCATCACAGTTGGACTGAGCCTTGCAGGCTAAAAGCTGCAAACCAAAGTGCGTTTAGTAGCGCTGTCCTCGACATGATAGCGATGCGGAGCTAGCGCATATGCTCACCTTTTTCTTTTTCTTTTTTAAGAGCACTCTGGGGCTGAAATACTCATTACAGATAACCCTGTATCACGCAGCGACTGCCGCTTGAGGATAGCCTGCTGGTCCCACTGAACTTGGAATAATGTGTATGCTGTGAGTATCAGTGACTGCTGAGATGGAGAGACACATGGAGACACATGAAGGCACATGGAGACATATGGAGGGATGTAGTTAGAGGAGAAAAGAGGCATCTGTTCAAGACATGGA
The DNA here is from genome assembly GCF_960531495.2 of Zeus faber. Classification (NCBI taxonomy): domain Eukaryota; kingdom Metazoa; phylum Chordata; class Actinopteri; order Zeiformes; family Zeidae; genus Zeus; species Zeus faber. The sequence continues at coordinate 22,318,420 of NC_137191.1, forward strand.
AATACTTAGAATGCTCTATTTATGGCCATTTCTGATTGCACAAAATGTTCTCTCTTCTTTCTTCTACTTTTCTTCTCTTCACTATTTACTACATATCTTTTCAAGGTTGGAAAAGAGCCCTTATCTCTTATATCTCTCTGTTTCGTGAGGGTTCTATTGATTGGGTCGGGTCAACCAGCGTGCAATTAAGAGTTAGCGTTAATGGCTTTCAGCCAAAGCTTCGAGAGAGGGTTTGGAACATTTATTCACTTTTTTTTTTGCTATTGATAGTAATTTGTTATTCAAGATCAGCTCTAAACGATTTCTCTGAAAAGGGCTGAAGGGGCTGGGGTTGGGAGGAAAACAGATCAATTGGGAAGGCAGCTAATATGCCAGTAAGGGATAGACGCTAGCCACAGAGGAGACCCGTACAGAACTGGTGACACTGGGCATGCATTAATCATGCCATTGGGGTTAACCATTTTGCAGTTATTTAGGTGGTAATTTGGAATGGAAGGTCGCGACTAATGAGTCCCGTACGGAACCAGTGAGACTGACCATGCATTAATGTTGCCGGTGGAATTGACCACTGGGCAGGCCTATACAGTTTTGGTGGTGGTAATTATGGATGGAGGGTAACCAATGACCAGAACCCACTGTTTAGCCGTCTGGAGGTAGTGGGCCTCATTTAATGACACATTCAATAGTCTTGGTGATTTTCAGCCAGGAAGAAGGTGCACATTTACTCACATTGGCACTTGTAGAGGTTTTTGCAGCTTGGCAGCCAACTACGCTGTTTGGAGCCAGTTTATGGAGATTTATGACGGCACTGCCTGAGGTTCTCTCTTGTTGTTTGGTTTAACTGGGATTCTGTGTGTACCACAAGGGATTTAACGATTCTGTTTATTATTGAATTTATATCTTTCAGCAAGGTAGTCATTTTTTTACTAAGTTGTATGTGGTGGGCGGGTCTTGCCCATCACGCTCCTGCCCCGGTTGCTTCACGTCTGTCCTGCAATTTTAATACCACTCATATAAGCTTAGAACACATCCACACAAATCTGACTCCAAACAACACACACGCCACCAGACAAGGGTCTGCAGGGCAGGAAGGGCACAAGTGACTCGGGTTCGACATCCTGGGAGGACTCACACCCTCACACCCAGCAATTAGCCCGGTGGGGCATCTAACTGGTTGCATTATGGCGAGATTGCCTTTGCACAGGGGCGTTGATGGCCATGGGGCCCCGCCGGCTTGCCGTTGCCTTGGCGTTTCCAGCTGGTTGTCGGTTTGTTGGCATGTGACAGGACTTTGGGTCTGTGGTCCGATCTGGTGCCCGCAGCCCAGGTTCTGCGCTTGCGGGTGCGTCTTATGCCCTCATGTGGGGGTGGGTTGTAAATGTGTGCTTAAGTGCGCCTCCTCGCGCTCCCTGGGACTGGTTTATGCTCCTCTGGGCTTTTGGCTTCTCTGGGGGCTGGGGTTCTGTGGCTACAGGGTGGGGTGCTCTAGGCTTTCCTGCAGTTGTGGAGTATCTATATGGCTGCGGGACTCAAAGATGGCATCGGGGCCTTTTCCGCAGCTTGGAGGCGCTACGATACAATTCTGACCTGAACACCAGAACTAATTGGGACAAGTCCCGTGCACTCACCGGTGGACACATCACACACACGCACACGCACACACCCAGACCCACACACAAAAAATTTTAAAAGTTTCCTTTTTCCTCTATGTGCATTCTGTTCCCTAAGGCTTGTAAAAAAATACATTTAAGGATGGAAACTATAGAAGAAAAAGCAAATTGCCCTGAGGAAATCTGGTTTTGTGTGTGTGTGCGTGTGTGTGTCTGTGTGTTATTTGGTATTGTGTCTTCAAAGTATAGAAATTACAAATGCCATAACTTATGCAGCTTTTGTAAAGCACATTTATTAGCAACTGCAACCTGCAACAAGGCAATACTGTACAGTAATTACATGGTTTTACATGACAAGCATTTCCCTTTTGTTATTAGACACAAAATATACACACCACATATTTTCAGGCAAAACACAAAAATTTGTATATATAAGTTATTCTTTTTTTGTGATTCAATGATCATCAGATCGCGTGCAACAAATGGGATATGAAATATGACTGTGTCACACATTTAATTAATTTAATTTTGTTATTTAATTTTGCATACTTATTACATGGATGTGAAACTCATGTCACAGTGCTTCAGAAAATATTCTTTATACTATATTATAGTATACAGAATATTTTCTGAAATGCGGTAAATGCAGTATATTAAACCGCATTTAAAAGAAAGGGATAATTAACTAATTAATTATTAACGTTCACATGTTCAATTCAAGGTCATTTTTGCCTGGAGATTTCTCTACCTCAAACAGGTGGATATACTGTTTTATACTGATAAAAATGTTTGGAACAATTGGAGCCCCATCAATATCAATGCCATCGCTATTATCCTGCTTTTAGTGCTGGACCAGTTGCTCTGCCGGGGTCCTCTCCCACTGTATTTCACAATATGGTGTTCTGTTCCCTTATTCTCCAGAATTTCACTTGAATTTTCAATTCAGCGCTCTTTCAGAGCTTAATAATGCACAAATTCCACTTTCCACATGCAAATATGTCACTAGGATGGGGTCTCAGTCTGCATAATGAGCTGCTGCCTTACTAGATAAGACTTAGCATACCTGAATTTTCCGCTGGCAATAAAGTGCTATCTTTTCTTATCTAATTTTAATTTTTAGATTTTAGATTTCTAGTATTAATTGCAGGTTGCGTCATAATACAAATTGCCTTCCTTTTCATGAATCAGGCCCTCGGTTGCTCTTTATTTTTCTCTGTTCGATAAGATTGAAAATTGAAAAAAAAAAAAAAAGGTGTACAAACTCAAATAGCGGAGGCTCTCACCCCTTGTTGACACCCAGAAGCGGCCATCGAGAAAGTGAAACACTAATGTCGGCATGGTCTTATTAGCAATATGTAAACACTCCTCTAGAGCCACACATACTGTAAAGTTGGTGGGCAGGTTAATCCAAAAGACAGAATGGATTCCAAAAATAAATGTTCAATGATGCACAACGATGCAGATCAAATACTTTTTTCTTCTTTTTGCTATCTGGTACAAAAGATCACTAGAAAGGAAGGTGGCACGTGGAGGAACACTTGCACGTTCAAAGAAACATCAAACAGAGCAGGAAAATGTCAAATTCACAATTTTGTGGACAGAGAGAAAGAACTACAGAACCACACCATAAACAGCCAGCGGTATCAGCGGTGGATTATAAAGATAAAGAAGCTTGAGATTTTCTGGCAAGATGGGAATGGGATCACCTGAGGAAGGCTATAGGCAGAAGAAGTAGGATGTCACATTGAATTTAAGTTTAACTTGGAATGCTGTTACTGATGGATGGGCAAATCAATAGTGAACCGAGCAGTGCTAATCTGCTGGACCCCAGGCAGAGTTACGAAATCTGCTTTGGTAAATTCACCTGGTGTGTGAATCAACATATGTTTGTTCAGTTATTTCCTCCATACTTCCACCAAAATGTCAATTACCTGCTGCCATGTCCACTTTTTTACATCTCAGTGAATTATTTGTGGTATTCCTACGAATTATAATTGAATTATTTAGGTGACCGCTGACGAAGTGTGAAGAATGGGGTTTTCAAAACGATGAAAACAGGATTTCATCATCAGGACCCTCGCTCCCAAAAGCATTGAATTTCCTTTCACGGCATCACAATAAAATGGTCTGTCAACAACTTAACAACGACTCCCCGTCTCGCTCACTAGTTAAAAGGTAAAGGGCTCGGCTCCTACAGCCTGTAGAGTATTAAATGTGTGTAAATCCATAGTACATTCCAATTCAAATTCTGATTTGGCATTTTTTTTCCGCATTCACATTAGTCATGCTTGTCCTGTGATGAACTAATGCTCTGAGTGCAGGGTTAATGGCCATTTGCGGTGTTTCCACTTGTCCGGGCTGAGATTGTTTGTTAAAAACGTTTAATTGTGTTGGCTGCTTTCAAGCTCACACTCACACTCCATCTATAGTATATATAGATAGATACACACACACACACACACACACACACACACACACACACACACACACACACACACACACACATATATATATATATTTTTTTTTACTTATTAATTTATTGTAGACCACTTCTCTCAAGTTAATGCTGGTGTATTGTTGCTGTACAATAATGCTGATAATCACTGTTGACAACATAGTTTTGCTTTAGGCCGAGTTAAGCCATTTATGTGTCCAAGAGAACTGAGATGAGATGAGAACTGAGGTGAGTCGGGTGCTGAGATTATTAGTTTAAAGCCACGATGGGTTCCATGGAGAGAATGTCCATCTTGCCTGACATCCCCTGCCTGGCGTTGAACAGGACATGGCTGTCCCTCAGGTTGCGGGACCGGTTGGAGGCGGTGTGGCTCTCCTGAGATGAAGCGTGGCAAGGTTGGGAGGAGGCGTGGCTCGGTCTGTAGGAGTCGCTGTTGATGTGCCAGGCTGCCCCGTGGTAGGGGGCGCGGGAGCCCGCCAGCCGGAGCTCAGGCTCCACACTGACCCTCACTTGCCTCTTTCGCCTGAAGATGGCCGACAGCAGCCGCAGCTCCTGACGGAAGGTGGGGTTGAGGCAGCAGTAGATGAAGGGGTTGTAGCAGGTGGAGCTCATGGCCAGCCAGTGGAAACAGAAGTAGAGGACGTTGGAGGAGTGGATGGCCTGGCTGGACAGCAGCACCACGTAGCAGTTGAGGGGGAACCAGCAGACGGCAAACACGGCTACCACCAGCAGCAGCATGGCCACGGTCCGCCGTCGCCTCCGCCGCTGGTTGGCATATTGCGCCACTGTGGCATCGCCGATGGTGTTCCGGCGCCAGAGGCGGCGGGCAACGGTGGTGTAGGTACCGGTGATAATGAGGAGCGGCAGCACGTAGAGGAGGATGAAGGTCAGCAGGTCGATGTACTGCCAGTAGAGATGCGATGGCTCAGGGAAGTCCGGGACACACAGGCGGCGCTCCGTCTCCCTAATGGTAGAGGGAGGAATTCAGGAAACCATGGTCATCGATCATGGTCATGGGACATTTTGGTTCTTGGTTGCTCGTGATTATTTTTCCAATATGGTTTTCGATTTATCTACTCCTTTCTGCTCACAGGATTGATGGCGTATCATTTATCTCATTCCATTCTTGTAACTGAAACAAATCCCTTAATATGTGCCATACAAGAGAGATTTTTCCGAAAATGTGTTCACATTCAAAAGACAGAAGTTGATAGTGAGAGAGAGAGTAACTTCACACCTGTATGCAAAAGAAAGCAGTTTTTGGTAGATGGCATGCGGCAGAGAGAAGCAGCTCGCCATTATCCAGATGAGGGCAACCCACATGCCCCCTTTGGCTTGTGACATACGTGGTCTCAGGGGATGGATAATTTCCTGCGAGGAATAAATACATACATTCAGACATACAAAACTTAACACAAAGACCCTTTATTCTACTTGTCTCTGGACGCAATTAGATAGACCTAAAACCAATCAGAGCATTGGATAGACCTACAACCAATCACAGCAATGAAACCTGTGACAGCGCTGAGCGAGGGAGTTGGTAAATTTAACTTTTACCAAATCCTGTCATAAGTACGGCAAACAAAGCTTTTTAGAGAACAGTTTGTTTAATACTGTCGCGATAGCGGATTCACCATTCCGCACAGCGGGGGCCATCTTGGTAAGGTGCCTCAATGGCGCACCTCTGCATCGTCATCGTATCAAACCCACCACATTAGATAAATGGTTGTGATTAAATCTGTTTGAATGGGAGGGTGGCCAGACGTATTCTGCGAGAGCAAATGACACATGAGCTCACAGATTACTCTGGTTCCCAGGCTAGCTGAGCCTAAGTAGTGCACTAAACTCTGCCGATGCAACATACTGAAATATTAAAATGTGCTTCACTTCAGCCGTTTAATATGTTGCTTACATTAGTGTAAAACTTCTCTGCTGCTTTAGACCTACCTGCCGTCTGTCCAGTGCGATGGCGGTGAGCGTGAGGGTGGAGACGTGCAGCGAGCAGTATTGCACGAAGCGACTGATATGGCACATGCCCTTCCCAAACACCCAAGTACTGTTTACAAAGCGAACCTGAGTGAGGGATAATACACGCACACACACACACACACACACACACACACACACACACACACACACACACACACACACACACACAGAAAGAAGTTGACTCATTTAGGAATAGATCTTAATACGATGTTTGCAATCACATTCAAAAAGGATATCTGGAATAACTTTCCTGAAACAGTTGCAAAGCTTTGTAAGTAAGTAAGTAGGTAAAGCCCCTTTCCCACATGAAATTCATAACATCGCTGGATAAAAAATATCCGGCAAAGGCAGTAGGTAAACATTCCCACATTGGCCTCCTTTATGGAAAAGTATGGAGTCCGTTCCGACATAGATGACTGTTACAGATACAGTACATAATGCGCGTCCCCGCGAGAGGTGTCTAATTTCACACGAGATTGGGCAACAGGATTGGTTTAGATTTTAGACCAGTGCTTTGCTCCCCGTCTCCTCGCTCCTCCCGGAGGGACTGGGACAGAGCCCCCATCCCCGGACGCAGTAAACCTAACCCAATGTTCTTAAATCAGTGTGATCATTTTTTAACTGTCAGTGCTTTGTTCCATCTCCACTTGAGACACCATGGGCCTGAGCTGTGCAATGTTTCTCAGAGGTAAGAGACCCAAGACCATCCCTAATTTTATGGAAAAGACTAGGAGGGGCAGAGATAAGGATAGGTGTTTTGTCTGCATTTAGATGTAAAAAATGATCTGCAATCCCTCAAAGGGCCAGTTGTAACTGTAAGACTGTATAAACATAACTTCTCCTTAACATATTGTTAAATGACTGTCTCTGAATTTGATAATTATTGATTCAAGTGAACTAATATTGTTTATGCATTTACATAAATGTAAAAATATATGGAAGCACATTGCTCTGTGCTATTATAACATAAATCCCTTTAATTTATCAGGTTAAGAAACCCACATTACTCCATCAAAGATCAACCTTTTCAAGTGAATAACAAAGACAAATATCATCAAACACAAGTTATTACATCTCCTTTGTTCAAAACTAAAATGTGTGTTATCGTCACGGAGGCGCTCACACAGGCGACCGCAAGGGGCGGCGCCACAATTGCGATTCTGGGTTTGCTTGTGTATCCGGTGGTGCGGCTGGAAATTTGCTACCAGGGGAAAAAGCATTTGGTGCAGGTCGTGGTTAGTTCCCGCCATCTGTTATTAGGTAAAGATTGGTCTGGGTTTGGCGCCTTCACATGCTGGGCCACCTATCACGTGAGAATTCGCTCCAGGCCCAGGAATGGCAACTGTGTGACAGAGGTGCGCGACAGACAGTTTTCTCTGGGAGACAGGGTGCTGGTTTTACTCCCAACATCCAGCCCTTACTTACTTACTCGCCAGTAGTCAAGGACCAGTCATGGTCACACGGCGAGTCGGGGAGGTAGATTATGAGATCGAGCGAACTGACAGGCAAGGGGTGGCTCAGGTGTATCACCTCAACCTCTTAAAGGCATGGAGGCCACACTTCTCTCATACACAAGCACGTAGAGACAACCCCGGGGGTGAAAATAAGCACCCAGCCTACTGGCTGCCCAAGCACAAATGCAAAGTTCTGCAGGCAGAATTGAAGGCCATGCTGGTAATGGGGTAATAGAGGAGTCTACTAGTGATTGGTGTAGCCCCATCGTGCTAGTTAACAAGCCCGATGGGGCAGTCCAGTTTTGTGTAGACTACCGATAGGTGAACGAGGTGTCAAAATTCGACGTGTACCCAATGCCCCTGGTCGACGAGCAACTTGACTGGTTAGGCATAGCTGATCTGGATCTAACCAAGGTCTACCGGTAGATTCCCTTGTCTCCAGAGTCGAGGGAAAAATTGGCTTTCTCAACTCCGCAGGGGTTGTACCAATTTGTTAGGTTCGTTCAGGTTCTTCGGGGGCCCAGCCACCTTTCAGAGACTCTTGGACTGAGTTCTGTGCCTGCACGCGGCATACGCCTACTTAGATGACGTAATCATTCATGGCGACAGCTGGGGGTGGCACATGCAGCATGTGGCAGTGCTCGAGTCCCTTAGGCAGGCGGGACTTACCGCCAACCCTAAAAAGTGTGCAGTTGGGTGTGAGCGAGGTACGAAAACTGGGGTACCACTTGGGTGGGGGGCTGGTGCGGCCCCAAGTGGATAAAACCGCAGCGATTGCGGCCAGCACCAGACCCAAGACGAAAAATTAACTAAAGCGGTTCTTGGGGCTGGCCGGTTACTAACTGAGGTTCATCCCGGACTTCTCGGAATTGACCCCCCCCTCTAACCGTTTAACTTGAAAGAGTGCGTCAGAGCCAGTCCAGTGGACAAAGCGTTGTCAGCGGGCATTTGAGAGGATTAAGATAGCCCTCTGTGGGGCACCAGTATTGCATGCACCTGACTTTGTTGGCCAGACGGCTCCCCAGCCCAGGTCTTGGAGGGTATTTGAGTCGACTCCGGGAGGTGAAGGAAGTCAGCTTGGTAGACTGACGCTCCCCGCCTCTGTGCCCGCTGCGGCCATTGGAGCTGACTGGTCAATCACAGCAGCTGGGAAGTATTATTATGTGTCTGTCTTGTCTTGCAGTGTGGGATACCCAACAGGGAATGTATAGGAGCGTGCTGGAGCGAAAACGCACTGTACCAGAGAACCTCGATCTGAGAACTCTCATCTAATGAGTTGTCCTTGATATTTACTTAATTGCACTTAAGCGCCGGTTTTGTACGGACTTTTAATGAATAAAACCCACTGTGCCGGCACCTCTTCACTGCAACCTGCGTCTCTCCTAGTCCGAAGCTGGGTAGCGAACCCGCTACAGTAACATAGAGTTATGAGTCAAAAACTAAACGCTTGTATTGTTATTCCATTGTTATTTATTTGGTGAATAAATGACATCAAGTATGTGACACCATGGAGAAAATGACCTGCCTCATTGAATACTATAAATACTTACCACTGACCATAAAAGTTTAGTGGACACGGGTATATGGTGGAATGAGTGCTCGTTATTTTATGAGACGACAGTGCCGAGATATAGAGGGACCTGTGCATGCGGGCCCTAAACTGTTGTAGGTCCCAATGCCACAGCTACATTTGCATATGGTAGTTACACCACTGCGGTGAGGCACAGTGGAACACAGATGGCAGGCTTGTTTGAGTTACTCAAGCTGGAGGCCGGTTCAAATTCAAGGCCCCATGTGACGTAGAAATGGGCTGCAAATCTGATTGGCTTGTTTCATCTCACTTTCAGAACACTGCAAATGCAAAGGGCTTTCATTAATTGGCCATAGGCTCAATCACATTTGTATTACCTCATTCAGCGATAGTGACTTTTTTTCAGACATTTATTTAAAGGAAAATCTTCTAGATTGCCACTTTAAGTAATAATATAATGTTAATATTTCTAAAATACATTAATTCATAAAAATAAATCGATATACTCAATGTAGTACCTCTATTAAGTTATGCAATGCAGTGTTTGCAAATATTTAATGAATCTTGAATCTACACAAAACTGGACTGGAACTGGACTTCCAGATTCAAGCTGTCAAGCTGCAGGAGCTAGGACTGAACATTCCGCTGTGTTCCTGGAGCCTGGACTTCCTCACGGCCAGGCCCCAGGTGGTTAGGGCACCCTGAACACAGGGTCCCCCCAAGGCTGCGTCCTCAGCCCCCTACTGTACTCCCTGTACACACCATCATCAAGTTTGCTGACGACACCGTCGTGGTGGGCCTGATCACCGACGATGATGAGAAGGCCTACGGCGAGGAGGTGGCTGACCTGTCACTCTGGTGCCAGGACAACAGCCTCCACCTGAACGTCAGTAAAACAAAGCAGCTGATTGTGGACTTAAGGAGAGGATTACAACCGAGGACATTGGTGATTAATAGGACTTCTGTCGACAGGGTGAGCAGCTTCAAGTACATGGGAGTCCACATCACAGAGGACTTAACATGGACTTTACAAAGAGACACTCTGGTAAGAAAGGCGAGGCAGCGTCTTTACCACCTCAGGCAGCGAAAGAATTTCATGGTCTCGTGAGGATCCTCAAGTCCTTCTACTCTGGAGCGGTGGAGAGTATCCTGACAGGCAACACCACTGCCTGGTTTGGGAACTGTACTGCTCAGCCGAACGTACCACTGGAACTACCCTCCCCTCCCTGCAGGACTTATACACCAGGAGGTGTAGTAGCAGAGCCCGCAGGATCATGAAGGATCCTCATCACCCTAACAACGGACTGTTCCAGCTGCTGCGTTGTTAGCGCCTCCACAGTCACACAGCACTGACAGAGAGACTGAGACTGAGGTTCTTCCTGCCAGCCATAAAGACTGTCAAGGCTGAACTCACCAGGGGTCCTAACAAAAAACACTGAGACACTCACACAGGCCTCACTGCTTTCTGTACTATATGTAGCATACTGTACTGCATACTGTATCACTGTTCTGGGTTACTGCATACTGTGCTGTATTGCTGTTGTGTTCAGTGTTACTGTATTGCTGTGTCGTGCTGCTGTATACTGTACTGTCTCCATACTCACTTTATTCACATGCACTTTACTGCACATATCTGTATATACAAATAGTCCCATATAAATAACTCTATTCCCTTCTATTTTGTACCCCCATTTTGTATTATCATTTTGAGTCTCATTTTCTTTTTATTTTATTTTTATTCATATTATTCTATTCGCTAACTCCATTACGTTTTAGGAATCAATTAGTGTCAGTTAGTTAGCTAGGTAGGAATAAGGTTATCTATTATTTTTGGTTTAGTAACTATTGTGCATAATCTCCAGGTGCGTTGCAAAGACATTTCACTGCATATACAGTATGTATGAAAGTATGTTAATGTATGTGACAAATAAACCTCTTGAATCTTGAACTCCCTGGTTTGAGAACTGCACTGCTCGGGACAGGCAGGCCCTGCAGAGGGTGGTGCGTTCAGCCCAATGTACCACTGGAACTACCCTCCCCTCCCTGCAGGACTTATACGCCAGGAGGTGTAGTAGCAGGATCATGAAGCATCCTCATCACCCCAACAACGGACTGTTCCAGCTGCTGCGGTCGGGCAAGCGCCTCTGCAGTCACACAGCGAGAACAGAAAGACTGAGACGGAGTTTCTTCCAGCAAGCCATAAGAACTGTCAATGCTGAACCCACCAGGGGTCCTCACTGAGACACATACCTAAGCTCCCACTGCATTACTGTAATGTATGTGGTATACTGTACTTTATATCTCAACACATACTACCTCACTTTATTCACATTCCACTTTACTGTACAAATTTGTAAATACATAAGTCTATTCTTCTTATTTCTATTTTGCATCCCGGTTCAGTGTATTACCTTTTTATGCTTATTTTATTATATTTATTAACTGAATTACGCTTAAAGAATCAGTTAATTTAGTTAGTTAGTTAATTACTAAATTACTTAGCTATTGTGTCTTTGTACTTATTGTGCATAATCTCCAGGTGTGTTGCAATTACATTTCACTACATATATGTATGCCCATATATATAAGTATGTGATAAATAAACATCTTGAATCTTGAATCCATTGCACCCTACTGCATGTAGTACGTACATTTCTGTACAAAAAAGGAAATTACTCCCGCCTGAACACTGTACAAAATGACACATATATTCTTATGTATACTGTATATTTGTTTGTATATCATTTTTGAACACATTTTTGCTTGATAAATTTTTATTTATTTCAGATTACGTTATTTCATTTAAAAATATATATATGACCTACGTTGCTTTGCACAGCCTTTGGAGTTCACCCTTCAATCATTCCACTGCATTGTTCTTGTATGACTGCATGTGACAAATGTATCATGGATAAAGTGTCTTGAATCTTGAATAGATCGCGTGGAGTAAATTAGGAGACATTATAGATAAAAGCACATGAAAGCAAAAAGTGATTTTTAAAGGAGCTTGTCAATCGCCAGCTGCCGGTCAGTGGCACTCTGTACATTTGTGAACATATTTTATGTGATTTAATTATTGTTCTCTCTTTCCTGACGTGCACTGGGTTTAATCGAGTGTTATTTTATCTTATCTTAAAAGAATACAATGAGTCATGGTATGTCTAGTGCAGTGAACCTTCACAAAAACTCGAAATACAATGATAATTATTATTACTATTATTATTTAGGCTGCTGGTGGCGCAAAGTTCTGCCATCTGCGTATCAACTGCTCTACCCCTCCATTGCCACTTTCCACGGAGCGCGCCGCTCACCAGGGTGAAGGGCGTGTTGAGCACCGTGATGAGGATGTCGGCCACGGCCAGGTTGACGACGAAGAGGCTGGTGGCGGACTGCGTGCGCTTCTTCACCACCACGTGGCACACCAGCGCGTTCCCAAACAGCGACACGAAGATGATGAGCGAGTAGGCGGCCACCAGCAGCGCCTTGGTGCAGCCGCCCTGGGACACCGCTCCGTAGCGCTTCCTGTCGGCCAGCGAGTGCCAGTCCGCCAGGGTCCCCTCGTCGAAGTCCAGGAGGAAAGAGGAGTTTGATGCCGGTGAAGAGGAGTGGTTCCCCGGGTTGGACACGTTGAATAATCCCGACTGGGGAAATAAGAAGTCCTCCAGGAGAGAGGGGGAGGTGGACGAGTCGTTGAGCAGCCTGCGGAGCTGCTCGGACCCTTCCCCGCACCCGACCCCCAGGAGGGTCAGGGGCAGACATGCAGCTCTCAGGGCCGGGAGCCGTGGCGTGCGTGGAAGCGGCCGCACCGCCCCTCCGTCTCGCATCTTCAGAGCCGTGCGTCCGGTGGAGGAACAAGTTGGAGTGAGGCGACCATGTGGGGGCTGCCTTTAAAACCTGCGCGCGCGCGGGTGTGTGTGTGTGTGTGTGTGTGTGTGTGTGTGTGTGTGTGTGTGTGTGTGTGTGTGTGTGTGAAATGCAGGTGGTTTTTTTTTAGCATTCACAAGTCTTTTTTTGATATGCATTTTCCTGATTTAATCTTATTCCCTAAAAAGCTGCTGTATCAAGGGTACATCATGACTAATAATATAACTAATATTGTTTTAAACCGGTTTTTTTTTTTCCTCGGTGACTACAAAACCACCCATACCTGAATGTGTGTGTGTAGGCTACGTGCGTGCGTTCGTGCGTATGTGTGAAAAGGAATAGCGAAATGTCTTTCTTAATAGCAGAGGCTTGTCCATGTAAAACATGCCAAGAAAACCATTATACACACAAAATGCTATAGTGTTATTTATTGCATTATGTGTGTGTGTGTGTGTGTGTGTGTGTGTGTGTGTGTGTGTGTGTGTGTGTGTGTGTGTGTGTGTGTGTGTGTGCGTGCGTGCGTGCGCGTGTTGGGTGGACGTCATTCCCTTCCCTTGCACGTAGTCAGTATTGCTTTTTCGTCTGCTATAGGAACACTGAGATGAGCCTGACAATGTGTCAATTGTTTCAGACCATACAGAGTCACTGAACGGCAGTTAAAATAATAATCACCTGTTCTTTTCTGTCACACCACCCACAAATCTGTTGATGTGGATGATAAGTGTAACTCGTTTTCTTTCAATAAAAGGTTTGGTAGGAAATAAACTGTCGATATTTTAGTTCGTAATGGGAAATTATTTGACCTGTATCACCATGCAAAAAAAAGTTTCACAGGGGGTCATTGGGCCCTTACACTTTGAGGGGTAAAATAATATGTCGAATACATAAAATCTTTGGAGAAAACAAATATCTAAAAATATTGTGGTCATCACCATTTCTTAAAAAACAGGGACATTTTAATATGGATTTTAGGTAAGTTTAGGGACGGATAGGCTCCCTCCAAAGTCTTGCAGGCCGAGCCACCTAAGCGCTGTCTAAGTATGACCAAATCAAAACAACTAAATCCCAGAGAGATTGCCACCAGATCCATGCATTGTTCTTATTGTTCATAATTATGCATTATACACAGATTAAAGGGATATTCATTTCATGCAACTAAAATGCATGCAATTTTTCCCTCAGTGATGTGTTTGCTGGCGATGGTTGGCAGTGGTAAGTGAATTAAATGGTAAAAAAATAAGTGTCCCTAGGGGGAAAAGGTTTAGGGAACCCTGTTTAAATTGGTTCATAGTAAAAAATCTGTTTGTATCTTTCTCTAGTTGAAAACAGTTCAATGGAAAAATTATCGCCATACTGTAGTGAGGTAGAATTCAGTGTGCAGTGCAGTGATGGAAGGGATCGGGTCAAATACAACAACTTATGTGATACAGTTTATAATGCTTAGATATATTGCATAAAGTTAGACTGGCTAGATCGATTAAAGAGTTAATTTAGCCAAGATGTATGAAAAATCGACATCGCGAATACACTCATAGTTATGTTTGTAAATACATGTAAATACATGTATCATGAGCTAACATTGCAGATGCCATATTGCAGACTGTAAAACCAGAATAACAGCATAACAGTATTTACTGGTATCACAATGCCGGTATTAAGTGTAGTAGTGCTGGGAATTTGTCTCTTTGCAGTGAATAATTTTTGCTCAGCCCGCTGATAAGAGCCGGCTCTTATAGCTCTCGCTTTTTTTTTTCTTTGGAATTATTAAATTGTATGAAATATTTTGTCTCATGGTTGATGTTTGTCCACATCTACCAGTTCAATTTATACTGGAATCTGTTTCCATGACAAAAAACACAACATTATTTACACTATGAGTAAAAGTGACTGGACCCAATTATAGCTACAAAAAAATAAGTAAATAATAGCTAATAACTGTAATTACACATTAGTATGAAAGTATTTTATTAAAAAATATATATCCATATTAGCATTTTACAATTGGATGCTTGTGCTTTTACTTAGAAAAGTAACAAAGAAAATAACAATACAGTTTTGTGCAGTGCATCCTGCATCCAAAACTGCATTACCACCCCATACTACATATATTATGTTCAAGCTTATTACTATGAGTATGTGAGATACCACGGACAAACCATATCAGCACTACACTAACCATCTATGGCTGTTTGTGTTTACTTAATGTGAGTTACGCTGTGGTCAAATTAATGGCAGCATATATTTTTAATGTTGAATATAGAGTACGCATGGCAACGACTTGCAGGACAAAGTCCCTGAAGAGGAGTAGAAATCCACTGTGATAAAGGATGCCTACAATGTCTGGTGGGTAAAATATTTTTCACACTTTTACATTGTCAGGGCTACAGTTTACCTTAAGAAGAAAATGACTGGAGGAACAGATGAGGACATCATGAACTGGAGTTGAGTTAAGAGCACTCATCATAGTTTTGCCATTTATTGAAACAAATAAATGCATATGCAGTTATGCTTGGCATTGATGGCACCACTCTTTAAGATGCGCCCTGATTTAGCCGAGCAGCATGCTAAGCTAAGCAGGGAGCGCAATGCAGAAAACCCCCGTGGGTATACAACAGTGGACCCAAAGCAAAATTTTGAAATACAGTTCAATGTCTAAATACAGTTTCACCCTTGAGCCATGGTACGGCTCTAAACCAGAAAGGTGACGGCTGGCGTGGTGGAGGCACAGCTTTACCTGCAGCAGTAGTCAGAGCAGAATTTGGTGCAGTCAGAGAAGAAGGGCAACATATTTTAATGGACCACCTTCTAGTGAGAATGTACTGTGATTTGTGAGAACAGCTGATCCAACCATCAGCTACAGCTGGCTACGAATAGCAGGCTGACAGCTGATTATAGCTTTATAGCTGACTATGACTTATGTGTCCTGCATGAACTTATACAAGGCTTAAAATCTTCAAAAAGGAAACCAATCTTTCCTTTTTTTACTTAAGGTCAAACGTTAGGAAAATTACTATGCTATTATGTCTTGACCAGTGATGCGCATACCTGGTGCATAGATGCCCATGCGCAACCAAAATCAGAAATGTGAGACCTACGTTTTTTCAGGACGCGCTCTTGCGTTCCAACTACCGAAGCAATGCATTGATTTACCAATTTTTATGTAAAAATTTAGCAATTTGCCAGTCACCTGACAAATGACAAATTGTGTCTATCTATTGCTATGACTTCTGCTCTGGTTGTTAGCTGTAGTGCACGAGTTCAGCTAGTGATGAAATGTTCCGCTCTTTTTTGAGATGTGGTTTTCGATGAGTCAATCAGTAAAAAGAGTCTCGATTTGATTCTGCTTTTCCTGGCGTTCCTGAGAGATGTAATTGCACCTGCCAGCACTTCCAAGCCACAAAGATGTGCTGTGCTCGGTTAAGAAACTGGAATTTAAACATCTCTGTTAAACATTTGATGATGGGGTGACTGGTTAGACGTTCCATCTGGTCCTGTCCTGGCAGGGACCTGAGCCTGGCCGGGTGTGCTCGGCATGGCTCCCCACGTGGTCTCCTTCGGTGGGGGGTGGACTCCTGTTCCACAAACAATTTGTTTCTTTTGACCCCTCCCACACACTCTGAATGACTCGGTTGACCTTTTACACTTTGTCCACAAGGCTGTGCCTTTCGCAGCATCATCTGTTGAAAGCCATTTTTCAGTGCTTTCACTGGAAGTTGTTGAGTGTGGAGCATGTCTAAGCTGCAGGAAGAACATATTTATTGTTTTTAACACAGTATTAGCTACGAAATACATCGACAAATCAAATATTTGAAAGGCAACATGGGTAATCTGAGGGCCAAGATACAAACTACTGCAATCCTCTTTTAGAGAATTTGAATGGATTCTGGGAAACGCGATTTGGATGGTGACTACTACTGGAACGTTCTTAAGTTAATGCTCCTTTTTTTTGGTGAGAATGGCACATTTTTGATATATCACCAATACACAAATCTTAAGAAGCCTGAGGAAATTTGCTACATCACTGGCCTCAAAAGTTAAGTCAATACTACAATTCAATTCAGGGTAAGAAAGCTGGAAAAAAATTTATTTGTGCAATACTTTATGTAGAGTTGTTGGTAATCGCCCAACTTTCTGTGAAACCACAGCTGTCACCGAACCACACTTGACTAAGCAAAGACTGTATACATCTGCAGGTTGTTCCCATGCCATAAACCTCTCCCTATAAGCACAATTCAAAACAAACCAAAGCAATCCTTATCCGTATTTCTCCTTTCTCCTTTCTAATTCACTATGCCACAAATGTGATGAGTTACACAGTATATCAGTGAACAGAGTCAGTGTCAGAGACCCGGCTGAAAGCTGACATTCTAGACTCTATTTTAACTTTTCCTGGAAACATTTTACATCGGCGCAATCGCGAGGGCGGCAGGGAAGGAGGAGCCGCACTGTGTGCTTATTACAACATCACACAGAAAAGATTAAATCACTTGGAGGAAGATGAGTATGAAGCCTTATGGGTATGGTTGCGCCCGAGCATTGCTAGAATGCAAAGACATCAGGGGCCCAAGCCCAAGCAGGCTCTAGCCATTTTTCACCTCTCGGAAAACTGTCCGGGGGAGAGTCTCAATGACTAACAATGACAAGCCCTGAATGAAGCGTACAAATTTAAAATCTGATAAAAGAGAGACAGCATGTGTTTTGCTCTTGCGACAAAACTGCCCACGTTTCGGCTTGCATGTGAACCGCGGATGAATTGCAAAATGTAACCATTATAGTGAAATATAGTTTTGCTGCCGCTGTTACTTTTTAAAGCAATAATTCCATAAATCTCAATGTAGAGTTGCAGTTAAAAAAAGATAGACAAGAGAGATTCATGCTGTGTTTTACTCTGAAGCACAATGACTGGTTTATGGTGCGTCGGGCTATGTTGCTACTAGTTTACAACAGGAATGTCAGGAATGAGCTGCTGTATGCCGCTGCTATGCGTCTGCTCATCCTCCATATTGGAGCGGTCAACATCCGCTATTAAGCAAATACGATATGTAAGGAGAGATGCAGACTTCTCTACAAAATAGACTTAAACTTACTTAATATTGAACTGATTTTAATGAAATTTAGTTAATTATAAATGTGAGAAATTGAACATGATACTGTTTTCTGGTTTGGAAATAAATTCACTTACTGGGGGTGGATTTAATCATATTCTTTCATTCACTACAATGTTTAAAAGAAGAATGTATCTGAAGCCTCATATTGCTCTTTAATTTAACGATTGAGTATTAAATATTTTATATATTTTAAGATTTTATTTAAACATTGGACATAAATGTTGTCTCATTTAAGACCACTGGCAAAAAGTTCCTTGCTTTTAGTTTAACGGAATACATGGAAAGCATAGTTATATTTGTCTCCCTTTTTTTCTGTCTATTGCTTAATACACTGGCTGACATGTCTGTCACCCCCTCTGGCTCATTGTGAGGAGCTAAATGTTCCTGTGAGTCTGATCTCTGAGCAATACCAACAGCTATTGTCCCCATTGATCTTTGTCATTTGCATCAACAAACTAACCTTAAAATCATGGAGCTCCTGACAGGGTCTCTACATGGTCTGAATCAGAAGACCTTGGATTCTGTGGCTGAATGGGGACAGCAGTTTTCACTGGCAATGAATGGAGCTAAGACCATGGGTATGGTAACAAGTGCCAGGAGAGATCTCCTCTCCACCACCTCCAACAATTTCTGGCCAAAACATCAGTAGAGTCTCCACCTTTAAACTGCTTGGAGTTCAGATATCATCTGATTTGTCATGGGATACACAAATCAAGTATTTGCTCTCAAACACACCGCCAAGGATCCATTACCTCAGTGTGGTGTGGGGATGGTGTGGTTTGAGCAGCCACACCTGTCCTGGGTCTCGGTAATTTGAGCCCAGGATCAGTGTGGCTGCATACCTGTTGCTCATTAGTATGTCTAACAAGCAACAGACAAAACCCCCATCTCGCACACACTCAGCATAGGAGCCCTTGTCATGATAAATGTCCATCTACTCCTGGGCCCATTTCACCTAGCCCACTCCCTACAATAAAATGTGTGTCTGAAACCCTGTCGTCTGAGTCTCTGTGCCAGAGGTCCCTGTGGTAGGCAAAAGTGCCACACTATGTTTTGCCAAAAGAGCTGGTCTCCCATGTGACGTTTTAAAACAAATATACCTGACCTTCATTCGTCCAATCCTTGACTATGCCAGCCCAGTTTGGGGTGGGCTGACAAAAGGCCTCTCAGAGGAGCTGGAGAGGGTGCAAATACGATGCTGCAGGATCATCGGCATTCCATCTTCTCTCTTTCTTCAGAATATTCAAGGATGGTTCACCCCCCGCCCGCATGGTTTCCTATCTGCAGTCTCAACCCCCACTTAGTCGCTTGGTCGGCGCAGATAACACGTAGTGCCCACAAGCAGAACCAAAAGACAAAAACTCTCCTTTATTCCTCATGCTTTAAAATTATTTAAAAAATGACCTTTGTATTTTGTTTTTAATTGCATGCATTTCAGGATTCGCTGTTTAAAAACAGTGTTTTTATGCTGCTGTGCCCTGTCTTGTCAAACTTTAATAAATTCAACTTGAAACTTGAAAGATGTTAAATATCAGTAGGCTTATTGAGTTTCATCAAATTATTAAAAAAAAAAATCTACTTCCTACTTCACTCCTCCACTATTCTGACCTTACCCCTGACACCTGACATTTTCTCCAATCATATGTATAATCTGAGCCTAAGGAAAGAGAAAGATAGGGAAAAATAAATATCCTTATCTGTGGTCCTGTTTGGCTTCATCTTTCTCTTCATTTGTTGTAATATTATCCAAAACTGACGCTGGTCAGATGCGGTGGGGCGGGCCTCCCCCTTGTGAGGGCATGGGTGGGCATGGGGGCCCCGTCGGCTTGCCCGTGGGGCGGGCAGCTCGGGCGGGGTGTTGGTCTATCTCCGTGGGGCCGGGATCCGGGCCAGCGGTCCATGCCTTGCGCCCATAGCCCGGGTTCTGTGCCGGCGGGTGCGTCTTGTGCCTACACCGGGGGTTGGTTGTACTGTATGTGTGCGCCCCTGGGGTGCGGGGTCTCCTCGTGCTCCCTGGGACTGGGTCATGCTCCTCGGGGCTGGGCGTGGGGGTTGCTCCACGGCCCTCTGGCTTCTCTGGGGGCCCCTGGGTCTTCCGCGGCCACAGGGCAGGGTGCTCGGGGCTTTCCTGCAGCCGTAGGGTGTCTACAGGGCTGCGGAGTTCGGGGGGGGCTTCGGACGGATGCTGTTCTTTTGTAATAAACCTATTATTTTACCCAAGTCAGCGTCAGCGGTCACTCCTTCTTCATCAATACATTTTACTGCTGCTTATTGTGCTCACTCATATTAAATTTATAATTAAAATGCTCAGGTCATACCTCACTTCATTATAAGCACACAATTAATTAAAACACCACACAAACATGAGAGAACTTTTATTTTAATATATAATAAATAATTGCTGCACTGATGAGAACATATTGAACACATGGGTAAAAACTTTAATTGAAATGCAACCGGCATATTTCCCTTTTCGTCCTGGTCACTGGAAATCCCAGTATCCCCCACAGTGCTATTGTTTTGTCTCTATAAAGGGCCTGTAAACCATGAGAATTAATTCAGCTCGCTTCCTTGTGTCCAAAAAAACAAATTTGTGCTTTTAAAGGCTTGCCAATGGCAGATTGGTTGGTTACGGGGACGTCCCCAGGGTTTTGATAGCCCAAAACAAGAAATTTGTAGCCCTATAACACACAAACAAATAAGCAAAAACACACTTGCAGCTGCGTGTATTAATACATTTACTCAGCTCATAATACATACTGCCTTTATGCTTAGAATGAAACTAAACAACTTTCATACCATGATACTTCCAGGAACCAGGGGCTGCTTTACTGCTGAACCAAAAACACGTCAAGACACTGCTCCCCTACTGTAAATGTCCGCCTGGGTGCTATTGAC
Organism: Zeus faber; assembly: GCF_960531495.2. Classification (NCBI taxonomy): domain Eukaryota; kingdom Metazoa; phylum Chordata; class Actinopteri; order Zeiformes; family Zeidae; genus Zeus; species Zeus faber. Next base: position 22,339,329 of record NC_137191.1, read on the forward strand.
CCCAGCTAATGACTAGCCCCAAGTAGCAGCTCTACAACCAGTCAGCCAGGGGAACACCCCATTAGATGTTTAGGTCAGAATGTATGGAGGTCAATTGTTGATAATTGGCCACATGAACCAGAAGTGTAATCCGTCCAAGGGATGGATGGGATTTTATTCTTTTTTTTTTTATAATAAAACATGGACAGTATGATTAAATGTATTACATTGTGTAAGATACCCAACACATAGTCTTGTCAAAGTTATTTAATTTGGCCATATCTTGTATTTGTTAATTCAACTTGAGAAGTGTGTAGCATAATTGCTTTAACATGGAATTTAAAAATTACAGCAAAATTATTTATATCTTTGATTTAAAAAAAAAACACCTAAGTTATCAGCAGAGATCATTTTAAGATACAGTAGGTTTATCATCATATTACTTACATATTAGCACTTACGCAATATTTCATTATAATAAAACATTTCAAACCTACAAGGCATTCAATAAAGGGGGAACAGAAGTTTATTCGTTGGACGCAACCTTGTCACAATTAGAATTTTGGGAGAGGTGTCAATCCAAAACACAGCAACAAAAGTAAATATAGACCTTTCGATTTATTTGATCATATTTCTAAATCAAATTAAGCTTGATTAGACACTTTAATTTCGGACACGCTTTGTCCCCTGCCTGATGGAGGGTAACTCCAGGGTTCACAGCCAGACACACACTCAACACACAACAACGATGGAACAATGGCGAGATTGATCGGCTCCACTTTCCACTGTTATCCCTTTGACATTAACAGAGGTGTTTCATAGTGTGGTGAAGTTCGCGACGAACTTCACCACACCACACCAGAACGATTCAAATCTTTTGGGTGAAAAGGGGCAATTCACTCACTTGTGAGTGTATCCCTGCGAACGAATCACTGATTCACTGAATCAGTGAGCTCCCTGTTGTTACATCAACCTCTGAGCATCACGTACAGGGTCCAGACAATTGGAGGGCAGGATGGTGTCAGGACAAGGTGGAGCCTCTCCGAAGTCAAACTGGCGGGAGGGGGCATCAGGCTTGACATTCTTGGACCCCGGGCGATAAGTGATGGAAAAACTGAATCGTCCAAAAAATAGGTCCCAACAGACTTGACGCAGTCGTTTAGCGGACTGAATATAGGCAAGGTTCTTGTGATCTGTCCAAACTATGAACAGCTGTTCAGCTCCCTCAAGCCAGGGCCTCCACTCTTCTAGGGCGAGCTTAACAGCCAGTAGCTCCCTGTTGTTACAGCATAGTTGTACTCTGTCGGGGAGAGATGACGTGAGAAGAAGGTGCAGGGATGAAGCTTGGAGTCAGGACCAGAGCAAAGGGAGAGAACGGCCCCCACTCTTACGTCGGAGACGTCAACCTCGATGACGAACTGCCAAGTTGTATCGGGCTGGACCAGGATGGGAGCTGAAACTGAACGTTTTTTGAGCCGGCAGAAGGCTTCCTCAGCAGCAGGGGTCCAGGCGAAGGGAGCCGTGGGGGAGGTGAGTCTGGCGAGAGGGGCTGCAACTCAGCGCCTTTGGAGAACCCGGCAGACATGGAGCTTGTGTTCAGACAGGTCATGGGAGAAGATCAGAATGTTGTTTAAGTAGACGAAGTAGTTCAGGAAGTCTCTCAGCATGTCATTGACGAGGGCCTGGAAGACGGCTGGGGTGTTGGAGGCCGAAAGGCATCACTAAATACTTAAAGTGGCCTAGCGGGGTGTTGAATGCTTCCACTGCTGAAGACTGTGGCACCATTGCAGCGGTTCAATGGCAGAACTGATGAGAGGCAGAGGATACTTGTTTTTAACTGTGATGTTATTAAGTCCATGATAATCAATACAGGGTCTGTTACCGTGAAAAATTATGGGTTACTGAATATTTAAATAAAAGATGAGACAGACGCGAGTTAGCTCTTGATCAAGGGTCATGACATAGGGATATGTCACAATGTGACGGGCGATGAGCTGACTAGAACTGGTTTTAACTGGTTTCAATGGGAGTTGTCTATTGTGATGAGCGCACACAACTGTGTTTGATTATATGATCATACAATAATACAGTATTGTGGCAAATATATTGTAACATTCCACCCCTTCGAGCATATATTAAAAGGGGAACAAAATATATACGTAAAGCACATTACAACAGAAAAAAAAAACAGCAACCGACAACCAATCTCAAAACATAAACCAAAAACTAAAAACAAGATCAAATCAATCCTTAAATCAATAAAAACCTTAAATCAATCCAAATGTATAAATGTATACTAAGAATAAAGTGGGAACAAATTCAATAAAATAAATAATCATTACACAAGAAATAAACGGAAATGCCTACATATAACACGTTGTATATGGTTATCAGAAAAAACCTAGCCCTTGACGTCCGGTAAAACCCTGTGGGAAACCCAGGAAGTCCTTTTGATGGAGGAGCGAAGGAAAAAGATCACCTTATAACAAGGTGGAGAGTGGCCAGGCTAGAGGGGGATCGGACTGGAGGGACGTGGGGTCCAAGGACCATCTGTTAGGCCCACGGCCTCCCAGCGCCACTAGAGGCCTCTTTTGCCTCATCTGCAGCTCCCCCCTTGAGCCAATTGCACACACCTGGGATCAATTACCTGAATCACTCTACACAGTATTTAGTCTCCAGCTTCCCAGTCATTCTTTGCCAGACCGTCAACTAGCTTACCCGAGTTGTACAGCTACTGGCTCCATTCCTAGTTCCAAGTTCCTAGCTCCGAGTGCTTGTTTCAAGTCTCTAGTCTATGTCTCTTTGTGTCGTCTTCCCCTTACCTGCTTGTCTCCTCTCGTCGACCCAGTCTGTCCGTCCATCTCCAGCCAGCCCGGTTTACCTGCTTGTCTCCGCTAATCGACCAAGGCTGTCCGTCCCTCTCCATCCAGCCCGGTTCCCTGTCTCTCCACCTGGACCCCTCCTCCCGGTCATCATCATCCCTGCCCAGCCATGCTCCATCCATACCTGACCGGGTCCCCCCGGCCAGCTCCACCGTGTGGGCTAATAAACATCCTTTGTCTGCCTCCCGTCTCCCCGTGTCGTGCGTTTGGGTCCCTCCTAGCCCTGGTAGTGACACCATCCAGCAGGATGTTGAATTCTTCACCACCTCAACAACTAACTTTTGGTAGGCAAAGTGGCAGTGGGGAGGGCAGGACTGGACAGTTTTCCCAAGCCACACTATGACAAAGCCAGAGGCAGGGAGAAGCGCCAACTGGTTCAGGATGAGATACGAGCAGAGGTGGAGGAAGACCGCCGAACCAAGATGGTCGACATGTACCAGCATGGTGCCTGGACTAGGTGGGAACATGCAGAACAGCGTAAGATCACCTGGTCAGAGCTCTGGAGAGCTGAACCAATGTGCATAAAGTTCCTCATCCAATCAGTGTATGATGTTCTCCCAAGCCCAGCCAATCTGCATCGTTGGAGCCTGGCATGACATGCCTCCATGCCAACTGTGCCAAAAAAGCGGCACCCTGGAGCATATCCTGAGCTGCTGTTCGAAGGCATTGGGCGATGAGCGGTACCGCTGGCGCCACGACCAGGTCCTTAGGGCTTTGGCAGACACAATCAGCGCAACGGTTCAGAACAGCAAGAACCAGCATACCCGCAAGCAGTCCATCACCTTTGTCAGAGCTGGGGAGAAGGTACAACATCAGCCACACTCCTCAGGTGGGCTTCTTGCCACTGCAAGGGACTGGCACCTCCAAGTCGATCTGGGAAAGCAGCTCAAGTTCCCAGAACACATCTCAACCACTTCACTCCACCCAGACATAGTGTTAACATTGGAGTCTACAAAGCAATTGGTCATAGTGGAATTTAGTGTTCCCCGGGAAGACCAAATTGAAGAGGCCTGAGTACAGGAGCAATGGCTGGAAAGCCCATGGCGAACCAGTCGATGTTGGATGCCAGGGATTTGCCGGCCAGTCATTGCACCGAACCCTCAAACTCCTTGGAGCAAAAGGTCAGCTGTGCAAAAGAGCCATCAAAAACATCTTGGAGGCTGCTGAAAAAGCCTCACAATAGCTGTGGATCCGGAGGGGAGATCCGTGGAGTAGCAGGCCACTTGGACACAAGCCGGGGACCGATCACCCCTGGCTGGGTCGCCCGGGTGAGGGTGTCTGATGATTAGAGACCCGAAACACCGACGACTGACCCCGGGTACATCACTCAAGATGTGTCCAAGTAGCACCACATGGTGTATTCACAAACTGAGGAGCTCCATGCTTATAGTGGAACTGTCTTGCAGAGGGACCATGGAACGCAGCCCACAGCCAGATCTCCATTTCCAGCTCGGCCAGGGGTTCAAGATTCAAGATTCAAGAGGTTTATTTGTCACATACATATACATACTTCCACACATATTTTCAGTGAAATGTCAATGCAACGCACCCGGTGATTACACACAATATGTTCTAGACTGAACACAACTACTACTTAATTTGTACTTGACAAACTAACTGAAACTAACTGATTCCTAAAACGTAATGCAGTCCGGCCAGGCGCGGTGGCCTATGGCTGGCTCTTCCCCCCCTACTCCAGGGGTTCCAGGGCCCTCCGACAGTGGCTGGCGTTGATCCTGGTGGCCCTTTCTGCAACCTTTACTGCCAATGCTGTGATGAGCAGGATCTGGTATGGTCCTGTCCACCTGGGGGCGCCTCATCATTTCCTCCGGAAGTCCTTGACCACTATCCAATCTCTGGATTGCAGGTTGTGGAGTGGTCCCTCCGCAGGGGATGGTAGGGCAGCTTTAATCTGTAGGTGGGTTTGTCTAAGCACAGTGAGAAGGTTACAACAGTAAGTCATCATTACATCCTCTATTCGTTCTGGTGTTTGGGGACCAGTGGGTGCATCCAAGCCCGTGTTCCTGGGCTGGCCATGCAGGATCTCATTCGGTGATAATCCTGTGGAGGGGTTTGTGCGACTGCACATAGCGGTTAGCACTAATGGTAGTCACCCAGTCCATGCCTGTGTCCTCCATTGCCTTAGTCCTAGGGTCGGCAACCTGCAGCTCCAGAGCCGCATGTGGCTCTTTAGCCCCTCCCCCCTGGCTCCCTGTGGCTGACAAAAAATGATATGGAAATGAATAACGGAAATTTTTCAACATTATTGTAGGCCGAAAGTGACTCTTACATTCTTCAATTGTAAAAATGTGTAGCCTATACAACGTATAACATTTCAGTCAACTAAAATGTGCATAAGGTGTTTAAGTTCCGAGTTCCAGCTTTGACGGAATGCAGCTGCTTCGTACGCACGCCACAGGAACTTGACGAGGCGGGGTCCTCGTGTCGAGCAACCAGTCAAAACCGAGTAGTCAGCCCGTTACTCGCGCACATGCAGACATTTCAGCCAATGGGAGAGCAGACAGCTGGGAGTGGATACTGGATAGAAGCAGCAGGCAATACAGTAGCTATGCATTCCAAATCCCCAAAAAGGAAAGCCTTGGAGGAAAAGTGCGTGGACTGATTTGTTTGCTTTCACCACCAACTCTGCTGGCTTACAGCTATGCTTGATCTGCGGCGAGAAATTAGCAAACAAAAAAGATAATATTGAAAGACATTCCAGAACATACACACTGCATTTGTTGAAAAGTATCCGGCTGGGGATAATAGAAAGAGAGCAATCTTGGAACTGCTGCAGAAAGCAGAGCAAATGTACTTTTAAGAATTTTAAGAACTTCAAAGAATTCCCAACATAAATGTATGCAGCAAAAGCAATTAAGGAGAATTAAGTGTTTCACGCTCAAAATTTTATAAGGGAGGACGCCCAGACCCCCCACTTAATGTGTCCCCCTCAATGTTCTTAGCCACTGCTCCCGCCAGCGGGTGCTTTCTGCCAAACCACCCGAGACATCTCTTCGTTGTCCTGCCTCTCATTTGCACTTCATTGCACAAAATATATGTATATATTAACGAATGTTCGTTTTGAGTAATTTTAATAAGCTCATTTAGACTCAATAGGCTGTGATACCTTCATTTTAGGGCTACACGCTGTTTAGTGGCTCCAGACAGATTTTTTTTTTTTGTTGCCCTAAAATGGAGCTTTTGATAGTTAAGGTTGCCAACCCCCGCTTTTATCTGGTTTTTTTTGGGGGGGGGGGTTTTAACCTGTGCTGTCAGCATGCTGGGCATACGACACAGAGTATTTGTATGTCATTACATCATGGACAAAGTTAGTCTGCAAGTGGAGTTCAAGTTCTCAACCTGCAATGCAACACTTTATTAATTCTTAAATCATCAAGAATTGCTGCAATAACTCTGTCTTGTGGATGACCTATAGGATGTCAAGAGCACCTGTGTTTGGTTATACAGAACCACCACCAAACCCCCACTTTGGAGAACTATTTATCAAGTTTTGGGTCTATAAACAACTGATCACTACTCTGAGAGGGGGAGATTCACCACGAGTGAGATAACATATAACCAAAGAACATTTACACGAAAACATGTATGTTGTATGACAAAATGTATTGAAAAACAATTAATTGGGTTCAAGAAAACTAGAACTACAATGGGCACATGGCCTCTTCCTGTTATAGATATGGCAGTAAATGAGGGAGGAAAGAAGAGGAATGCAACCCGAAGGGTGCTGGGGTGCATTTGAAGCAGGTGTGGTGCGCGTGTGTGTGTGTGTGTGATGGGAAGGTTTCCACCGGTGAGTGTACATTACTTATCCCCATTGGTTCTGGTGTATAAAGGTGGTATTATGTCGTGGCCGCTCCAAGCAGCGGAAAGGGCCCCGAAGCCCCTCCTCGAGCTCTGCAGCCGCGTAGGCACCCTACGGCTGCAGGAAAGCCCGAGCACCCTGCCCTGCAGCCACAGAAGACCCCTGGGCCCCAAGAGAAGCCGGATACTTCCGGATACTTCTATCCATTTTGAAAATACGTCTAACACTGCTCGGCAATGTTGTTTACCTCAGCATGGGTTGAGGGTGACAAAGTCCATCATCAGGTAGTCGAATGGTGCATCTGGGCCGGTGTCGCAGACGGCGCCATTGCTTGGCTGCAACCAATGCTGTTGGTGGTACAAATCAAACATTTTTTCAAAATTTTGGAGAATAATTTGTAAATCCCCCTCCCATTATCCCAATGCTTCTGTATTTCACTCACCATTGCCCGCTTTGACACATTGTCCTTCCAATGTGTCAATTTTGCATAATAAGGGTATAAACATTTTGGGGGGAAGGGCTTCCCATTTTGCCCCTCCCATATTTCATTTACCCGGCCGCCATTTTTCTTCCATGTGGCTCGCTCTTGTTTCCCTGTGTTCTGTTGGAATTCTTTGAGGTTTTCCCACGAGGGAGTAGTTTATACGGCTGGTGCCTGCAGTGTGTGTGGTTGCTTTTTCTGTGCGGCCTTGTGGACTTGGAGTATGGGTGTGTGACATGGGGAAGTGGGGCATGGTATTACAATTCCTCTTTCTAACAGCGAGTCAAAAAGGGGGGCAATGCCAATCTCAGCCTCCCTTTTTAAAGGGTACTGCGGTTTGCATGTACCTGTTGTGGGGTAACTCCAGCCATTACATTTAGCAGACGCTTTTATCCAAAGCGACTTACAATTGTTCAAACACCGATGGACGCAGCCATCAGGAGCAATTAGGGGTTAAGTGTCTTGCTCAAGGACACTACAGCATGCTAGCAGGAGGAGCCTGGGATCGAACCAGTAACCTTTAGATTACTAGACGACCAGCTCTACCTCCTGAGCTATCGTCCCCATTAGGCCCACATCGTGTTTGTTCTGAGCCTACAGGTGCTCTGGAACTGAGACCAGGAGCACCTCTTGAGCTTCTGTCAACATGTACTGTAGGGGACCTGTGGCGGAGCCATAATCTTGTTTCCCTGGTACCAGGTGTACGGCTCAGCCGGGGAGGAACACCCTGTTCATAGGTTCTCAGTAGGCCTGGCCCCTGGGTGACCACAGCCCTCCCAGGGTCTTGGCCTCGCAATCCCCCTGTCCATCCAGCTGATCTGTCCACCTCCCCAGATCCTCCCAAGTACATCGAAAAACTTAAACTCTTCCTCATTCAGTCCTACACTTGCCTTTACCTGTGTCTCATCCCAATAGAAATATTTAGCCCTAGCCAGGGTTGTCTCTTCCCTTTCTCAAACCATTTACGCTACATCTTGGGGTCTGCTTTGGCAGCTAAAAATGCTGTCACATGTAAAACTTCTGTGGGCATGACATCTTCTCCCGGACATGCCCTATGAGCATGTCGTTATAACTCTGTCATAACTGACCTTGGACCATGCATTTCTAAATCCCAAGAATAATACAACAAGGGGGACCCAGAGCCCCGAATTTAGCCATTTGATAAGAAGGGTTCACGTCCCTCACCACATGTATCCCTGCCCCTTCACATACAACCAAAATACCGAATGCACACATTAAATCTCGCCCACACAGATTTATAGGGCAAACCACTGACAGTAAGAACGAATGTTTTACATGCTGGCCGGGGCCCTCTCCCTCCCCATCTTCCACCAGAATGGGGATGGTGAAAGGCTCCACCGTCTTGGTCCCTCCGGCCCCGATGGTACAAATATTTTGTCCGTTCAAGGCTGGGACGGGCGTCAGTTCAGACAGCCGTATGACAGAAAACCCTGCCCCGGAATCTCCCTAAAACTTTAACTTTTGTTCCGTTACCAAGAGTGTAACTACGGGCACCTCGGTGGCTGCAGTTATCATAGAAAAAATACACACATGAGGCATTATTTTTTTCATTTTCATTTTGTGGGGTCTGTGTGGTGCTGGTATTGTGGTTGGTGTATCTCTGTACCTGGATGGTCCACTGAATGGTTGTGCCCATCCACATTTGTCCTCGCTGTTGTGCTCTCTGTCCCGCCATCCCCACCCGCCATCGCCTCCGTCATGCTTCCTCTTTAGTTCCTTGCAGTCCCAAGCAAACTGCCCAGGCTTTCCGCAGTTGTAACATAGCAGGTGCCGTCTCTCACTCTGTCCCCATCCTTGGACTCTCATGGGTCCTCGGTCTCGCTTGTCCCTCTGGTTTCAGTCCATGTCTCGTCCTCTGCCTTTCCCCTGGGTGTATTGCAGCTGGGCCATTTGGAACTGTTCCAATCGGTCCCGTTAGGCAGTTTTTCGCTTCCTATCGGTTTTGTCCTTCTCCCTCAGTTGTTTTTCAGTGTGTACAGCATGTGCACACATACTGTCCAGCCGGGCTGTTTCGTACCAGATGCTACTGTCAGGTTATCACCTTTCTGTGTACAGTCCTGTAGACCAAGGTGGACCAATTCATGGTCTGACGGAACAACCCATTGATTCGGTCTTCCAGGTCCCGATACTGGTTGCATCAGGCTTGGTTGTGCGCACCCTGTCCTTCCTCATCGACCCACAGACCGTCCTCCGGGAAACCCCCCCCAACAACAGTTCCAGTCTGCGCCAAGTTTGCGGTGCAGAACCAAATTCACTTCTGTGAGGGTGGGTCGATGCATATAGATCAGGGCGCAAAAGTCTCGTATGAAGTCTTCTGGGCTGTCTTTTTTGGGGTCTGGGAGGTTTTTGCTCTCCAGATTTATTCACACATTACTTCTCTCTTATTATTGCTTCTTTGTCCCACATACCAAAAATCCTCCAATTAGGGCATTGTTTCTTATGCCCTTTAACTTTATCATAATTCTTCGTTCTCAACTGGTCTATTTGTCTTGTGCTAAAACTACCATTTTCGGGAAAAAACAAGTTTCTCCCAGAAGTCCAATTGTAATACCACTATCCCAACCTTTTAGCCGTTTCGTGTCCCAGACATCGAAACCTAAATACGTCCCAGACATATATTTAATTGTTGTATTCTCAACTTAACACGCATAGTTTGGTATAGAATACTTGGCCGAGCCTACGCCTAGCCTACCACCACCAAGCAGAGAACAAATAACAGAAATAAAATGCCCAAAACAGACTCTGAAACAGGATTGCTATACCTGAAAAGGACAGACTCTTACACAGGGTTCCAATACCAATAAAACACCAAACTCTGAAACAGGGTTCCCAAAAAATGAGCTGGTCCCCTTCCAGGGGACCTGGTTCCCCAGGAACACCATTGTCAACCGGCTTCCTTCCCCCAGGGCGATGACAGCACCCATATATAGTGTGTTGGTGTGGAGATAGTCTGGTTGAGCAGCCACACCCGACCTGGATCTAGGTGATTGGGTCAGAGTGGCTGCATACCTGTTGCTCGTATGTTGGTCTTTCGAGCAGCAGGTAAAACCTCCATCCCCGCACACACTCAGGCTAGGAGCCCTGTCATGACACATGTCTATCTGCCCCTGGCTAGTTTTAACTGGCCAACTCTCTACAATAAACTGGTGTTTACAACCCCCTGTCTTCTGTGTCTCTGTGCCGGACGTCCCTGAACACGGCACTTTGGTGGCGGGTGGTAGGCCACAGTGGCACCTGTGCAGGGACTCTCCAGCACGAGGAAGGGACACACAGAGACCATCCAAAGATGCCCCGGAGCCACCAGCGGGTCAACGGGCGGCCCCAGCACCAACCCTCTCCCAACTGGCAGCACCAGCACCCAGGGTGTCTAGCAGCAGCAACCACCATGTGTAACTGTCTGCAGCTAGCTCCTCCGCCCAGCAGCCACCACCGGGACCATTCAGCCAGGCCAATCCTCCAAGCAGCCCCCACAACAGCCAAGTCTGGCCACGCCTTCACCAGCCAGCGCAGCAGCCGAGGCCCCACGCTCCAGAAGGTAGGAGGGGGCAGTCTGTCGTCGCCCTGGGGGAAGGAGGCCAGTCGACCATGCTGCACTTGGGGGACCAACCAACAAGCTTTGTTTGTTGGTTAGTCTAACGAGCAACAGGTAAAACCGCCATCCCCACACACACTCAAGATACGAGCCCTGTCATGACATGTTCCATCTGCTCCTGGCTAATTCCAACTGGCCCACTCTTTACAATAGACTGGTGTGTATACAACATCGTCTTCTGTGTCTCTGTGCCAGAGGGCCCTGAAAACGCCACAAATAGCAATATTTACAAGCACTTGTATACACTTTTCTTGGCTAAGTGTTGCCACGCTAATTGTGTTGCCTATCCCTTAGGCAATTTTTTAACTCAATCAACTCCCTGTCCATTCACTATTCTCCTTCACTTGGGACGTTGCAGCATATGGCTACAACGACACAGGATGAAGGGTGGTATCCACAGTAGCTGTGCTAAGGTTACTCTTGAACTATATAAACTCAATCAACTCCCTGTCCGTTCAGTCCTCTCCTTCACTGGGACGTTGCAGCATATGGCTGTGACAACACAGCACAAACGGCAGTATCCACAGTAGTTGTGCCGGCTTAAGTTCTTCTAGAACTTTATCTTCTGGCTTTCAATCTAGAGGTACTGTACCTCCTCAACACCAGAACAACATATGTAATCACTTTGTGACGACCCCCCGGACAAGCTGTACGTTTACCCGCATCTGGGCTCTGCTCACTCTCATAGTAATTATAACATACATGCTGTTGTCTCTCACTAGACCCCGACCTCTGTATAGTACTCTATTTACAATAAACACAATAAACTCGGCGTTTACTGTACTCAGATTTAATCGAATACACTACAAACCTTTCCTCTCAGTGCTGTAACTGCAACTAACGTACCATGGATGTGCTGTTTTCTGGAAATTTTGCACCTTTTCCCTATGGTTCTTCTGTGCGTTCGGAGGCCGTTAGTGTCAGCCAAACCAATCCTCCAGCACACACAAGACCAACCACACACCAACCAATTGTAGCAACCATTCAACGGAGGATCACTCATACTTTCCACACCATGGTTTTTTCATAACACACATGCACATTGATTATTTTTCATCAGCCTCTGTTTTAGTTCCTTTTCTGATTCAAATTATAATTACAGTACAGGTTCATTGGAAAATAAACTTTTCTGATACCTGCAACCTGGGTTGAGTCCTGCACTGAGACACAAACTGAATTTGCAGAGGAAAAAAGACTCCTTAGAGAGTTTGTGTCTCTAAGGTGCAGGCTGGGCCTCGTCTTGGTCGTCATTCTTATAGTATTTAACGGGCCCGGGGGCTAAACTATTAAAGGCTGTAGTTCATTAATTTATTCTTAATCTCTGTCTTGATTTGCACTATTTTGCTGCTGAATTTCCATTTCCAAGAAATGAACAAAGTATTATCTTTAAATGCCAAGTATTTCATGTGATGGAGGGTTGTCTCAGGAGAAATCATTTCATCATCAGTGCTTGATAAATACTGTACATGAGGGGCAAAGACAATAGGGCAATGTATCACAGCAGATTTGGGTAATGTGCTTGTGCAACAGGGTAAAAGGGGTGTATAATTTCATTTATTTACAGTTTATTTGTATTTACATGGAGTGATGGAAAGGGTGTGGATAGAGTGTCGTCCAATTGATCCTCTTTCCACTTGTGGTCTCCTCTGTTCTGTTCTTCTATTAATTATCTTTTCTACATCTGTTTATTCTATATCTATCTATGTGTCTAATATATATATATTCTATATGTGTAATTTATATCTATAGTCTAATATACACTATCAGCCACAACATTGGTCCATTATTTCAATGGCACCTGTCAAGGGGTGGGATATATAAGGCAGCAAGTGACCAGTCAGTTCTTGAAGTTGATGTGTTGGAAGCAGGAAAAATGGGCAAGCGTAAGGATCTGAGCCACTTTAACAAGGGCCAAATTGTGATGGCTAGACGACTGTGTCAGAGCATCCCCAAAATGGCAGGTCTTGTGGGGTGTTCCCGGTATGCAGTGGTTAGTACCTCCCAAAAGTGGTACAAGAAGAACAACCGGTGAACCGGCAACAGGGTCAACGGGAGCTCAAGGCTCATTGATGCGCGTGGGGTCTACCCCTTCTGATGCGATCCCACAGAAGAGCTACCGTTGCATAAATTGCTGATAGTGTTAATGCTGCTATGATAGAAAGGTGTCAGAACACAGTGCATCACAGCTTGCTACATATGGGGCTATGTAGCCGCAGAATGGTCAGAGTGCTCATGCTGACCCCTGTGCAGCACTGAAAGCACCTACAATAGGCTTGTGAGCGTCAGAACTGGACCATGGAGCAATGGAAGAAGGTGGCCTGGTCTGAGGAATCATGTTTTCTTCTACATCGTGTGGATGGCCGGCGTTCTGGTCTGATTCAATTGAGCATCTGTGGGATGTGCTGGAACAACAAGCCTGATCCACGGGGGCCCCACCTCACAACTTCCAGGACTTAAAGGATCTGCTGCTAACGTCTTGGTGCCAGATACCAGAGGACACCTTCGGAGGTCTTGTGGAGTCCATGCCTCAGCGGTGTATTGCTGGAGACCCAAGTACATGCAGTGTTGAATTTGGTGCAATTTGAACACGCGACACGTGTAATACTAATAAACTTTCAATAAACAACCAACAGTGATAAAGCGGGGGGCGGGGTTTCAGGGCTCTGCGGCTGAGCCACAAAGAGTGTTTCCCCGGTGTATGACTTTAACTGACAGTTTCATCTTCCGTTGTGGAACACAGGACTAAATCATTGACATTTTGTTAAACTGGGCCATTAAACATATCGTAGAAAGTCTTCAATTTTGAACGGGCATGTACTAGTATATTCTAAATCTACTTATTTGTGACATTCTGTTATTATATTATTTTGCAATGCTATTTACTATATACTATTTTGCAATGACAGTGATATATGTCGACTGAACAAATATAGTTGTATTTACATTTTGGTACTCAATGGTACAGTCAAAATATGATGGCATGATATGCTGCTGGTACTTTGTTCCGATCAGGTATAAATAGCATGGTAACATCTATTTTGGTGCTTATTATGTATGATCATCATACCACACGTAGACATATTAGATGGAATGTATTCTTTGTAGTAAATATCTTGAAGAATGTTTATTATAATCATAATTATTTTCTTTTATTCTAAAATGTATATTTATGACAGAGTTTATGCTGCATTTCCAGAAGAGTCGGAAATCGGTAAATCGATTTTCCCACCTCTCATTTACAACCATCTGTACGGGGGTTAATATTGAGGAGTCATTTCAAAACACATCCAAAGAAACTTTATTCAGGCCCTTCGCAATCCGTCCCGAAATTGAGACTAGGGACTCAATTGAGACTGGGGTTTCCTCCACCTCGCGTCAGTAAGGACCCCCACCAAAAACATGCACCCATCATCGTCTGACCAGCGATGGACACTTATCACCTGGTCCCCGGGCGCGTCCACGTATGCTGCCCACTGCTCCTGGCTGTGCCCCCGGAGGAAGGACAAGCCAGGATGGGTCAAAAGCAGAGAATCCATTTCACCGGCCACCATTAAAAAAAGCATGTGCATGTGTGTGTGTGTGTGCAAGCATCTGTTATGGTGTGGTGTGTTGCGTGATGAATAAAGACCGTTTCTTTCTTTCTTCTTCTTTTCCAAGTAGGGTGTCCGATTTTTCAAAGTCACCGGAACGCAGCACTACTGCCGACGGGTATTGTAGTTCTTATGACATGCTCTTACATTAAATATCCTTTGGCAAGAACGACATCTCCCAGGAACACAGCAACAGCGACTGTCGAACGAGGGTATCGTGGTTTGTTTTGGAAGTCGGACGTGTGGTAAGTACAATTCGTATTTCCTCGGTTACTAATCGTCTACAAGGTTTAACTTTCGCAACAGCGCTACAATCTTCCACCCCGGGTTCGTCGAATGAGCAGTGCACATTTATTTTCAGCATCGATCTCGTTAGATCGAGATAAAGCTAAGTGCGACAACTGCTAACGTTTGACAAGCATGTCGACCTAGTCATTTCTAGTAATTGGAGTGTAAATGAGCAGCGAAGGGTTCTCTAAGCATTGGGACGTTTACGATTTCAATACCTTCCTGTCTGGAGCTTGTAGTCGATACATCAGACAGCAACGAGTAAAGGAAAACAAGTTGTATATTCTGAGAAATACTAATAATTAATCCCCGATTTCTTTCACTAGGCTAGTAAGTAATTGTACACGCTCGTACTCGTACTCATACTTGTTCATACAGTAGTCCTACAGAGCACAACTTTCTGCTTTTTTCCTTGGAATTGTTGACAAGGGGGGGTATTTATTTTTAGGTTTATTGTATATTGTCATGTTTTCCATTAATATTTGTTTGTATAGTATTTTTTTTCTACTTTTACTTTTTTTTTTTTGTGCTTTGTTGTGTACTTTTATTGTTTATTTGTTCTGATGTGTGCTGCTGTAACAACACAGCAGTTTCCCTCTGGGGAGGATGACTACAGTATCTATCTAATATATTCGAGTATATCTAGTAGGCCGAAGAGTATGGGGATGTCGGGATAGGTGATATGGCCAAAATCTTCTATATTGGTGTGTGAAATCATATATCACTCACAGTCATGGCATACATCCCGATCTATTTATTTTTATTTTTATCTATCTTTTGATTTTGTGCATCTTTGCCTTTTCATACTCTTGTATTCTAAATTAGTTGGCAAGTATTCAATGTAACGTCCCAAATACAATCTGATCATGAAATTCACCGGAAAGAATCGAACCACTGCCCCTCCATACAAAAGGAGCACTTATGTGTATTGAGGGGACATATGTGCAGGATCTAGCTTAATTAATTCAGGTTAAGACTAATGTAAAAACTGCTCACGCTCCCGCTGGCCCACGAATTGCACAATTACATTTCACTGCATATATGTATGAAAGTATGTATATGTATGTGACAAATAAAAAATCTTGAATCTCGAATCTTGAATGCCTGGTTTAATTATTTTGCTACACATGGATGATTGCGATCAGATGGAAAAACAAGGGCAAATTGCACTCAGCTGCAAAACTTTATGGCCGTGTTTGCGCCGGCATATCATTAGCGCAATCTCTTTTGTGGATCATCAATCAACGTCGGGATAAATATAGAAGTAATTGTGCAGCCCTAACTGAAGTTCCCCAGGGACTTCAGAGATGGCTGCAGCTAGCATGGATCGTGGTCAACTACAGAATGAGTCAAGCATTGCTTCATGAACGTCATTGTTACATTGGCTGTTTGACTGGCGCTGAGAAGTCCACACTTTGACTTCAGAACAACCGTACAATCCAATCCTCGTGTTTACGAGCCGAGTCAATTTCTACTCATCAATGCCATCACCATGGCACCTTTTTTCCCCGACAGAGATCATGAGCCATGGAGTTCCCCGAAGATTTTAACCAGCTGGAGCTCTTGAAAACCCATGGCCACCTGATCCCCCGCGGGGCCAGCAGCCTGTGGACAGGGGAGGAGGATGGCGGCGAAGAGGAGGAGGATGAGGAAGATGAGGAGCACGGGGAACAATGGTATCTGGAGAAGGAGAGCAAACTCAAAGACCGACCTGAAGAGCTCGTCCTCTGGGCGGCCGAGAAGAATCGTGTAAGTGCTTTTTTCCCTAATGCACCACTTGAAAATCCCATGTTCCTTTTATTTATTTATTTTTTTATTTTTTTACATTTTTTAAATTTTTTTTTTTTTTTTTTTTTAATCGTCTATCTGATGAGATTGCTCCATCTCCAACCTGGGTCCTCAAGGGGCCAAATCTGACTCATTTGTGAGGAGCCTTGGCAAAATCACCGGTTAGACAGACTTCTTTCCAGCCCTATTGGGACCCCTTGAGACAACGCAAGTTTTCAGGGCTTGACGTTTAGCTTTTTCATCCACTTGTTTTTATGGAATAATTGATTCTCATTTTTTTTAAATGATTACTGACGTTAGAATTTAATTTAGAAATTTTAAAGATTTTGAGTAATCATGCTGAGCGTGGCTCAGCGTCTGACGGAGCTTTGAAATAGATATGCAGTTTGCACAATTTTGCAATCTTATCTTGGGTAAACAGAGCTTGTCTTCTGTCTTACTTTCATCTTCTCGTTTACCTTGAAGTAACTCCAAACAGCTGACATTTTCTTTCTTTCTCTCCTCTTTTGGGCAGCAAATACGTTACATCATTTTGGTGTGGTTTGAGTATCGGAGCAATTTTACGAGTACATAAGCACAGTATTGGGCCCAATACCGGTATCGGTGTTAGCCGGATTAACGGGACCCTAGACTGTCCTTGACAACGCTTGGTGGTGACAGACTCAGCTGGAAAAGCTCCGCTTCAGCGAAACAGTACGCGGTTTATTTTTAGATAACATTACATTAAAGAGCACATTTATTTTTCACTTGCCCGATCAGACAACTGAATGAGGCATTCCAATTTCCCTGACACACAGTTTACTTGCCCCGGGCAAGCAGGCAAGCTTTAATGTGAAGCCCTGGGGATGAATGTTTAAAAAAAAAAAAAAAAAAAAACCTTCTTAGCAATTAATATGAGAAGTTTGAGACAGCCGTCCAGCCTGTATTTAGGTTTCAATAAATGGCTGTTGGTGGGTCACTGCAGTCTGTCCCGCGTGGAGTCTCCATTACTCACCTCTTGAAAAACATTAGATTTGAGACCAATGAGAAACTGTGTTGTTTATTCTAGACAGACTTGATTATAATTACTAATAATAATTATAATAGATATAGCTGCAGGCAGCAATACACAGGCTCTAATTTAGTCTTGTTACGTATGTATCACAGATTTGTGAGGTTCCGTAAACCAAGGTTCCCGAACCTGCGCTCTGTGATTATAGGCGGGTACGTTTGAAGCTGACCGAGGGTCTGGCCATGTCACAACAGACGTCACCGAAACTCGTGAATTCTGTCTTTAATCACTCTCCTTTTTGTGGGGATTGGTTGCTGCACTGGGCTCGAGTTGGGAGGAGGGTGAGTTGAGGTCAAATTGGCGTTTGAGGAAGACAAGCCGCGTCCGGGCGGGGGATTTGACATGGTTGTTTCTCTGCTCTGTACGATTGGCTGTGCGTGTCACATGTTTTCATTTATTTCTCCTCTGCTCTGATACTTAAAATGAAAAAAGGCACAAAACAACGGTCAACAACATTAAAAAGGGCGCTGACGATATGGCTTGTGATAAATAAACAAATTTTGAAGTGTGCATTTTAGCTATACAGTTCCTATAGCTTTCTGCTTTGAATAGGTAAACTGCTAACACAGACCCCAAACATTGAAAAGCCTATGCCCACTGAATTAAGAAATAAAATAAACGATTTAGAACATGATTTTATTGAACGAATTGCTCTTGAATACCAAACCAATTAAACAGAACATTAATTTAAATAAGACATTATATCTTTAAGAAATTAAAGTTTAATTTCCCAGCTCCCTTGAAAATATTCTCCTCAAAACTCAACAAAAACATCTCTTCAAATAAAAAATATCTGAGGGAAAACAACTTCAGTGGTTAAATAAGTATAAATTAAATGGCAAATTAAAATAACTAATGTCTGTTGTATTTTTGTCTGTCTTTTTAAAAACATTTCCAGGACAGATATGGTAGTGGCGGGGCCTGTCACTTTAATATATTATGTTTTTGACCGACTTGGGGGTGGGTGAGGAATGTTAACATTTAAATTCCGCCAGCTTACTGTGCATGTTGCGTGTAAATAAAATGATTATGTTATTCATCGCATTTCAGGTCTTTTGCGCTGTGTTTATCGCAGTGACAATGAAAATACAATTTCTGGCGTTCCAGAGGTGCAGGCATGTAATTGGGCAGGCGGGTGGTTGGCGTGTGCCAGACACCTTGAGCCCGAAAAGTGCCAAGGGCAAAAAAAATAAAAAACTGAATAGAAAACACAATAAGGGTCCTGCGGACTGGACCCCTCATCATAATAATAATAATTGTATGTTATTATGTGGGAGAAAAGCTAATTTATTTGGTGTTAAACCTCAAGCTTTACCACAATCCTTCTACATAGATTCTTAAAACCACACTTCAATCGAAAATGCTACGACACGGCACCAATCATCTATGAAACATGAGCGGAATGACTCGGTGTATAAAATGTTAATAGAGGCAGGCCTACATAAGTGTTGACATTTATCTATTCTATCTGTTTTGTTTTTTTTCTGATCTATTTTTGTATTTTTTGTCACTCGGATTTTACTCTGATGATTACTTGGAGCTCCTCACCGATAATAAGTCGAGAATATAACATACAACATCCGGTCCTGCCTCAGGCACATTGATTGAAAGTCGTTTTATTTCTCAAGTTCTATGAATGTATCTGTTTTACCGTTAATAATATGGATCCTGATTTCCATGTGCTGTCAGTTAATCTATTTCACTCTGTCGGCAGTGAGGATTGGATACAGAACGACTATATTCCGCATGATTTATCATCTTTTTTTATCTTAATTACTTTACATCTCGCCTCACAATGTGTCACACAAATTGAAATAAGTTATAACCAGTAATATTATAACCAGTATGGTTATGGTAGTATCTTGAGCCTAAGTGGTTTACTTGCTTGGAAACAGCTGGAGGAATTAGGGACAACGAAATCACGTTTGTGAGGGTTGGCAATTATCATAACTGACCAATTGAAAGATTGGCGTCTTTGCTCACTTCAAAATGGCATCCCACAGAAAAGAAGTCCCGCTTTCAGAAACAAGTGAAGTAATCGCCATAAATCTTAACGGCGTCGATAGTGGAACGAAGGGGGAAAAGGTTCAGAATGTTAATGAACAACGAAGTGTAAAAACAAAGTCTTCATAAAATCAGATAACAGATTACATCCCCTAATATGTCTTTTTCATTCATTAATTATTTCGCGGCTCTGACGAATGCTCAATCCTGATTGGTCAATAGCTGTACTTAGCGGTCAGTGGCAGTGGTGCAATCTTGGTAAAAACAGCTGGAGAAAGTAGGGGGGGGGGAATAGTCAATATTCCCAGAAACAAGCCAGTTTCAGCGGATATCGTCATTCATGTTATGATCCCCCGTAGAATAAAGTTGAATAAGGGAATCCCTCTTGTTCATTTCTGACCATTCCTGTCTCTTAGCTGGCGACCGTCAAGCAGTTGTTGTCCTCCAACCCTCTGCTGGTCCACTGCTGCGACAGGGACGGCTACACCGCGTTGCACCGTGCGGCGTACAGCGGCCACGCCGTCATGGCCGCCGCCCTGCTGGACGCCGGCTCTAAGGTCGACCGCCGCACCGCAGACGGGTGGACGCCCCTCCACAGCGCCTGCCGCTGGGGCAGCGTCGCCGTGGCGACTATCCTCCTCCGCCGGGGAGCGGATGTCAACACCCAGACCAACGGCGGGCTGACGGCGCTGCACCTGGCTGCCTCCCATGCCGGCGCCCCGCCCACAGACTCCGCCCTCATGCTGGAGCTGCTCCTCTCCCAGCGCCACCTACAGCCCAACCTGCGCAGCAGCAGCGGCGAGACAGCCGGCGAGGTGGCCCGACGCAGCGGGCCCCATCACTTCCTGTTCGAGATGGTGGAAGACTGCGTGAACATTCTGTCCCCCTGCTGAATTCAAACACATGCACTCAGAAACACTAGTTTCTTACAATGTTGTCCAACTCCATTTATGTGCTGAAAGCAAGACTGAGTTCTGACTTTTCCTATCTGCCGTTGTTTGAATTTCAAAGACGAGGCATTGATGAGGGAAAATGACAGTGTTCGGGTTCAAAGTAATCAAAATGTTACTTGTACCCCATGATGTTCTTAGCAGATGATTGAGATAATGACAAAAAAAAAGGTCAAAGAGCATTTTCCATTTTCATTCCACCTTAATTGAACTAATGTAAGCTACTTTAAGTATTCATATCTATCATCACATGAAAGGGTCCCGTACCAAACTGTTGAAATAAATGCTGAAAGATGTACATGCTCTGTACATTGTATCCTGCAACATTAATCCTAATACAAAGGATTGAAAGTCTTTTCATTGTTTATAATTATACACCACTCGCAGTTTAGTTTAATATTACTGAGGCAGTAATACTGGTCTATGCACGCTGTGGAGAGAAGAGCTTCATCAATGTTTGACGAACCGGGGGGGGGGGGGGGGGGGCACAGGGGTGCAAGGAAGGAATAAATGAACTGTGTTCTACGCTGTCTGTCTGTCTGTCCTACGTGCAAGAACATTTTTTTCCCTTGGGTGGACCTGTGCCAGTTTGCCATTTATTAAATACTCTCACTTCTACGAAATAGACTTAACTACATAACTGCAGGAAAATCATAAATCTGGCCCGCTCGTGTCAACGTGATTGCCACATGTTCCCAAATGAGTGCTTTCTTGAGATTTGGAAAATGGCATAATGTGTCCCCATTAAAATATTGGTGTCATCACTTGTGCAAAAATGCCATTTGTAAAAACAGCATCTGACAGAAAGAAGGCCCACTTTCAGAGACAAGTAAAATAATCGAATATCACTTTTAACAACATCCATAGCGGAACCTGCTCAAGCCAAGGAATGGACAAAGATCACTACAAACAAAGACAAAGCAACGCAGTCCATTACTACACTAGTAGGGGTCGAGGGAGGTGTCCATACAATGGACATCAGATTACATTGCATAATGAGCCCTTTTCACAGTAGTTGTTTTGAGGTATATCGATGGATATACAGCTGAATTATAAATCTTTAAATTTGAGTGATGAATATTGTATTATCCATCACATGCAAACTTGACCGTCCATTCAATGGAAACATTCAAATAAAACAAATTACACCCATCTTGGCCAATCCAGCTACTGGGCAGTATATTGTTATCAAGGCAACCAAATACTAAGAGCACAGCTTTATTGTTTACTTATCTGACTCAGTGGAACATAAAAACTTTTTTAGAAAGGCTGTTATTTAAAATATGAAAGAAGGCTATCGTTATTGGAAAAATAGTAAAAATGTTCTTCATAATTCCAGATAAATCAGTTTCCTTCTTGAGTGTATAGGTAAAGGTCGCATAGAGAGTTTGAGTCCTTCCACCCTCCATTTCTGATTTGTTTTTTTCTCTTCTCTCTCACAGTGGGCCTAATGGACACTTTGCCATAAGTTTATCTGTAACTTAACTATAACAACAGAGACATCAAATAATCTGTACTTCTTTTTTTCCTTCTTTTTTTACCTGTTCTGTCAGCATGCTTGGCATAGAACACAGAGTATTTGTATGCTATTGCATTTAGGACAGTTAGTCTGCAAGTGGAGTTCAAGTTCACCACCTGCAATGCATCTCTATTAATTCTTAAATCATCGATAACTGCTGCAATAACTCTGTCCTGTGGATGACTTGTAGGATGACAAGAGCACAGTTTTTGGTTACACAGAACTGCAACCAATCCCCCTCTTTAGAGAACTATCTTACCATGTTTGGGTCTTAAACAAATAATCACTACTCCAAAAGGGGGAAAATCACCACGGTTGAGACGGATGGAAGGAACCAAACAACATGTACATGAAAAAAAACGTGTATGTGTGTGTGCGTGTGTGATGCGTGTGTAGTGTCCACCGGTGACTGTTCAGGACTTATTCTAATTGGTTCTGGTGTATGAGGTCGGTATAACAGTACACCGCGTTCCAAATTATTATGCAAATTATATTTTCCTCTGATTTGACTAAATAGTCGATGCAAATCACAGTATAATTTCATAAAGTCATCAAGCGTTAGGGTATAATTTGAATGTTATTGAACAAGCCTCCCTATGATAACAGTATTTTTTTCAAAAATAAAAAACTCAAAATGCACTTCCAAATTGTTATGCACAACAGAGTTTCAAAACATTTTATAGGTTGTAAAGTACTGAAAATGGTCATTTGTTGAATTTGCAGCACTAGGAGGTCATGTTTACTGAAATCAAAAGCTATTTCAATCAGAAACATCTTAACAGGCCAAGTTACATGTTAACATAGGACCCTTCTTTGATATCACCTGCACAATTCTTGCATCCATTGAACTTGTGAGTTTTTGGAGAGTTTCTGCTTGAATTTCTTTGCAGGATGTCAGAACAGCCTCCCAGAGCTGCTGTTTTGATGCCAACTGCCTCCCACCCTCATAGAGCTTTAGCTTGAGGATGCTCCAAAGGTTCTCAATAGGGTGGAGGTCAGGGGAGGATGGGGGCCACACCATGAGTTTCTCTCCTTTTATGACCATAGCAGCCAATGACACAGAGGTATTCTTTGCAGCATGAGCTGGTGCATTGTCATGCATGAAGATGACTTTGCTACGGAAGGCACGGTTCTTCTTTTTGTACCATGGAAGAAAGTGGTCAGTCAGAAACTCTTTATACTTTGCCGAGGTCATTTTCACACCTTCAGGGACCCTAAAGGGGCCTACCAGCTCTCGCCCCATGATTCTTGCATGAACCTCCTTGCTGACATCGCAGCCTTGTTGGGACATGGTGGCCATCCACCAACCATCCACTACTGCATTCCATCTGGACCATCAAGGGTAGCACGGCACTCATCAGTAAACAAGACTGTTTGAAAATGAGTCTTCATGTATTTCTGGGCCCACTGCAACCATTTCTGCTTGTGAGCATTGCTTAGGGGTGGCCTAATAGTAGGTTTATGCACAACTGCAAGCCTCTGGAGGATCCTACACCTTGAGGTTGGCAGGATTCCAGAGGCACCAGCAGCTTCAAATACCTGTTTGCTGCTTTGTAATGGCATTTTAGCAGCTTCTCTCTTAATCCCATGAATTTGTCTTGCAGAAACCTTCCTCATTATGCCTTTATCTGCACTAACGTCTGTGCTCTGAATCAGCCACAGTACGATGATCACACTTAGGTTTTGTGAAATATCTAATGTTTTCATACCTTGTCCAAGGCATTGCACTATTTGAGGCTTTTCGGCAGCAGAGAGATCCTTCTTCTTTCCCATATTGCTTGAAACCTGTGGCCTGCTTAATAATGTGGAACGTCCTTCTAAAGTAGTTTTCCTTTAATTGGGCTCACCTGGTAAACTAATTATCACAGGTGTCTGCGATTGATTTCAGTGATCCAAAGAGCCCTGCGACACAATACCATCCCTGAGTTTAATTGAAAAACAAAAAATTGAATGTTTAGGACACTTAGACACTTAAATCCTATTTGCATAATAATTTGGAACTCTGGGTTGGGGTGGGGGTGTGGTTGGTCGGGGGGCGGCTGGGTGGGCCCCCTGCCGGCTGGGTCTGAGTCCTGGCGGCTTGCGCCTGGTGGTTTCTGGTATGCTGTGACCTGGTGGGGCTGCGGAGAGCGCTGCCGGGTGCCTTCTGGGGCACCTGGAGGGCCGCTTGCTGTCGTGGGTGTGAGTTGCTGTCGGCCTTTGACCCCACTGCGTGGCTTCTCTGCAGCGGGTGCCCCGGGTGGTGAAGGGGCCCACATATCTCACATATCTAGCAGCCTGCTGGTGATGGTGAGGGGGGGGCGCTGACATCCAGGTGCCCTGCGCACACCCGGCTATGTGGATGAGCGCTCAGTGCTCGCGGCTGGATGGGGCATCTGATTGGTTGTGATGGGATGGGTCTCGTCCTTGCGCAGGGCGTGGGTGGGCATGGGGGCCCCACTGGCTTGCCTGCGGGGCAAGCGGTTCGGTGTTGGTCTGTCGGTGTGGGACCTAGCTCCGGGCCTGCGGTCTGTGGCTGGCACCGCAGGTTCTACACCTCTGGCTGCGTCTTGTGCCTACACATGGGGGTGGGTTGTATGTGTGCGCCTCTGGGGTGCAGTGTCTCCTCACGTGCTCCGGGACTAAGTTAAGCTCCTTAAGTTAAGCTCCGGGCAGAGACCCGGGAGGGGCAGGGTGCCAAGTAAAAGGCGCCCTGGAGTCTTTCTGTGGTCTGCAGCCGGTGCAAGACTAACGCCCCTTTGTCTGCCACATTTATATTTTGAATTTTATTTTCAAAATTGTGATTTCTCTTACCTGTTTTACTTTCAAATGACACAGAATAATTATTTATGACTTGTTAATTGTGATGAAAAATCTTTGCTCAAAATTGTCTGCGAGCCATATACCGTCATCGAAAGAGCCATAATTGGCCCGCGAGACATAGGCCCCCGACCCCTGCTGTAGATGAAGCAGCTGACTTAAGAACATGAATAATACTTGGTTTAGTTGGTTCAATACAGAATAATGTGAGACCTTTGCATAGTGAATGCACATCAAAAAAAAGTTATGCAGCCCCACTTTTTAAAATCATACATTCTCGTTAAGCCCAATGCTCCTATTTGCACAAACGTCTTCTATATGCAGATGACTGTGGACATTAAATCAATGGTACCTCTGCAGATATGTCGCATATTCCCAGGCAAATGATTTCCAATTAACATCACGTTAATTATATTGTCAACATAATGACCTCAGTCCATTACTGCTAAATACTTAATCAGCTTTGAGGATTTAACCGTCCAAGTCGTTGTCATCCTGGCACACTTGACAACAAAAAATGTGATGCAGAAAACATGTTTACCAGCCCATTACATTACACAAAAAGCCATACAGAGAGATTTAGAAATGTATTTTCATCGAAAGTTTCCCTTTTGAGATACTTTTGAGAAATGATTAGACCTATTCAATGGGCAACAATTGAATAATTGTTAGCACTATGTACATAAATATTTAAATCGAAGTTTCAGCATTTTACAATTGATTCATCATAGTTTATAGCTTTACAGTACATGGGTCCACGGAGGACATGACGGTTGGATAGAGGACATGATGGGTGGATAGGCGACATGATGGTTGGATGGGGCAGGATAGATGGAGGGGGACAATTATGGGTGCATAGGGAAAATTATAGGTGGATGGGGAAATTATGAGTGGATGGGCAAATGATGGGTGGATAGGGGCATTGTGTGTAGATAGAGAACATGATGGGTGGATAGGGGAAATTATGGGTGGATGCGGACATGACGGGTGGATAGAGGACATGATGGGTGGATAGGCGACATGATGGGTGGATAGGCGACATGATGGGAGGATAAAGGACATGATCGCCGGATTGAGCACATAATGGGTTGATAGGGGACATGGTGGGTGGATATGGGAAATTATGGGTGGTTGCGGACATGACGTGTGGATAGAGGACATGATGCGCAGGTAGAGTATCTGATGGGCGGACAGGGGACATGATGGGCTGATAGAGAACATGATGGGCTGATAGAGGACATGATCTGCGGATAGAGGACATGATGGGTCGGTAGAGGACATGATGGGCGGATAGAGGACATGATGGGCAGATAGAGGACATGATGGGCGGATAGGGGACATAATAGGTGGATAGGGGACATGGTGGGTGGGTAGAGGACATGATGGGCGGATAGAGAACATGATGGGCAGATAGAGGACATGATGAGCGGATAGAGGACATGTTGGGCGGATAGGGGACATGATGGGCCGATAGAGGACATAATGGGCGGATAGGGGACATGATGGGCGGATAGGGGACATAATGGGTGGATAATGGACATGAAAACATATGGCAATATGATACAGGGTTTCTAGCAAACCAAACAGAACTGTGCAATTACTGTTTCTATGGTTGATTGAATCAATAAACTGCGTAATCCCATCGTCTAGACTCGACAGACGTCATCAGCTACAGCATGATAACAAACCACTGCTTTTAGGTTTCCTTACTAGACTGGAGATGAAATGGAAGATTACGAATCGGTGTCCCCCAAAACTGGCGCTGGCATTTGATGATTGTATTTTGTCTCTCAAATATTAACCGAGGGAGGGCGGCAGGGAGGATAACAAACTGGCTCACAGATAAATTGACTCGCAGCCCGCTCTCCTGCAAGTCCCATTGTGTCAAACTCTGGTTCAGGAAGCTTGTGTGCTCATCTCTTCCACCCAAATTTCCAATAAATATTCAATTTTTGATCAAAATAACAATTTAAACCACATTCTCTCATGTGTTAGAAAACTGCTGCTATCCCCATGCTCTCCCTTAGGGAGTATACTTGAAACAAAATACATTCATTTCTAAGTCAGATTCATATGTACAGGCTTTATTTAACCAGGTATCCTTCTCATTAGGATGATTTCTTTCATGAGATGCAACATGATAAACTGTGTCTATGACATCAGTGTGCCGGTGGCCAACTCTCAAAACTCACAGTCAGATGAAGGTATTCACAATTGTAATTTAGAGATTCATTTAACCACCACATTTGTGGAACGATAGTCACCTTTCACCTTCCAACTGCTATTTGCATATAATCTGTCACAAATACCGCTAACCATAGTTTATTGCATCTTGGATTTTTGTTATAATGCCATGTCACTAACTCTCCTGTCATTTAGGATCCTGTCACTCCCTCTTGCCATTCAGTCACCTCATTCCCTTGACCTAGGTTCCCCGCCCATCTCCTCACGTGCAGCCCATACCCTCATTAGTCCCTCAGCTTATATACAGCCCCTTTTCCCTCTGTTCTCCGCCAGGTTGTCTTTTGTGTTTCCGGTATTAGTAGTTTGTAGTGGTTCCGGTATTATTCAGCCCTGTTTTTTCCGACCTTGCCTGTTTCTGACCCTGCTTGCCAGCTTTCTGGACCTTGGATTCCCTACCTTCCCCTTTGTCGGATTTGTTTGCCTGTGACTGAGTGACTGATCTCCCGGTTTTGACCTTGCCTGTTGACTTTAGTTAACTGAACTCTCTTTACAACTTGGTCCGTCTCATTTTCCTGCTTTTGGGTTCAAACCTGCTGGTACCAGCTGAACGTTAGATAATCTAGGAATTCATAACTGGATTTATATGTTCTGAAAGCCACACACAATTACAAATACAAATCTCGATATCATTTTGAACCTTCTTGTTACCCGGATCTAACAAGTGCCTTTTTATGCTCTACTGGGTTAT
The DNA here is from genome assembly GCF_960531495.2 of Zeus faber. Lineage (NCBI taxonomy): Eukaryota > Metazoa > Chordata > Actinopteri > Zeiformes > Zeidae > Zeus > Zeus faber. Next base: position 22,367,028 of record NC_137191.1, read on the forward strand.
TTAAAATGTGTTTTATTTCCAAAATGATATCATGTGTATATTCATGTGGGCAAGAGCAATTTTGCTCAAGCCTCCATCTGCCATTAATTTGTCCATTCTGTCCATCACATGGTTAATACATTGAATTCCAATCCCACAGTCTACGAATATCGACAACAGAAGTGAACATAGTGGAGAAGAAATTTATTATTAATCTTCAGAACACAACTCCATGACTGGAGCCTTTGGCGTATGCTGTAGCGGTGAGAGTATGGCATACTGGGTTTTCCGGATTGAAAATCATATTTTTTTTACTGATGCTCACTTCGGCCTCAGCATCACCCTTACTCTGGTCAGCCTTGAGGATGATTTTCATGGTGGATTTTTTTGTCTGCACTTTAAAAGCACCAATATTGTTTTCTTACTTTTATTTTGCTCAAAGGTAGATGCCAGCAACCTAGTGTTAATTCCAATTCTGCTCCTTATTTGGCTTTAGTCTGCATAACACATATAATTTGCAGGAAATCTACTTTCTAAATGCCTTTCTCTCAATAAAGTATATAAAAGTTGTCTGGGGAGACTTCCTCTCCCGTTGTACTTTTAAATTTGCTTCCATGACAACCCAGCTGGGCACCATGTGTACCCAGGCTGTGCTTTGCACTCAAGTGCTGCAATTTCCTCACCTTTCTGACAGAAAAAGAAGCTTTGGCTAAACACTGTTAAAAAACATTTTAAAAAGCCATTTCGCAGTAATAATTTGATGTTGTGAAAAACCGGGGGTTTCAAGTTAAGTTTACATTGATTCTCCCTCTCTACAATCGGCATGTCCAGGGAGTGGCCCGGGGTGGCACGGGCCACCCCTGGAGCATGATTGGCCACCCCAGGTGCCACCCCAGCAAAGCGATCTCTGCTCCACGATCTGCTTGTCTCCAAACAAAACAAATAAACACAGTGTGTTTTAATTGTAGATGTACAGTGGTACCTTGATTTACGAGTGCACTAACATACGAGTTTTCTGAGTTATGAGCCGTCATTCCGTCAATTTTTTTGTATTGATTTGCGAGCAAAAATGTGAATGAGAGGGAGCGAGCTTCAGGTACGCTGCCGCTAGTTGGCTTGGCGAGCGAATTCGGCCAGCATCCTGCGTCTCACTCCTTCATTTCACGTGGTTACCTGACTGCGGAAGCATCTCTTTTGTGTTTTGTGCTCGCGTTTGTGCTTTTTGTGCAGTTATTTTGCCAATTTTGTTTTTTCTAACCATGGGTCCTAAGAAAGTAAGTGCTGAGAAGAAGAAGCGGATGATGTCCATTGAATTAAAGCATGAACCAGTTTATTTCTTTACATTCTCTTTTATTATGTTTTATCATGTTTTTATACAATATTTGTTATTTATAAATATTTTTTTCTTATTTAAAAACACGTAACAAAAAAAATTGGGGTGGTTTTTTGGGGGCTGGAATGGATTATTGGCATTTCAATAAATTTCAATGAGGAAAATGTATCTGCTATACGAGCAGATTGAATAACGAGCTCTGTCACGGAACAAATTTAACTCGTAAGTCAAAGTACCACTGCATTTATTTTCCTTCGTTTCCTAATTGAATCAAACAGAAAAAAAAAGTGCTATGGGGTGCCACTCCAAGATTTTCAGGGTCCCCGTCTGGCCACCCCTTTGAAAGATTTAGAGGGACACCACAGCTCTCATAGCTCGCATAGCAAAAGTGTGTGTGAGTGAGTGTGTGCATGTGTGTGTGTGTGTGTGTGTGTGTGTGTGTGTGTGTGTGTGTGTGTGTGTGTGTGTGTGTGTGTGTATTGATGTGTATTTCACATTTAATCAGTGAATTATCGGGAGATGTGACTCGATAACATTATGCAGCAAGACGTGTATTCCCGTTTGCCTTCTCCCGTCAACCCTTTCACTCTTCACCCACCACTCCAGAACAGCAGGACACTGGTTGTCCTCCATCACACAGACCCATCTCCTTTACACGCACAGTTTCACCAGTAGGAGACACTCCTGGGTATCAGCATCATCCACCAAATACCACCTTTGCAATGCTAATTTATCATACGCATTGCTATTCAGCACCAAGAGAAAAACATCACCCCCAGTCACCCCCACCCCCGCAGTCAGAATGGCCGAGCGGTCTAAGGCACTGCGTTCAGGTCGGAGTCTCCCCTGGAGGCGTGGGTCCGAATCGCACTTCTGACACAAAGCTTCGTGGCACGGTGGCGCAGTGCATTGCACTGCTGCCTCACAGCAAGAAGGTCCTGGGTTCGATTCCCGCCTGGGGCGCTGTTGCACCGTGCTCCGGCGGGTTATCTTCCAAAACAGGAGCCTTTCTGTGTGGAGTTTGCATGTTCTCCCCGTGTTCACATGGGGTTTCCTCCACCTCACGTCAGTAAGGACCCCCACCAAAAACATGCACCCATCATCGTCTGACCAGCGATGGACACTTATCACCTGGTCCCCGGGCGCGTCCACGTATGCTGCCCACTGCTCCTGGCTGTGCCCCCGGAGGAAGGACAAGCCAGGATGGGTCAAAAGCAGAGGAGCCATTTCACCGGCCACCATCAAGCATGTGCATGTGTGTGTGTGTGCAAGCATGTGTTGTGGAGTGTCGTGTGACGATTAAAGACTGTTTCTTCTTTCTTTCTTCTTCCAAAGTTCTTTGTTAACTGTATGTAAGAGTGGAAGGTTTTCCTTTTCCTTTAAACCTTTCCTTACGCCCACAAAATCCAATCCAATCCAATCTGTAGCAATGATGAAAAGCCAAATTGTTGACTCCAAATACTTGGGGTGGGCTTTCACTCTTCTTTAAGCCTGGAAGGTGTAAAAGTACCACCTATGCCGGAATATCAAGTTAAAAACTGGATGGAAAGATGAAATATAAAATTAAAGGTGAAAGCAAAGGTTTATCAAGTAGTTAAGGTCAAATCTATTCGAACTTGAAATGCCGTCTATTTCTCCCTTCAGTCAATCTTCCTGCTTTTCCTCTCCATTTCTCTCCAACCGGAAAAGGTGTGGTTAGTAATTATACATGTCCCCAGTACATACTGTATATGTACAGATTCTATCCATCTATCTATCTATCTATCTATCTATCTATCTATCTATCTATCTATCTGTCTGTCTGTCTGTCTGTCTGTCTGTCTGTCTGTCTGTCTATCTGTCCGTCTGTCTGTCTGTCTGTCTGTCTGTCTATCTATCTATCTATCTATCTATCTATCTATCTATCTATCCATCCATGTATCTCCTTGGCATGCACTGATAAACAAGTAGAGTCTCACTCTCATTATTTGACGGTGGAAGTGAATATAGAGACTATTGTGATGAAAATGTAAAGTAGAGTCTGTATTTCTATATTTGTATGCATCTATACTATAATATCCGACTCTATATATATATATATGTTTGTGTGTGTGTGTGTGTGGGTGTGTGTGTGTGTAACTCTAGGTCAAACTCTCATGGGATGTGTGTGCCTTTAAGAATAATGTCGGGCAACCTGGAATGTTAATAGAAGTTTACTACCTGTATCAGGATAACTTCACCTATATACACCTGTATAGCCATTTAGCCACATTAATCTCATTTGGTCTGCAAACAGATGATATATTGCTTCACTGTCTGTCCAGGTGCTACCCAGTCCCTCTCTGTTTTTTCCGTGCCAGAATTGCCTCAAGATAAAAAGCGTGTTCTCGGAAAGAGCGGACAACACGCATCCTTTCCTCAGCCCTCAGACTGTTTCAATACGGTACTAACCGCTCAGCCGTTCTCAGAAGCAATTAGGGTGTATTCTTGTGTTGCTGCAATTAGTGAGCAGCTGATTAAAATGCATCCTTGACATGTAGTAGTACATCCAGTACTCAGAGAGTGTGACTGATGGGAATTCGATTTTCAGCCCCCCCTATTCAACATATCAATGAGTTCCTCTTGGTCCAGGCTGGTCCCAACTCCAGCAGCAAATGGGGCTCTGATCCAGCTATGATGTGCATTGTCCAGGACAAGGTGATATTCCTGTGTGTGTGTGAGGTTTGAAATTGGCAGTGGTGAGATGTCTGACCTCTCACCACTCAGCAGCTCTTGGTGAAGGTGTGAGAACAACCACTGTGAATTTCCATCCATGAATTTGCTTGTCCACGAGGAGATTCTTTTGCATGAAGGCTCATAATTTGTCCTGGGCATTTTTTATGTATGTGCCAGGTCCCTGCAGGCCCTTTATCAATGCTTTTCGATGCCGGAAATATTTCAGACATAGAGTATATGCAAGTTTAAATATCCAAGCCGCATCTGCAAAGCATGTTGCAACCTGGTCTTTTTCCAGACCTTAGAAAAGCCGTTACCTCCTCTCTTGGCCCGAATTGGTGTCTGACAACTTCCCCTTTCCAAAGCCTACACACATTGGAGTGGGAGAGCAATCCCTCGAAACTCGCGGCCATCTCGTTTCACAGGACAGCAAACAGCCGATGGATGAGAGGGCGGGCTTTGATTAAATTATTCTAGTGTATTGCAAAACAATATTTTCTCAGCAAGTTCTCATCACCGAGCAACCAAATGAAAACAGGTGGTTGTGCAGCATTAGTAAAATTTGAGGCTGGCTCTCACTGTCTCCAAAAGTAGAAATAACACATCCTGGACCATCTCACCGATACGTTGGGCCACTGTGTTATCCGAGAAGGGGACGGCATAAGTTTTCCTGGCTGCGTCATCACCGGGGAAAAGTAACTGAACAAAACAAAGACGAAAACAAAATGAAAATGGCATCATAGAAAGCCAGTGTGGCAGTTCCACCGCCTCCCGAGTGGCGTTTTCAGAGCCCTCTGACACAGAGACACAAGCAGAGACGCTGCAAACACACCAGTCTATTGTAGAGAGTGGAACGATGTAACATGCCAGGAGCAGATGGGTGTGTGGGGATGGTTGATTTACCTGTTGCTCGTGGATTGCTCTGATGAGCAACAGGCATACAGCCACCCTGATCCCTGACCCAATTACCTAGACCCAAGACAGGTGTGGCTGCTTAGACCACATCACCCCCACACCATAGCCAGTAATGCAGTTGAGGGAGAGTTGGAGGAGATCAGAAAATCTCTGAACTTCATGTCAGATGAGCTGAGCAAAGTGGCTAAACAACAAGCTGTGCTACTTGATTTGATGGACGAAGTCAAACAACTGAAGAACCTGGTTAAAGGGAGGGATAAGAAAATTGATGGCCAAGAGAGTGGAATTGATGACCTGGAACAATACACAAGAATACAGGATTTAAATATAAGGAGACTGGATACCACACACCCATTCATGCCCCGACAGAGGAACTACAAATGCTGGAATGGCAAGTCATGACGTTGTTTGAAAGTAAGAACGTGAGCATTGAGAGTAACAACGTTGCGGCTTCCTTGCTTGTCCCTTCCCCCGAAAGGATAGCAAAAGAAAGCTTGCCGTAATAGCTTAGTTTGTGAATCGAAAGCACAGCTACTGAGGCAAAGAAATGTGAGAGACGTTATAGTGATTTCTCAGAAGCTATAGAAGACGTTGCTTAGGCCGCGTTCGTTAACGAGCAACTGTTTCTTCGTGGAATCTGAAAATGCATATTAAGGGCATAATTTTGATTGATTATGTAATCCTGGAATAGATTTTTCTCACACAAGCCATTTCAATTAGCTTTTGAAATTTATTTAGTGCTACAGTGAATGCTGATAGAGAAGAAGTGCTCTTGTTGCATGAGAAAATAGAAGGTTGGAATCTCTTGATCCATATAATCCACCATGGGATGTAATAAATACACTATCTGATTTATTTACATTTTATAAGTAAATCATTTCCAGTATTTGTTTTTTAACATGATTCTAATAATTTTCTTACCTTGCATATCAAGTTTTCAGTATCTTCTTTTACAGGGTGTTATTTAGTTTCATTCTCTATTCTTTTGTTGACTCTTTATTTTTCAATTATTTTTCTCTCTTTATCTTTCTAATCTTTAATTATTTTCAGCTTCTCCTCACATCGAATAGTAACCTTATCCCATCCTGCGTTTAAGTCATGGCTCATTTCAATATTTAATTTAACCAGGTCTCTTATTAGTGGAATAGCAATTACAGCAGCGCTCGCAGTGTTGGGTTTAGTTTGCTGTTCTCTCAAGTCCAGCGCGACTGTCACTGGTCGGGATATTTGAGCTGAGAAACAAGACGTTGCTTAGGAACATTCCTTTTAGTCATTACTGATTATCAGCCGCACTTATACAGTAGATGCGTCTCTGTATGTGTGTGTGTGTGTGTGTGTGTGTGTGTGTGTGTGTGTGTGTGTGTGTGTTTGTGTGTGAACATTGCATGTCTCCACCTTTAAAAGCTCCCTCCTTCAGAGTTCTGCGTTTCACGTCTCGTACTTGGCTTAATGCGCGTCTGCGTCTTTGCCTTGTCTTTTCACATGCCTCCATTATGCCTCCAACTTTAGGACTTTTTTTAAATATTTACATTTGCTGTCATTTTTTCTCACTCAAGGCAAATTCACAAAGAACGGATTGCGGCCGCTAATAGCACCATGAATTGCGTATAAATTTGCACCTGCTATTTGCGCTGGCTTGGCGTCCGATTCACAAAACATATTGCTGATGAGTGCAATTTGCCCTTGTTTTGCATGATTGCAGTTCTCTATGGGGCACAGACCATTTCCATTTTTTTCAAATCCCAATGACAGGTTTCTGATCGCGCAGGGACTGCACCATCTGCGGCCTTTCGGAGCTGTCCATGGTCCTATGAGGTTCAATTCCATCTCTGGTTCAATGCCAGTTTGACCACTTCATCGCTAATCCCTATAACGTTTCCTTTTTTTTTTATTTATGTTTTTTGGTTAAATAGGAATTATGAAATGAATTTTTGTCAACATTTGGAACGTCTTCTTTGTACAATACACTTCTCAAAGTTTCAAGTTGCATTTTGAAGCATTTTGAAAACCACCACAGACTGCTACGGTTCAAAGCATGGAAAGTCTGGGCTCAACACCCCTTATAAATTCACTTCCATTGCAGAAGCTCTCTGAAGAAGATTGTGCAGCACTGCCGTTTTGTTTTTTTTGATCTCCACGCAGTTACCACCAGGCCTCTGTAGACAAAAATAATTTCACTCTAACTGCGTGTGCTATTAGGCCCAGCAATTTCGTGAATTCAATGTTTTTTCGCAACAAGGCTCCAAAAGGGGCCAATTGTGTACCAAGTCAATACGATCACCATTTAAAGATAGAAAAGTAATCAAAATTCATTCAACAATCATCATCAATCATCACGTAATAACTCTTCTACCTATTTCTTCAAATTCACACAGAGACAGTCATCTACATGTCAAGACAAATAAGCATCTTTTTTGTCATATTCCTATTCAGAGGGGGTCAACGGCTTGTGAGGGAAAAATGATTACGATCAACTATTTTGAATGAGGACAAAGGCCTCTACCTCCAAAAGGGGGTTTGAAAACATTTGTCTGTCTTCCCGGGAACACCCCAGAGTTCATGTAAAGAGAAATGTCTTGCTCCTACAATGTCAATTCTAATATGAAAGAATCAGATCACACGTGGCCTGTTTACCTTCTATAGAGATGGGGGACACCTAGAAGTGCATTGTCATGCAACCCCCATTCAGCCTGGTCAAGGTTGCAAGTACCTGTTATTTACATTCTAGGAAGCCAGGAAGCCAGGAAGACAGTTAGGGGGAAGGCAGACTCGTCAGAGACCTCTGACCCAAACCACACCCTGTTTTCTTCTGTATAAAGCCTCCTGTCTTTCTATGTGATATCAGATTGATCCCAGCGCTGCTTTGGAGCAGTACTGAATCTTTCTCTTTATTCTGCAGAATAAATAATCTTGGATATTCTCAGTTTTGTCTTCTTGTAGCGGGCAGATTAACCTCACCGATCATTGCGGAAGAATTTCCTTAACAGTTTCCACACACACTCTTGGATCAAATTATTGATACGAGTTAGCTGAGAACTAATAAATTAGATACAGCCTTATGGTATCACCGATATTGGTGTAAATATGCCAGACAATCTGCCAGAAAAATCTGTCAAAAGATTGTGTCAGAACACTGTCATTATCTAACAACAAATAAAGTTACAATCCAGAAGTGAGTATGTATGTATTGTGGGGGCACTAACTGTCCCTCGCATGCTGTCCATCTTCCATTGAATTAGTGAGATGTGGGCCGTCCTTGACCTGTCATGAACCTTTTATTGAACTCCACATAATTAATTCCTCATGGCTTCCATTTTTTCTTCCTCTTTTAGTTACCAATCGGTGTTCACTGAGTTTGTGATTGTCCATGGTCTGAGTGTACTTCCTCTGCCTGACAACTCGAGATTTCACACAATTTGATTTGACTACTACAATGATGATGCATTCGTTTTTTGTTTTTTTTCTCTCAATGCATATTGTTGTACATTTGAATTTCCTGGAGAAATCCTGGTATTGATCTGTTTGAGTCTCTAGTTTTAAAGGTTTTCTTTTAAATATTGTTTGCCACAAGAGTGCAAGAGGTCAGTATGCTGTCGAGAAACTATTTGGGGTAAAGCAAAGATGTGGCTGGTTTGTACACAACGTTATTTCTGATATCCTGCAAACAAAAGGAAAGGCGATAGTGGCGCCGCCCCTAGCGGTCGCCTGCGCCGGCGCTCCGGTTTATTACATTTCACTGCATATATGTATGGAAGTATGTATATGTATGTGACAAATAAAAATCTTGAATCTTGAATCTTGAATCAAACTAGGTATTCATTGAAGAAGACCAAAACACCAAGACAAGGAATGTCAAAAAAGGAATGAATGAGTTAAAAACAATAGATTTCCTAACTGATTAGTCTATAATTGGCTCTCAGCACCCAGGAGAGGGGGCTAATGTCCTGGCCACTGTGTGCACAGCACCACCAGCACCACCAGCACCACCCTTTGATGAGAACGCTGACCAGCCAGCTGACGTCAATATACCTGGATGTCGATTTGGAGCAGAATTCCAGAACACTTCCACATTAAAGCTGGTCTGAGAAATGAGAATAACTGCGTTACAGGGAAGATTGCAATTATATATTTCAAAGACTGTGGATAAAAATCTATCTATCCAGCCCTAACAGACTAAGATGAAGTCATTAACTGGTTTGGAGATGGCCGAAACAAAATGGGTGAGTGTCTTCTTCTTGTGTTTAAAATTGTGATAGGAGTGGGTGGTAAACAGTGGTCACTCCATTTTTACCTTGACTTGAGAAACAGAGTGGATAAAACAAGTTGTAGGTCAGCCATCAAAGAAAAAAGTACACACTTTACTTTAGCTATAAAAAGGTCATCACAGATTATTGAAGAAATAATTATAAAACTATAATTTCTAAGTAATAATTTATATAATTACTGTATATTTAAAATATACAGTAATTATATTATAAATAATATACAGTTAATATATAAATAGACTGATTTATAGATTTAGATAATGAGGAAACCTTTAGAGTGCCTCCCTGGTGCCATTGAGAGAAGAACACTTAATTTGGTGTATATATGTGGACCTTGCTAAAGAAATTACAATGTACCGTATACTGTAGCGTATATACCGTATAGAGCCCCTCTTTTTCTCTGATCAATGTCAGTCCCTTCATTATTTACAAGAGAGTAGTTCATGCGTCAAAATCATTGGTGAGCCGTCTTGCCCTCAATAGTTAATAATTGATTTTGTTAATAGACAAAGGCTGGTCTGTGTTCTTGAGGCTCTGCCAAGATAAAAATGGTACCATGAAGGGTCTCTTTGCATAATTTGAAAAACAAAGCTTTTCCTTTTGATAGCTGGAGTAATTACTGTTCTGCTGAATCATATTTCCTGCATTTAAAATGAATTTAAAAAACATTCTTGCCAGGGGTACAAAGCCTCCCCTTCTCCTTTGCCTTAGGACAGTGTTTCTCAAATGGAGGTAGTCGTACCCCTAGGTTTCTTTTGGGGTACTGCAGCACCCAGTACTCAGGTAAAATAAAAATAAAATGCGTCAAAAAAATATTGGTTTATGTTCATTTTCTTTTTTTTTTAAAAGCTGAAAAAACATCTTAGAGAGGGTACACTACTAAAAGTTGGAGAACCACTGCCTTGGGTCACCCAGTCTGTGGCCATTGTTGTAAAATAATGTTTTTGTAGAGGTGCCGTTGTTTATGTGCTGGTGATCCCAGTGGGGGACGTGTCTCAATGGGAAAACCTTTTACCTCTTACAACCGCTACAGGTTGGATTATTGTGGAAGCCGGTTTCTGCCAGGGACAAAGACAAAATCTAGGGGTGGTGTGGTTCAAGCAGCTACACCTGTCCTGGGTCTAGGTAATTGGTCTGGGGGTCAGAGGTGGCTGTGCGCCTGTTGCTCATCAGAGCAATCAACGATCAACAGATTAATCACCCATCCCCACACACACACACGCGCGGAGAGCCTCTGTCATGATGTGTCCACTTGCCCCCCGGCTTGTTCCATCTTCCCCACTCTCTGCAATAAACTGGTGGGTTTGCATATATTCTCCCAATATCTTTGTGTCATAGGGCGCTGAAAATACATTTATTATAACGCGCACTCCTGTTTTGTTGTGAAGGCTCCACTTCCGCCACTGTGTTGTAATTAAGTGTCATTTGGGTGCAATCTGCATGTAGCATGCGTCTCTAACCCGTCGCCAGTGAGGAGTTTTGATCCCATTTCAGCTTCCCTGCTTCATGTGCAAATAGTCACACTGTTGTCTGTCCTTTAAGCCAAGATAAGGTATGTCATATTCATAGCATGTCTCATTTTTTGAAAATGTCCCCCAAATGTCCCCATACTCAAGCTTACAATGAACTGAATCATTTGATCAAATAGGGAAAATGAGTTGCTCCACCTTCAACCTTTGGTCTGATCATTTGGATTTATTTTGAGCTGTTGCTTAAAGTGTGTCCTTGTGATCATATTTTGGTTAATCTCGCATCTCAGTGTGTCCCTGTGGCTAAATGCCAGAATAAGCCTGTATCTGAATGACAGCTTACAAAAATAAAAAATAATCAGGGAAAAGGGTAAAGGCTGAGCTCTCTATAAAAAAGTTTTGCGCAGTTGCCAACCTTGAATTTTTAGTTATAGCCCAACTGAGCCTACTGGCCCTTTCTGCTGATTTAAGGCTGTTTATGACACCACCAAAAAGTGTGTTATGTGTGTTCCCTTCATCCAAACAGACAGGAAAAGACCATTAATATTCTAAATTCACAATTTCAGATTCACAGGCAATTGAACTGATTAGTTTTTCCCGGCAAGTCAGGAATCAATGAATTATAGAGCTTTGGTGGTTTCCTATGGACAGTTTAACCGTTCCTGTTGAGGAGGTTTCATAATGTTTATTTTCCAAAACTTCCATCCACCTTACATGCTGGTTATTATTAGGCAGGAACGATTCGAAGCCTCCAGCAACGTTAAAGATGACCTCTGGATAGAGGTTCTCCAGTCTGCTGATAGCACAGCAGCAGACGGCAGATAACAGAATGCAAGGGAATTATCTCGGCAGATAAAATGCTCCGCGCTTAACTGAAATTCATTCCAGTACATCAGAGCTTCAGCTTTAGCACACCATGAGTGATTGATGAGGGCTGTTGGGTGTCACGTTTCCCGAAACCAAAATCCACGGCAGTCCCTCGTGGGCCGTTGGGAGCTGATACAGCAGGGAATTTCAGCCAGCTTGTTGAGTACACATTGGCTAGTAAGATGCTGTGAATGGGAGGTGGAGCAGGGCTCCTCCATAGCCCGGTGAGAACCCTGCCACGGCTTCCCTGCTTCCACCTGCACTGACTCCCCGGGCGAGGACCTGCCCCCTTACTGTTATTTCAGTCTTGGAGATTGCCAACGCTAGTGTAGTGAATACTGACCGACTGTGGGAACGATACTGAGACTCACAACAGTGATGCGATATATATAAATAGTGTATTTAGTATATATAGTATATATAGTGTATATTGTAAATATAGTTTATATAGCATATATAGTGTATATAGTGTATATAGAGTATATAAAGAGTGATGAGATGAAATGCTTGACGCCAAGATGCCGTGCACGCAGCGAGCACACCGCGGTATTGTACGCAGTACGCAGTGGTTGGAGAGCTGGCCGTATGTCCGAACGGTCGTTAAACAGGTAGGTCATTAAACAGGTAGGTCGTTAAACAGGTAGGTCGTTAAACAGGTAGGTCATTAAACAGGTAGGTCGTTAAACAGGTAGGTCGTTAAATGAGGAATACCTGGACTTGTAGGACCCTTTGGCGCTTCATTGTGGCCTTCATTCCTCAATTTGGGGGTGAAGGTAACACTTACAGTGTTCTAGATCCACTGTGTGCGTTTCTCCACACAAAATCAATAAAAATAGCTGTTTTTATTGTAGAATATTTATTTTATTTTATTTTATTTTCCGAATGTTTATATAGTAACAAAAAAATCCCCATGTGTAGTGTCCCTGTGCGGTGTCGGCAGCGAAAGTTGGAACAAACTTTTAAATGAGGCCTTGTAGATCTAATATGAGTGAACATTCAGCAACTGGGTTGTTTATTTCTCGCCTCAAATTTGTTCAGAAACAGATTTTGGTGGATTGATAAGGTGAAATGAGTGAAAGTTTACAGGCTAAATGCGAAGGAACCCAGAAGTAAAGCTCAAACCACATTGGCTCATAGAACTAGGGTCCTCAGGTGGGTGGCTCCACCCACAAAATCAGTCCATCTTGGAACAGGATGGGTTCAAGGCATGTTAGAATGGCTTGAATGCATAATCGGAGTGGTATAATCATAAAAAACTTCAGAAACATGTTTTGGGGACCTCAGAGACCGCTATTAACTTAGCATAATAGACATTGACATTTTATTGGAAACAGTGCTCTGATAATCAACTGGGCTGTGTTGCTGTCCACCGTCTACCATTCACCATTCACAATCCCCAACTGACATTTATCGTTTACAGCAGTGTTTCTCAAATGGGTAGGGGGACTACTGCGGGGGATACGGAAGATATATTTTTTTAAATGTTAATTAAAGAAATATCAGTCATGCATAGTTACTAAAATAATTCTACTACAATAAATTCAATAAAAAAAATAGAATTTAAGTTTGATAGACAACATTTCATATTCAATAGTCCTATTTTCAATGCAATCGTTAACTGCCGTGTCTGGCTGTGGTGCTGAAAGGACAGCGCCGACCCAATCTTTTGGAATGCCGCTGATTAAGTGTGGAAAATAAATAGGCCTGTCTGGGAAAATAACCTGGTATTTTGTGGTGAAACTGTGTCGTTAACATCCCTAGTACAAACTAGGGGCCAGTGGGGGCCACAGTGTGACTCTGTTACTCCGCTCGCTCATCTCAGTTAAGTAATCCCCGCGGTCTCCTCGTCTCCGTGCTCCGCTCGTAACACAAATAAACACAGCGTGTTTTTACCGAACATGTATTTTATTTTGGTCCATTTACTTATTCAATGAAGAAATGCATGTCAATACTGAGACTTAATGGTACATTTCACTGCATATATGTATGGAAGTATGTATATGTATGTGACAAATAAAAAATCTTGAATCTTGAATCTTGATGTTTGGATTAGTTAAGATCATTCAACTTGGGGTCATATTATTTTCATCCTACAGTGGGAACATGAATGACAACATGGACTAACAGAACAGTGGTGGGAGACAAATGTAGAAGGTTGTCGTCAAACTACTCTGACAGCTGTCGAAACAACCTGTCAAAATTTGATGGATGACCTTTGACCTTTGACCTAGTTCTCACGGCGATTGCAGGGAACTGGTGGGAACGGAAGTGAACAACAATATGCTCATGAGGAGGACCGATAATGTGAATGCCGGTGGTGTGGGGTGAATGATAATTATGTGAATAAGTTATTGAGCAAGGGTATGAACAGAATACGTTTTTGGTGTGAATGATTAATTTTAATGAGTGCAGTGTGTGTGTGTGTGTGTGTGTGTGTGTGTGTGTGTGTGTTTCTGTTTCTGTTTCTGTGTGTGTGTGCACGCGGTTTTCAAGATAAGAAGGCTGTTGAAAATGCAAATGCAGGTGCAGGTAATGATAATTATGTGAAGATTCAAGATTCCAGGGGTTCATTTGTCACATACATACACAGACTTTCATACATGTATGCAGTGAAATGTCTTTGCAACGCACCCGGAGATGTGAATAACATGTTATTAAGCAAGGATACGAACAGAAGATAGAATGTTCAAGTTTAGTGTCTCCTTTGATGTTTTTCTGGGAACTATCCAAATGGGCATTAAAACGGCAAAGGGTGAAAGATGAAATAATGGAATCCAAACGTGGAGGAGAACAGGAGAGAGCATGCACACCGTTCCAAACGCTCCAAAGAATGCGGACCCCGACAGAGGAGGATTTCTCTGGACCGGGTGACGAACAAGGATGAAGAGTTGACCTTATCCGAAGCATCTACAGTCCTATGGGAGTTGAAGTTTTGAAAGAGCAAAGTTAAATTCTACATCAGCGGTTCCCAAACTTCGGACTTGCAGCCCATTTGAAAATCTCAAAAGTGTTGGCGGCCCACATCCGACCAGAAGTAATACGGGAGCCAAACAGTGCGTTCTCAAAGGACGTATATTTTAACAGTCAATATGCATTCTCATACATACAGGGCAGTAGTGGTAAAACAAAAAAAGAGGTGGGTGAAAAGTCACGACTCACGCCAGTGCTGTAAAACCAACAATAACAGGAGCACATTGGCAGACACCAAATGCTTGATGTCTGGCCTAAGGGACGACAGTCTCAGGCGAAGATCTGGCTCAACAATCAGTTTATTCCTGTATTTCGTCTTCAATGCCACATGCGTTGAAAAGCCAGTCGCACAGAGATACGTCATCGGGAAAGGCATCAGAAATCGCACAGCTCTGTTGGACGGATCAGGATTTGCGTTCTCGGTGCCCACACATGACGTTATGATGACTTACTTCTCGCCCTGATGCTCCTTGAGTTTGTTATCCAAAAATTCAAGCGGCTTGGACATGTCCTGTTGGTGTTTTGTCTCGAGGTCACAGCACAGTTTACATGGCTTCAGAGCTTCGTTTGTTGAAACCTCGGAACACACCACGCACAGCAGTAACAGCTCGTCTTCGGTGCCTCTCCAAAAAAATCCCAATGATAAATAATCAGCACTGTACTTTCTCCTAACCTTTATTTTTTGTTTGACGGGTGGGACTGTCCTGTCTATCCGATGTCCCACTGGGACTTGGCTTGTGGTTGATGTACCAACGGCTTCTTTTCTTTTCAGTGAGCCTGATGCCAGCCAACCATCCATTTTGATTATTATTACCCTGGGTCGCCCTCCGGAAGGCCTCCTCCCACCTGCCCTGTTGGCCTGGGCAGGGTTCCAGCTCTCCGGCCGTCCGCCTGAGGGCCCTACGTTTTGGTACACCGGTAAGGAGGAGGATGGCGTGGAGGATGAATAGTTTCAAGTAAAAAAAGAAAAAAACACACTTTGTAAACATTTTCTCATTGTTATCTGTTATATTACCCAAAAGATAGTAGTACTTTTCAGATGGGCTATCGCAAAAAAAGGGAACAATGAGGATCCTCACTCTCCCGAACGCATTGATCATATCTTGGCGAAGATATGATCAATGGGAACATTGGGTGAACATTACCGATGGGCGCATCTGATGAATCAAGCGTCGGAGCACGACGTTGAACTGGTGTTGAAGCGATGTCCGTGTGTGAAATCCCCGATAACGCTTTTCACCGTGTTTTCATTGTATTGTATTCTTGTCCATGTATCAACTATTTGCCTGAAGAATCAATTTACTTTTAACACTGAACATATTATCTGTATTGCATGCTTCTGTTTTGTTATTGAAAAATGTGATGTAATGATGTTAATACAAATCACTCGTGTGTTATCGTTATGTTTTTTCATTGTATTGTTATTTTTGGACCCCAGCAATAAAAAGAAATTGCTGGAAATCAACAAATATCATATTTCTTAAAATAAATGTTATAGACATGAGTTTAAGAGGTGAGCGTATCACTTGACATCTGTTTCAAAGAAAACAACTCCTTTGTTAACAAAGGCTTTTTACAATCCTAACCACTCCAGGGGTGAAGGTAACCCTTGGAATCGTGTGTTTGTACCTTGGAGTATGTATTAGTTCCAGGTGGATGTGTGACAAGCCCTGAACAGATTCAATGATGGATTCAAATACCTGCTCACGGTCAGATGTTTTTTTTTTCTAAAATGGCCTATGCCCGGGCTTTGAAAAACAGGGCGGGGGGTGAGGTGACCAGGGCATTTTAATCCATTTTTGTCGGATTCCTAGCAAACTGCAGACAGATGAGGGCAAGGTAACACATATTTAACTTAAATCGTACATTAAAGAAGCATAACATTGCATATTTTGTGTCAGGGAGTGAATTAGAAGTGTCTGCTGTAGCGAGATTTCATAGAACGTTGAAAGGGAGAATGTGTGGATATTTTGGATCAGCTTATGACGGGGTATAATCACAGCTTTACAGTAGTATTAAAATGAAACCCACGGAAATGACATCAGACACTACCGCTCAGTGTTTGACAACTTATACGGTAAATTTCCTCTCATGCATCACTCGCCGAGTTTCAAATTTCCTGTTCGAGACATTGTGAGACTGTTTAAATGTACCGTGTAATATAGAGAGAGTAGAGTATTACATAGTGTGTTAACGTATAGTGAGAGCAACCCCGGTATATAAACTAAGATATATACGCTGAACAATTCTAAAAGGTGATAATTACCCCCAATAAAGTTTTATAAGTTGAGATCCTGCAGCAGAAAACTGAATAGGGGAAAAAGTGGTTTCTGGTCCGTCGGCAGGGTTGGCCGACTTTCTATGATAGTTGGGTGACTGCGAAGGACGCTTGAGATTTGAAATAGACAGCGATGGATGACCAACTTTACAGTACAGTTGTCACAACTGGTAGAATTACAGGATCCAGACGAGGTGGAGCTGTCAGAAATCAGCTATCATTCCTGGAACAATGTATGGGACATCAAGATGCAAAGGGAGCCCTGCTGTCCTCTGCGGCCGGTGCTTGACCACGGCCCTTGGTTCGCCACAGTCATCAGTATAAAATATGACAAACCAATGTATGTTCCTGTGAATAAGCAGACTCTGCAAAATATACAAGTGGAGATTAAATCTGATCAACACCGTCACTATAATTTACCTATGGTAAAGTATTACTCAAACTACAGTTCAGTCCATAATTTTTTTAAGTACGATGGCGCACACCGATCCTCACAGATATGTACATTAGTACCTCAATCAATCGGGAAATGTTCTTCCGTGATTCATGGGATCTCTTGTGACGTACGATCACGGTCGAGATTTCATATTGAGTAGAGCTCTTCCTTTTGTCCTACCTTTAATTAAACAAGTGAATATTGTGAAACCTCATTTGAAAATTGCGAAAGGGATCGCTTCGGACGTTTTTACCATACCATTATTTAAATTCAATAATATGTGGATAGTTGCAAAATTATTATTATCCTATCCAGACCTTTCAAGTGGATGTGTCTCTAAACAATGTCCTGATTAGTCTGTCATCTGCTACGCATCCACATAGAGCAATGATTGAGACTTGCTTACATTTTTCAGAGCAGACCTTGAAAAGTCAGCTTTCTGCAGGGCTACGCTATAAGGATGAAAACGGATTTATGGATTTGACCGACGTCTCAGAAACCGGCTCTCATACAGGTCTGGCAGGACTTTTGACCTTTTTGTCAGAAATCGAATGAATTACAATTTTCTGTGCTCGGTCCTATCAACAGCGATATAAAGATTTCATTTAATCCAATAATAATATGTGACCCTTTGATAGTGGCCGAACAATATCTTCTCCGAAAGGTTTCCAGCTCAGTGCCCCCTCAGAGTTCACAAGTTTATCTAGAATGTAGGCAACGTCTTTCTGGACTCCGGGCGCCACGTGTTTCACAATTTCCTGAACCACTCTGTATCCTGTCACTTTTGGATTCTGTCACTTTGCGATGCAACGATTCCTCCCGATGCACCTGTTCCTGCTGCACAGCCTCATCCTTAGGCCCCTCCCGAGTTTGTTCATTATTTAAAAGTTGTTTCTCTTTGTTTAACCGGGTGGAGATATCTTTGCAATAGAGTGTCATTGCACCTTCTTTTATATATATAAGGGTTAAATTAGAATGCTTTCATTCAGTAATTTCTGCATCTTGCTTTCTAAATTGTGTACAGCCGTCTCAATGATGCTTCCGGACTTAATGCTTGTCTTTAGATCGCCAAAATGTTTGAATATTTTTTGCCGTTTTTTCAGTTTGTTAAATTGTGATGAATTCAGAGGTATACGTCCGTGACACATGTTCAGAGGGCATTCACACAGAGCCAGCATAAAATCTTAGCATTGTTCCAAGAGGTTTTCACGTTCTTTTTTACTCACGCTCAGTAAGAGTCTCAAGAGGCAAATTTTGTTTCACTCACTTCTATTGAGGATGAAAGTAAACCATGGGCCATCTTCTCGGTAGCAATCTGTTAGGTAGTCATAACTCATCTGGACAGTTACTTCTTAAAGCTATTAATAGGGCCCATAGGCTTGCAGAAAAAAAATATTTGGCGGAGGGAACATTTGATGCGGCAAGGTTTTTATCTGCATTTTCGCTCACGTTTTTAAACAGGATGTAATATGTGGCATTCAAAGAGATGATTCTACTGTATTTACCTTGATGAAATAAATTTTGCACCACATAAATAATTGATATTTTGTGATTGTGTCAGAGCTGAGTAAACACTTGGGCCAAAAGTTATGTTTTCCCCACCTTCATCCATTCCTCCACACCACATTCCTCCATACGACTTTGGTACCGCTTGGACTGTTTAAACAATGATTTTACATATAGAGACGCTCTTCAGTAAAATTAGTTTTCCCTGAGGAACTCGCCCCTGCTATCAGAATAGAAAATGGTACTTCTAGCCACAGGTCAAATAATATTTCCTGCATTAGCATGTTTGCGCTACACCATTAAAAAAAATAAATTGAAACTGAATTTGATAATCTATTCATGAAACATGTCATAATACATACAATACATACAATATTAAGTTTCAAAAAAATTAAAAAAAATACATAAAATGGGGATACCTAATACCTGTTCTAATATGTACAATAAGAGCAATATAAAATTTACAAAAAATCATAATAATATTATACATAAACGGGGTACATGATACATGTTCTAATACATATAATACATGCAATATAAAGTTTATAAGAATGTATCCTATCTATACCAACCATCAATACCCAAATGGGACCCAAAGTTTTTCCAGATTGAAACAATGGTCTTTTATCATATACCACTCTCACTCTTTTTTCCAGAGGCCTGTTCACCAGATGAAAACCATTATTGACACGATTCATTTTTTGGTAGCGGGTCAATCTTTCCGAGGTGTTATGTGGATTTCTTAAATAATTCTCAGTCAGTCCCGGCATACTGTCAAAGTTGACATTTTTTCGCGTTTTTGAAATTCTGTGTGATCCCTTTAACCCTAAGACATCCCTTGTTCAAATTGGTTTTGTAACCGTAGCTCTTGGGACCAAACTAACAAAAATCGGTGATGTGCTCACCCAGAGACAACCCGCTGGTTAATTAGCCGAGGTATTCACAAACAGGCGCATCATATTCACCGGGTTTACTGACATAAATGATTGAATTGGTGTCGTAGTAAGGTACACGCTCTCCAAATTGTTCAAGGTACTCGAGTAAGATTAACTGACCCCGTGCCGTGGTCTGACTTGCGACAAAAAAATTTCTCTGTCACTAACGAATAAGTCATTTTCAGTTAATGGCCTCATAAGTAACCTTAACCTGGATTTCACTCTACTGACTGAGACCTGGCCGGACAGAAATGTCACAGTCGTACTCACTGCGACAACACCTCCTAATTTCAAGTTCATTCAAACCACTAGAGTTGATAAGAGAGGTGGTGGAATAGCTGCTGTCTTCT
Source organism: Zeus faber (assembly GCF_960531495.2). Classification (NCBI taxonomy): domain Eukaryota; kingdom Metazoa; phylum Chordata; class Actinopteri; order Zeiformes; family Zeidae; genus Zeus; species Zeus faber. Next base: position 22,387,025 of record NC_137191.1, read on the forward strand.
CTGATATCTATAGCTGCAAGGAAACCCCCCTCGGGGGATTCACGTCTTTTGAACACCTTGCTATATATATAAACTGCAGTGCTCCGATTTTAATCATCACTGCCTATCGGCCACCAATATCTAAATGTGGCTTTCTTGATGAATTCTCTGAGCTACTGTCCAAGGTCTCCACTGATTCTGATTGTGTAATTATCTCAGATGATTTTAATATTCATGTTGACAATCAAACAGACCCAGATGCTCAACCCTTCATCAGCCTATTGAAGTTTTGACCTCACTCAGCACGTTTCTGGACCCACCCACAGTAAGGGGCATACTCTGGACTTAGTCATATCAAAAGGACAAAATATCAGTGTACCCTGTGGCATGGATGTTGCTATTTCATATCACTGTTGCATTTTTGATGTGTCTGCTTTTCTTGTACAACGGAGGGGTACCCCAACAATAAAATAACGTATCATTAACACTAATAGCATTGAAACCTTTAAGAGAATTGTCAATAAATTACCGCTGCTCATGGCATCATCAGCTGAGGACCCTGTGAACAACTTCTACTCTAAAATACGAAATATCACTGATAATATTTCACCTGTTAAAACTAAAAAGATAGAAAAACAAAAAGCCCCCATGAGAAATGGAGCGGTTGTTAGGAGCTTAAGAGAGAGTGTCGCCAGGCAGAATGAAAGTGGAGAAAGACAAAACTTCAGGTTCACCATGAAATTTACAAGGAGAGATTCAATCAGTTCTACAAAGAAATGAAACAGGCCAAACAGTCTTTATTCTCTAAAATAATCAATGAAAATAGCAACAATAGTAAAGTGCTCTCCTCCACTGTTGATTCACTTATTAATCCACCATCTACAACCCCTTCAGAGATGCTCTCCACTGAAAAATGTGAACAACTCACTCCATTTTTCAATAACAAGGTTATAGCTATCAGACAGAATATAAGTGCCTCAACATCCAGAAATTAACCTTCCCTCCTCTTCTCCAATAATATGTGTGCTGCCGTGTCTCACTTTGTCCCTTTAGACATATAATAACTTGCGTATTGTTGGTCAGCTCAGGTCCTCCACCTGCTGCTTGGACCCTCTCCCTACCAAATTTTTCAAAACAGTTTTTTACTGCCTAGCACATGAGGTATTAGACATTTTAAACAGCTCTCTTCAATCAGGTATATTTCCTGCAGCATTTAAAACAGCTGTCATTAAACCAATCCTGAAAAAGAGCAATCTTGATGCAACAATTATTGTCGATTAAAGGCCCATTTCCAACCTGCCCTTCCTCAGAAAAATACTTGAAAAAACAGTGTACCTTCCGCTTAACAACTATCTAACCTCAAACAGCCTTTTAGACATTTATCAATCTGGATTTCGACCTCATCATAGCACAGAAACAGCTCTTATTAAAGTTGTGAATGATCTGCATACAAACACTGATTCTAAAAAGCTATCTGTTCTTCTGCTCAGTGCTGCATCTGACACTGTTGACCATCATATTTTATTAGAGCGATTCCAAATTACAAATGGGTTGGCTTATCTGGCCCAGTTCTAAACATTCAGAACCTACCTACAGGCCAGGCAGTTCTTTGTGTCCATTGGAGATTTTCTCTCGAACCAAGTGGATCCTATATGTGGAGTGCCCCAAGGTTCGATTCTTGGACGATAATTTTTTGATCTCTATATGTTCCCACTTGCACATATTATAAAGAAACACAAAATAAATGACCATAATTATGCAGATGATTCACAGCTGTACATATCCCTATCTCCTGATGACCTACTCCCCATACGCTCAGTGTATTAATGATATTAATGCCTGGATGTCACAGAACTTTTTACAACTGAACAAAGATAAATCAGAAATACTCATCTTTGGTGCAAAGGCTCAGAGACAGAAAAGTGCAGCTCATCTCAGTTCTCTGTCTTTGGAGAGCATAAATGAAGCCAGAAATCTGGGTGTAATCATAGACGGCGATCTAAATTTTAAGAGCCATATAAATCAAATCACAAAATCAGCCTTCTACCATCTAAAAAACATTTCAAAATGAAGTGGCTTCCTGTCAAAAGCAGACTTAATCCATGCATTCATAACGAGTTGATTAGACTCCCGTAATGGCCTATTCGGCAACCTCCCGAAATCAGCTGTGTAGCGACAACAGTTCATCCAAAATGCGGGTGCACCCATTCTCACTGGGACTCAAAAGTTTTAACACATCACACCTGTTCTTAGATCTCTACATTGGTTCCCTGTTAAAACTAGAATTGATTTTAAGATTCTGCTTCTTGTATATAAAGCTATAAATTGCCTTGCACCTCGGTATATAAAATAAATGCTAATTATACATGAACCAGAAAGAACTCTCAGGTCCACAGGCAAAGGTCTTTCAACCATCCCTCGTACCAACTCTAAAGCAGGGGAGGCTGCCTTCTGTATCTATGCCCCAAGTTGATGGAACACCCTGCCTGAGGACCTGAGAGAGGCCCCCACACTGAATACTTTTAAAAGCAGGTTAAATACCTTGCTTTTCACCACAGTCTACTGCATGACTGAGTTCTTTGTGTGTGTGTGTGTGTGTGTGTGTGTGTGTGTGTGTGTGTGTGTATGTGTGTGTGTGTGTGTGTGTGTGTGTGTGTGTTCTGTATGTTGTGAGATTGTTTATTCTGCACTGACTGTTCTTATGATTGCTGTCGTGATCCTTCCCCTGCCTTGATCCTCTCTGTCTCTGGCTCCCTCTGTCTGGGTCTGGTGTCAATTAATTTCCCTGTCACTGCACACCTGTCCCCAGTCAGTAATCTCACCACCTGTCGTCACCTTCCACATTACTCCCCTTGTATTGAACCTGGTGCTATTCACTTTGTCGGTGTCGATTCATGCTCGTTGCTGCTTGTGTTTCTGCCTGACTTGCGGCATGTGCTTTCGTCCGCGTCAGCCTGCCTGCCTGCCTGCATGCCTGCATGCCTGCCTGCCCGCCCTGGCTTGCGGCATGTCCTTTCGCCCGCGCCTACCTGCCTACCTGGACTTGCGGCATGTCCTTTTGCCCCCCCCTGCCTGCCTGCCTGCCTGCCTGCCTGCCTGCCCTGGACTTGCGGCATGTCCTTTTGCCCGCGCCTGTCTGGACTCTAAGTCCCTGTTTCTCCGCCGGCTCCTCGGCTCCTGGTCCCTGTTTCTGGAGTCCCTGTCTTCCCCATCACGGGTCCCTGCCGGTCCTGACCACCCCTGGTTTGTTTCCTGTTCTGGATTCTCTGTCTTCTCAATAAACCCCTGTCAATACTCTCTCAAGCGTATGTCTTGCAATTGGGTTCCTCATCCTGAACCCTCAGCTCTACATAGTGTGAACAGCAAGTTCATCACTGGGTAATTAGTATGGCAAAAAAAAGGCACGAACAACACTCTGTGGGGGTTAACGGTAGCTTTGATCAGACCAAAATCACCTATTTTGTCTAGGTTGATGTCGTTAGTGAGAACCTGGGGGTGGTCGACTTTGTAATCCTTGGTCACGAGGCAAAACGGATAACGTGAACAGACGTCAATGTACAGTATTTGATGGATTCATCTCCAACCTAAAGTACCTCAGATGTACGGCTGAGGTGCGACCGCCATACAAGCTCTGGGGCGTAACAGCACAGGTCATGTGTTTAGAAAGGTCATAACACGTCAGTCATTTTTGTTCCCAAAAAACTTCCATTACTACCCTGGGACTCTGATTGCAATTTAGTTATTCTAATCATGCTTTCTTGGGACATTGCATCAAAGCATGGTTTTGGATTTTAAATGTCTAATTCTGTAAAGTGTTAAGGCAGCTGAGGTAATGGTAGATTTGCAGAACGGGTTATATTGTGTCAACTCCATATACTCTTCTGTGAATTTCAGACAGCAACAGCTACATCATGGTCAACACTGTAATCAGAGGGGGCGGATAGGGACTTCATAGTCACTGAAAAGATGAGGAAAGTACCTATTCTTCAGCTCTGTTTCACAACCCAAGGCTGAGGGGAACTGTCTGAGAGGCATCATGAGAAACAAGTGACTATCTATATGCCATTGGTGCCACAATTTTTCACTGATTACAAGCACTTTATTACCCCTGCTGTACCATCACACATTAAGAGTTATATAATGGTCAAAGCCTTTTCCATAATGAGAAATAAAAACAGCGTTCATACTTCCTTTGTCGAAAATTTGAGAGAAATTGTAAAGCAGAAAATTCCCCAGCTGCAGACCACATCCCCTCGTCAAATGTTTTGGCCGAAACATGAATCAAAATTGAAAAATAATATTTCTTCGTTCGGTTCACCCTGAGACTCGAGCGGCTGCATAAAGCACTCGTGAGTGTCAGAGAGATGTACTGTATGTTGCGAGGTTCTTGAATATTTTACAACATTGAAGGTTGCTCATGCTACGGTAATATGTACGATGACACTGGGCACATTTTTTGTACAAGTCACAGATGCTGAAGGCCCATCCGGGATCCCACGGATGGCCGCCAGATTTACAGCACCCCTCTCCCCCGACCTGGCCACTTCCCAGGGCCGCGGACTCGCTTACTGACTGCGCCTTCCCCGTCGCCGTCCGGAACACTTACTTTTATTTAAATTAGTTTAAAATTAAAAGCCCTCTAGCATTTCATACACGGGTCTATAGGGCCATATAGGTTTGAGGCTTAATTTTGACAAGGTGCAGTTCCTGAATGGATTTTTTTCATGCAAACAACAGATCATTTTTGGGGGCAGCTCTACACCGCGTTCCAAATTATTATGCAAATAGGATTTAAGTGTCATACACATTTAATTTTTTGTTTTTCAATTAAACTCATGGATAGTATTGTGTATCAGGGCTCTTTGTATCACTGAAATCAATTTCAGACACCTGTGATAATTAGTTTGCCAGGTTAGCCCAGTTAAAGGAAAACTACTTAAGCAATATGGGAAAGAAGGAGGATCTCTCTGCTGCCGAAAAGCCTCAAATAGTGCAATGCCTTGGTCAACGTATGAAAACATGTGATATTTCACAAAACCTAAGCGTGATCATCGTACTGTGAAGAGATTTGTGGCTGATTCAGAGCAAAGACGGGTTCGTGCAGATAAAGGCATAATGAGGAAGGTTTCTGCGAGACAAATTCATGAGATTAAGAGAGAAGCTGCTAAAATGCCATAACAAAGCAGCAAACAGGTATTTGAAGCTGCTGGTGCCTGTGGAGTCCCGTGAACCTCAAGGTGTAGGATCCTCCAGAGGCTTGCAGTTGTGCATAAACCTACTATTGGGCCACCCCTAACCAATGCTCCCCTAACCAAGACTCATTTTCAAACAGTCTTGTTTACTGATGAGTGCCGTGCAACCCTGGATGGTCCAGATGGATGGAGTAGTGGACGGTTGGTGGATGGCCACCATGTCCCAACAAGGCTGCGACGTCAGCAAGGAGGTAGCGGAATCATGGGGAGAGAGCTGGTAGGCCCCTTTAGGGTCCCTGAGGGTGTGAAAATGACCTCAGCAAAGTATATAGAGTTTCTGACTGACCACTTTCTTCCATGGTACAAAAAGAAGAACCGTGCCTTTCGTAGCAAAATCATTTTCATGCATGACAATGCACCATCTCATGCTGCAAAGAATACCTCTGTGTCATTGGCTGCTATGGGCATAAAAGGAGAGGAACTCATGGTGTGGCCCCCATCCTCCCCTGACCTCCACCCTATTGAGAACCTTTGAAGCATCATCAAGCAAAAGATCTATGAGGGTGGGAGGCAGTTGGCATCAAAACAGCAGCTCTGGGAGGCTGTTCTGACATCCTGCAAAGAAATTCAAGCAGAAACTCTCCAAAAACTCACAAGTTCAATGGATGCAAGAATTGTGAAGGTGATATCAAAGAAGGGTCCTATGTTAACATGTAACTTGGCCTGTTAAGATGTTGATGTTTGATTTAAGTAGCTTTTGATTTCAGTAAATATGACCTCCTATTGCTGCAAATTCAACAAATGAACATTTTCAGTTCTTTACAACCGATAAAATGTTTTGAAATTCTGTTGTGCATAATAATTTGGAACAGTGCATTTTGAGTTTTTTATTTTTGAAAAAAATACTGTTATCATTGGGAGGTTTGTTCAATAACGTTCAAATTATACCAAAAAATCTGAGAAAAATATAATTTGCATAATAATTTGTAACACGGTAATAGTATTGTGAATGATGAATGATAGACAGTAACACAGTCCACTTGATTATAAGAGCAACACTTTTTCAAATAAAATGTCAATCAAGTTTATCAAATTAATTGACAATTTATTCTATTTTTCAATTCACATGTCATCACTTCCATATTTTTCGATTATTTTTTATTTCTCCCACCCCTGAGGCCCCTTTCCGTAAAGGATAAATGGCAATTTTGTGTTGTGAATGATGAATGAGGAAGCTGAGGAATGACATTGCTCTATTTTCACCATATCATGACTGTTTTAATCAAATCGTCTTTAATTAATCACCTACATTTTTATCAGTTATTCTTTGTTACTTCCACCCCTCATACTTTTGTATTTCTCTGTTGCAGTGAGCGGATTTATGTTTTAATAAAAATAACAATGACAAAATATGAATACACACTGCTCTCTGGGCGGCAATGCCCCCCAAATGCTCTGACTGCCCCCCCCCCCCCCCCCCCCCCCACCAAACCGACCCTGCTTCATCCCAAAATTCTAAAATAACTTAATAACTGAAAACTATTTAATTTTGTCCTTGATCAAAAACATGCCACATCGACATAACCAAAGTTTACTTACACTACTCACAAAAAGTTAGGGATATTCGGCTTTCGGGTGAAATTTCAGGATGAACCTAAAATGCACTATAACCTTTACAGGTGAACTTAATTTGACCTTCTTTAAACTTTTGAATGCACATGTCCAACTGTTCAATGGTTCAGTACTTTTTGCACAACTTGCTGTTCTCTAACAAGGAGCTGAACGGCAAAATTCACAACAGGTGTTTGATCCATGAATCGACCAATACATTTCCTGGTTCAATTAGAATTGGTATCAAACAGTCCTCTTCATCATGCTGTTCACATTTTGACATCACGAGACCAAGACGACACCTAACAACAGATCAACAGTACCTCGCCATTGTGAGGCTTCAAACAGGATGTTCTCAGAGGGAAGTGGCCACTGAGCTTAGAGTGTCACAGAGTGTCATCAGCAGGTTGCAACAGAGATACAGAGACTGGAAGAGTCACAGAAAGGTATGGAAGTGGACGTCCTTTGGCCACATCCCACACTGATGACCGCTTCATTGTGAACAGTGCCCTGCGGAACCAGATGATGAATGCCGCTCAACTCCAGTCACATTTAAGGGAGGTGAGAGGCACCCAAGTTTCACGTCAGACCATTCAAAACCGTTTACATCAGCGTGGTCTGCGTGCTAGACGACCTGCAAGGGTACCTGACCACACCACCAGGCACAGGCATCATCGTCTTGCACGGTACCAGGGATGATTTACGCTGGACGAGGGATCAGTGGACCTCAGTGCTTTTCTCTGATGAAAGTCGATTCACGTTGAGCAGAAATGATGGCCGCCAACGATGTTGGAGACGTCAAGGAGAGCGCTATGCATCAGCCACTGTTGTCACCAGACGAGCCTTTGGTGGTGGTGGTGTTACAGTGTGGGCAGGTGTGTCTAGTCAATACAGAACTGCCCTACACTTTGTGAATGGTACAGTGACAAGCCCATACTACCTGAATAACATCATTAATCCAGTCATTGTGCCCCTGCATGAACAACACAGGCCTCATTTCATCTTCATAAACAACAATGTTCCAGCTCATTGAGGTCGCATCATTAGGGAACGGCTGCTGGAGACTGGGGCACCTCAAATGGAGTGGCCTGCACTTTCTCCAGACCTGAATCCCATAGAAAACCTGTGGGATCAGCTGAGTCGCTGTGTAGAGGCTCGTCACTCTCTACCCCAGAACCTCAATGACCTGAGGGCCTCCCTTCAAGAAGAGTGGGGTGCCATGCCTCAGCAGACAATAAGTCGACTTGTGAACAGCATGAGATGTCGTTGTCAAGCTGTAATTGATGCTCAAGGGCACATGACAAGTTATTGGACATTGACATTTTTTGTTGTGGTATACCCACCCAATAAATTGTTTGAGATGAGGAAATCACCATTGCATGCTCCTACTTAAATGCTATACTTTCATGATATTACATTATTATTACATTTCACTGCATATATGTATGGAAGTATGTATATGTATGTGACAAATAAAAATCTTGAATCTTGAATCTTGAATCTTGAATATAATATCACTGTAGCGTGAACTTTTTACATTTTCCATAAATTTCACCCGAAAGCCAAATATCCCTCACTTTTTGTGAGTCGTGTATATCTGATTGGTTGGTCTGGCCATATGTAGCGGGGAGAGCAGTTCACTAGCATTTCACTTCCAGTGTTGGCAACTTGGCGACTTTCTCGCTAGATTTAGAGACTTCATTTCTAAAAAGCAACTAGCGAGAAAATTAGAGACTTATTCAGACCATTCAGACCAGGCTCATTCTGTCCCCTCTCTAGCTCCCTCTGTCCCTCTCTAACTCCCTCTGTCTCTAGCTCCCTCTGTCCCTCTCTAGCTCCTTCTGTCCCTCTCTAGCTCCCTCTGTCTCGAGCTCCCTCTGTCCCTCTCTAGCTCCCTCTGTCTCTAGTTCCCTCTGTCCCTCTCTAGCTCCCTCTGTCTCTAGTTCCCTCTGTCCCTCTCTAGCTCCCTCTGTCCCTCTCTAGCTCCCTCTGCCTCTAGTTCCCTCTGTCCATCTCTAGCTCACTTTGTCCCTCTTTAGCTCCCTCTGTCTCTAGCTCCCTCAGTCTCTCTTTCCACATCCCTGCCACTGCACACCTGTCCCCATTCAGCAATATTGCCACCTCTCTTCACCTTCCTCGTCACTCTCCTTGTATTTAACCTGTTCCCCATTCACTCTCCCTTTGTCACATTGTTGTTGTGTCCTTTGTGTCCTTTCCACTGTGTCATACACACTGTGTCAGATTCCCCAGACAGAGATTCTCTGGCTGTTTCTCTGGACTCTGATCCCCTGCCGTTAGGTTTGCCTCGGACTGTTCTTCCGGTTTTGACCCCTGCCTATATGCAATAAATGTGTCCTGCGTTTGGGTTCACTCTGGACAGCACCCCTGACAACTAATTCCTTCATTATACTATCATCTGCTGGACTGCATTAGAAAATATCACCCGGGTCTGGTTTTTTTTCTCTCTAAATGACCGAGAACAAGGGAACAACCCAAGTGCATCAATATCAATTAATGTTCACTTTCAACAAATTGGAGATTGATTTTTCTTTCTTTTTTTTTTTTTTGTCTGCAACAAATTATTATTTTTTTCTGTTGTTTTTACATTTAACATTCACGACGGCAAATGGAGGAAGAAATGTGCCTGAAATAACAGGCTCAAACTCAAGCTCAATTGTTTCCGACAACAGATTTAGGGGAGACATAGTTTGGAGGACTTTCATGGAAATGTAATTTTGATATTTATTTTTAGTTGGGCGTTTGACTAGTTTTGGGCAAAGCAGGCTGCCTGGGTATTCTTTACACCTCTCAAAGGGAGCGAGTTAAACGCCAGCAAACATGGTGAAATTCAGTAGAAAATGAAGCAGGAAAGCAAAGTACCAGCAGTTAATTTTATTTTTGAAGAGGGTTTTTTTTGTTTTCTTTAATGATTACGTGTCTATTTTTGACGGACGTATTATTTGGCATTTTGCTGGCGCGCAGTGTTTTTCCTGCTCAAAATCAAAGCAAAGTAAGATGGACGCATACCCTTTGCATCTGTTTCTGCCGGCTTCATGGACTCCTAAAAATCACACATTAAATGCATGCCAACAAGTTCACACATGAAAGATCCATTAGATCCCCAAACCATCCTTACAAGGAACTTTGAATCACTGGAGTTGGGGGAAAATTCAGTCAGTATTTAGCTCTAATGGCTTTGTCTGCAGCATTTCACTTCATCCGTGATGTAAGACCTGCTATGGCTAAGTACCACAAAACACTCCTCACCTCAGTTTTCCCCTTTCAAATGAACAGTGAAAGTACTGTCAAATTAAATGCACTTCATATATCCCTTTCAATATATCACTTCTTAATAGGCTATTCATCTTTTCTTTTACATCACTTGCATTTTTATCTACATTACTGGTTCCAAAAATTATAATTTCTTTAATTTTGAAATCAAATATTATACTTCCTACATATAATAGAAAAGCCTTGTACAAAGTCTTACTGCGGTTAGTATCGACTTTTTTAAGGTTTTTCCCTCCTTTTTTCTCTGTTCATTTTCTTCTCAATTTATGTGCTTCACTCTCTCTTGAAATGTAACCTCCCATAAACAAACAATTAAACAATACTTCAAAATGTGCTTAAATTACAACCTCTTTAACTTCACCATTTCCTCAATAAGTGTCGTATAGTTGATCTGATATTGCGTAACAAGGTTAGGTAGAAAAGAACAAGATGTGGACACGTGATTACTGGGGTCAACTGATATGTTGGTAATAAAGTAAAATAACTACAGACTACTTTTGTATTCAACAGCACAACAATATGAGTTGTTTTTTTTAATCCATGTGTCCCAATACTACTAAATCTACAAGCACTTCTTCTGCACCTTGATCCAGGTGACGATCAGTGAAGATAAGATGGCATCATCCACAGATGATGGGGATTATCCTGTGGAAGAAAATGCCAATTAGGGGTACACTGGGGACCCCACTATTGTAGTGATAAAACTCTTACACAGTAAAGGAATCCACTTGGGAAAGGACACGGCACTGGGAGATAGAACAGGACAGCAGATGAAGACCTAGTAGATGAAGACCTTGTAGATGAAGACCTAATAGATGAAGACCTTGTAGATGAACACCTAGTAGATGAACACCTTGTAGATGAAGACAATGTAGATGAACACCTAGTAGATGAAGACCATCACCTAGTAGATGAACACCTAGTAGATAAAGACCATGTAGATGAAGACCTTGTAGATGAACACCTTGTAGATGAACACCGTGTGGATGAACTCCTAGTACAGTGGTACTCAACATTTCCCAGCGCAGGAGCTACATTAACAAAAATATTTTTTACAAGAGCCAAATTTCTGAAACGTCCCTTTCCTCCGTCAAATCATTATGCACTTTAAAATAAGGCTACTAATATGTTATTAAGGAATGAAAAGCATGAACTATGCAATAATTGCAATTTATTACCAATAAATGTATTTTGTATTATTATACACAAATTAATTATTGGTAGTTTGTCAGATGTCTGAACATCAGTGCACTATAATTCAATCTGCTGTTATAAGTACAAAACAGCAACAGAGCCCATTGCTGGCAAAGTCCAAAACAGTAGGTAACAGACAGCCCATTGCTGATAATAGCAAAGTCTATAACAGTAGGTAACAGACAGCCCATTGCTGATAATGACAAAGTACATAACAGTAGGTAACAGACAGCCCATTGCCAAACATCACAATGTCAACAGTGACATAGCAACTTAAAATTCTGGTGGTTTCTTGCATGGGCCCTGATGTAATTAACAACTCGATCACATTTGCCATCACATCATTCACGCACTTGAACTTGGCAAACAAGGCTTGTTGTTGCACAATACAATGGTATGAGAAAATATTCTCAGAAACCCCATGTGTCTTTCAGTGCCTCTTTTAGGAAAGCTATGGCCCCATTCCTCTTTACAAGCATCACAGGTGCACCATCCGCCGTGAATGCTGTGATTTCAAATAGCAATTTAAAGTGCCGCAACTAGTCGTAAAAGAGCCACATGCGGCTCACGAGCCTCGGATTGAGTATCACTGACCTAGTAAATGAAAACCTGGAAGATGAACTCCTTGTAAATGGTACACCCAGTAGATTATCTTCTAGCAGGTGAACTCCTAGTACAGGCATGCCCAAAGTCCGGCCCCCGGGCCAAATCCGGCCCGTGTCTAAATTTCCACCGGCCCAAAGCGTCTGTCATCAAATCAATAATATGTGGCCCGCCAGCACGTACAAAAAAAGCTATTTTATATTTCACCAGAGGATGGCAGTAAACTTGTGGCCGCACTCTCGCCGCATGATTCCTGTGTGAACTTTTACCACTGTGGTATATTTTTTAGCCCATTTCTAAAATGGCAACTGGAACTAAAAAAAGGAAAGTTCACAACGAGGGCCGCCGCTTCCAGGACAAGTTAAAATCAGAGTATTTTTTCACTGACATGCAAAACAACTGCGTGTGCTTAATTTGTCAAGAGACTGTGGCTGTTTTCAAGGAATTCAATATTAAGCGGCACTATCAGACGAAACATGCTAACTAGAGTTTGCCAATGTTTGCCTGGCTCGTAGCACTGTGGCCCGGAGGATGGAAGAAATGTCACCTGATATCAAGAGACAGAGGCGAAAGGAGTGGAGCTTGACTTTTTTTCATTAGCCTGCGACGAATGCACGGATGCATCCGACACCGCTCAGTTACTGATTTTTTTGAGAGGAGGGGACAATGAAATGAACGTGAGTGAAGAGCTACTTGACCTCCAGAGCCTTAAGGACCAAACAACAACAGGAATAAATTTGTTTGCTTCTGTTTGTTCCGCCGTAGATGACATGAAACTACAGTGGAATAAAATCACTGGGATTGTTACGGACGGACCTGCCATGGTTGGTGAGCAAAGTGGGCTATCGACCCTAGTCTGTAAAAAAGTCAGCGAAGAAGGAGGCAAAGCTATAAAACTCCATTGTATTATTCGCCAACAAGTTCTATGTGCCAAACATCTGAAATATGATCACGTTATGAAACCGGTGATAAAGGCTATTAATTATATTGGCTCCAGAGCCCTGTGTCACCGCCAGTTTCAACAGTTTCTGATCGACATCCACGCTGAACATGAGGACGTTGTGTATCATAATGACATAAGATGGCTCAGTCGGGGGTCTGCACTGCAGCGATTCTACTCTCTCAGAAAGGAAATCGGAGTGAAAATGCAGTGGTAATCCAGTTATATTCACACATCAAAGCTTTTGGGACAAAGCTGCTACTTTTCCAAAGGCACCTGTCACAAACGCAGCCCAATACCACACATAACCCATCGCGGCAGGAAATGATGACCAGTTTTCCAGCAAACAATATCACTGCGCAAATGAGGAGGTAAGCAGCAAACATCTCATCTCTGGCTGAGGAGTTTCAACAGCGTTTCAGGGATTTTGCAGCTATTGAAAAGGAGATCACGCTTTTTTCCTCTCCTTTTTCCGTGGATCCTAATGACGCTCCAGCCCACCTGCAGCTGGAGCTCATTGAGCTGCAGTGTGACGCGGAGTGTCACAGTCCGCACCAGCAACTCCCTCTTGTAAACTTTTACCGCCGGCTGGACAAAGACAGGTTTGAACATTTGAGAGATTCGAACATTTGCTAAGAAAATGCTGAGCTCGTTTGGCTCGACATGCTTGTGCGAGAAGACGTTCTCGGTTATGAACATTAACAAGAACCGCGTGAGGAAGTGACTCTCACCCGCGTGACATCTTGCGCATCAAAACCACTGGTTTTGAGCCAGACCTGCCCTGTTTACTGCAGTCGGTATCTCAGCATCACCCTTCACATTAATGTAGGTCAATTATTTTTTTATTCTTCTGAGGAGAATAAATACTCAGAGAATTAATTTTTTGTAATGATCAAAACCACAGTTTTGTCAAATTTGAGTCATTTGATTTGACTATACTATCCTTTGTCAAAATTTGACATGTTTCTAAAAAATGTCGTAATCAGATATCATAAAATAGTTCATTTGCATTTAATTTATTATTATTTTAACCTTTATCTATCCTGATAAGGCAATTGGCAACAGATTCTCATTTGCAATGTCAACCTAGCTGCACACAGCAGAGTAAATCAAAGCAAAATAAAAGCAAATACAAATAAACACGTATACAACAAACTGTACAAAGGTATATAGTTACATATTTACGTGTTAATTTACAATGGTAATGGTTCAAAGAAGGTCAGGCTGAATGGTCGACCCCCATACATTTTCACCTCACCAAATCTGGCCCTCTTTGCTAAAAGTTTGGACACCCCTGTCCTAGTAGATTAACTCCTCGTAGATGAACACCAATTTATTTTGGCAATGTCACAAGAACATGCTCAGGTTTCATCCGAGCAAATTTGAGTCACGTATGAAATATAGTGAGGTTTGTTTAGTAGGGACAGAAGTCAAGCCTTCATCTGTTTTTAAAGGCCAAATCTTCAATGTCTTTGATATGAGCAGAAAAATACGTCCTTGTGGCCAAAAAAATAACTCGGACAGAGCTCAGCAGTGGGGCATTCATTGTCAATGGGTAGGAACCTTTTTACATGGTTCTATACATATTCGATTTGTAATGTGCGTTATGCTTGTCGGTACACAGGTGTTTTACACCAATACAGCAGAGAAAATGAGCTCATTTGCCTTGATGTTCTGGTTGGCTCGGCCATAGGCGTTTACAGTGCCATAATAAGTAATGATCATCCTTCCAGATATATTATCTTATGAAGTCGTCATCATCTAAACAAAACACACCCTCAATGTACAGTAGACTATAACATATAGAGAGAGCTTGCACTACTATTGTAGGGTGCATTTCCATCTAATGCCACTCTGGTCATCTTGTGGCACCTTGTCCATGATTATTCTGTTCTCACAATTAGACTGTGTTGCAGGGGAAAGTCAAGGCATTTTTGCCTGCAACATCGAATTGAAGAATTAAGAGGACATAAAAATGTGTCATGATCAGTTGAAGTTGATTATCGGAGTTTCCCAGTTTTTCAGTCGCTCCGTCTTAGTTTCCATCTAACATGCGCCATTTTAGATAGTACATGTGCATAAACTGGAAAGGGTATGTGATTGCGATCAAATTAACACCCTCAGTGTCTAACCTTTCATGCCTGACTCATTATGTTTGTTATTTCTATGCATACAGGATTTCAAAGCGAAAAAACGTAGAAAAAGGTGCAAGAGGTTTTTTGCTACTCCACGCGTAACGTGATTATCCTCTGCAGCCTCACAAGTGTTGCGAATGTACTGTATGTATTCAGTGAGAAGTGGAATCTGTTTTTCACCTCATAAAAACATTATTTTCTCTGATGGCTTATGTTTTGAAATGAAGCAGTCCTGGTCAAAGGTTCAGCGTATATGGCTTGATACCGTAATCACACCGACAATATCTAAAGAAAATCAACATACAAGTAATATGTCAGAAATGTCACCTAATTTAATGCAATGAAAGAAATGAAAATGAAAAGAAAGCGTGAAGCTGTTTCAAAATAAAAAACTAGATTTATAGTTGTAATTTATTCTATAGATGTAATTTATCAATAACACTAGTGCATACCCGTTCAAAATGTAAGACTTTCTAATGCATGCTTGGAGAGGTAATGATGATTAGTTGTTTATTGATGAAAACATGGAACATTGTTTACATTCGCTCCCACCTGCAGATAACGTAAAGCATGGATAGCACGCATTTCGAATGGACGCTGAATGATGTCACATATTGCCGTAAAGCAGTCCTGCCGCTGATTTGGGACATTGAAGAATTTTTAATAAAAATGTTATTTAATATCATCTTTTACATTTTTTTTTATCCGCCAAAAAGTTCTTTGTGTGTTTATTTCTTTATTTATTAATGTTTGTAAGTTAAATGTTCTCAAATACAGACATTTTGAGATTCTGCGCTTTTTGACAAAATATCTGTCAGAACGTCGGTAATGGGTGGGCTCGGACCCTCCAAAATTGGAATCGGCCCCGGAACCTTATAATGTGGCATCGGTCGTGCTCCAAAAAATAGAGTATAGTATTTTTTTCTGTCGTCTTACAATATATATTGTCATATCGCACAGCACTAATATTGAATATGAAATATTAAAATGTTCACCGTGTCAATGTTCACATTAACTTTCAGTGTAACGTTACCTGGTTTGCAGCACTCGTTACTCTCCCGCTGGTTACATACACACAGTATGATCAGATCAGATCATCATGGCGGCCGCGACTGTGCCAAGTGTCATCACTTTTGGATTCAAAAATTTAATTCGATCATTTTTATTCAATCAAATCAATTTGTGAAAATCTGTTCGGAACTTTTTCTGATATTCTGCAAGCAGGCAGACAGGCGGCAGACGTTTAGTCCGGCTGTCAATATTTTTTTGATTGAGAAGACATTAAGAAATAAATAAGCTTTTATGAAGTTATTTGTTTTTTGTTTGATTACATTTATTTCGCTGAGTATCAATAATTATGATACAAATTCAATTCATTGTCATACGTCTTGAAGGTTAGAAGGTTAGATAGATTGGCCAATAAGATCATTATTAGACAGGTACTAATACCTTTTCCTTTCTCTTCATAAAGACCGGATACTGCAGGTAAAACTGCAGTAACATGGGGGAAAAAATGTGACTTTACTTGTGACTTGACTTGATTTACCCAACAAATAATGACTTGGGACTTGCTTGAGACTTGGACCAAATGACTTGAGACTTACTTGTGACTTGCATAAGAGGGAATTGGTCATATGTCTGTTAATCATTAATATATAATTATATTATTATACGTACGTAATAGTAATTGTAAGTAACCTGGAGCTGCAACTTTGCCACCAATCGTGCCATGTGAGACCACCACGTCCAAATCCTGCATCTGCTTTCTCGCTACAAGCACCAGCCTCCGTGCAATAAATAAACAGAAAAAAAACAACTTTAATATAAATCCGCATTTGTTTGATCCATTCAAGTGCGATATTCCAGAGAAAATGTCCGTCACTGCAGTGCAAAACCCCAGCAGCCGCGGCAGACATGCGCAGGAGAGTCTGCTCCTCGCTTCCTCCGCCTCTGTAAGGTGCCACGTCCGGCTGTAACTCCGTTGTGGCGGACGGCAAAAAGTTAACATTTTTTAACTTTAACGGCAAATGCCGTGTACCGTTGCCGTTGCTGCCGTCTCTGCAGGTCTGCCGTCACGCTGTCATCCACTAACATGACTCGTGATCTTAGTCTTCTGCCGATGTCTGCCGTGTTCCACGTGAATGCAGCATAAGCCCTATGGGACACCGTGTAAGAAACCAACGCGATATAGCAGCGTGGAGGTCAGGAGGTTAAGGGCAGCGTTAAAGGCGACCAAAGAGGCCAAAAAGAAAGGCTGCAGGGAGGATGGCAGGGTCGTTTGCTCGATCAGGACGGGTTTGGAAGAACCGAGAGGTCGACTCACTTTGACAAGTAGGTCAAGGTGAGGGACATTGACCTGGGTTTCTCACTAAAGGAGCTGGAGGACGCCACCGAGGTAGGAGCCCAATCGTTCTCCTGGTCGGGTCAAAGTGCGTTGGTTAAGGTGGTCAAACATCGAAATGAAAAGGTCTTAGAAGATATATTGCTTTGACATTTTTAATTGGGTGTGGGAGGATGGCAAGTTCCTGGACGAATGGCCCCTTCCATTCGTTCATTTCAAACCGCAAAGCCGAGACATAAACCTGTGAAGCCCAGACTCTCAATTGTCCCAAAGCTTAGAAAAGTGAATTGGTCCATTTTCTAGCAACCAAGGGTGTGATCAGATTGAGTTTAGGAATTGGCTGGTGCACGACGCCCTAGTTAATGAGGAGGCGTTATAAGTGTTTAATGGAAATAGAGTCTATTTGGAAAGAGAGTATTATTTGTAAATAACAAATGCCTTGGAGAGAGGGTTGGAGGAGACAATTCGGAGACCGTAACCGTAAGAAAGTGAAGCTCAACAACAATAAGACTCGACAATCAGCCCGGTCTCGTTGAATTGGCTTGGGTGCAGGGGTCAAATGGCGACACATACGTCTCTAGTGCGGGCTGATTTGGAGAGGAACGGAGGGGTTAGCATTAAACCAGCTGTAACTAACTTAATTGTCAGTCTTTTGAACCTTCAATCACATTACAGCCTCTCCACCCAAAACCGCTAGCGAGTCACTAATATAAATAATAAGATGGAAGATGCCAATCATTTGAGGAGGTAGTTTGTCAACTTCACTGTGACGGTGCTGTGGCAAGGCTTTGATTTGAAGGCTTTCATGAACGTATCTTCCGGTGTAAGAATTTATTTTGCCTCACTTTTATGTCATCAATATCTAGTTTGAGAACATATCATATGCAAATATTACAATATAAATGGAAACCACAATTGTATTGCTTTAATGTTTAAATGGGTTGTATTTTGACAATTTTGAGGAATAGTGAGAAAAAAAAAAAAACACCCTCAGTGCATATTAAACCCTGTGTCTGTCTGTCTGTCTGTCTGTCTGTCTGTCTGTCTGTCTGTCTGTCTGTCTGTCTGTCTGTCCTTTGATTATCTCGAACAACCGTTCATCTGATCTACTTTACACCTGGCAGGTGTATTTCTGGGGACCCAAGGACGTGCAGGGTCTGATTTGGTGCAATTTGGACAAGCGACACGTGTTCAATTTATAAATGTTCAATAAACAGCGAACAACGAGCCAGCGCGGGGCGGGTTTTCAGGGCTCCGCGACCGAGTCCCAAAGAATGTCTTGGACGGCCAAGCTAAGGACTGAATCATTGACATGTTGTTAAACAGTGCCATTTCAAAGTCTTAGAAAGTTTTGAACGGGCATGCATTAGTTAGCAATACTACAGAAGCATATTGCTGCCACGCCAGAAAAAATAAAAACGGATCAGTATCACGTTATAATGTGAAGTTTATTGTTATAACAAGATATGTTCACGTTATAACGAAATACAAAACTTATCGCGTTATGACAAGGACATTTTCTTGTTATAACAAGATACAATAATCACGTCATAACTTGAAATATTTTGTGATAATGTCATAAATAGTATATTGTTATAACCTGATAAAGGTCTGTGCAAGTGTCATTCATTTGCAGGTGATCACGTTGTATAATGAAAAAAATGAAAAGATAAATGCCATTTTTTAGGGTACCATATTCATTTGTCCTATTTGAGTAATGCAATTGAGCACACCAAAGGCTCGGCTTGTTCTATTATCCAACTTGAGTTATGCAATTCAGCGCACCAAAGGGTCAGCTTGTTCTATTATCCAACTTGTACAATGAAAATTAAACCAGGACTAATACATAATTCACACCTGTTATACAGTCATATTTGTGCCACTTTCCAACAACTGATTGTGAATAAATTTGCCAGTGGGAGCGAATACTAGAATTATAATGGAGTGCTGTGATTCATGTACGTATTCATTCGTTTATATATTCACCAACTTATGAATCATAATATTCATAGGTTTTTATATCACTTTCATTTATAATATTTAGATCACGGTATAACTTGATAACCTATTGTTATAACATAAAACGCTTCACGTTATAATGTCATGAATTGTGTATTGTTATGACAGGAAAAGTTTCTTGACGTGACGGAATAAGTTTTTCTTTCATAATAACGTGACACAAATCTTGCGATAACGTGAAAATCATATTTGGTATAACAATAAACTCTTCCAGTTATAACGTGACACGGATCCGTTTTCATACGCTTCCGTACAACACCCGGGCACTAGTACCAATACATGCATACGTGCATACAAGCTGGTGTTTGTTTATTTAAATATTATTTTATTGTTTATAGACCAGCAATACCCAGGCCAGGGCTTGTAGTCTGTACCTTAGCAGCAGGCCAAAAAAAATGTGCGGTACTTCTTGGTTCAAGGTTAGATATTATTCGGAGTTTGTCGGTTAAAGAGCTTCGGTAAGAGGGTGACTGAGAACGTGTCTCCACCCCTCCACCCCCCGCGTCGCGCACGGTGCTTGTCTCGTGCATAAGGAAACGGAGTAAAATGGGAAAAACAGGCACGTAAATGCGCCCGTCACAGGCACATGGCAGGGAGCCTCGGAGCGCAGAGCCGGCCCCCCGGGGCTATTTTAGATCGGGGGGCTGTTCATAAAACATACGTCGCTGCTCTGCTGCCATGGCAACAGATAACAACGCAAAGGCGCAGGCTCCAGCTGCACGGCACGTTTGGGTTTCATTGTCGCATTTCGACACACATCTGTCGATCTATCACTATCTTCATTCACTCATTCATTTTTTTTTTTTTTTTTTTTAATCTTTTTTTGATTCTTTTTTTTTTTTTTCATCTTATTTCATTCTTTTTTTTTTATTAGAGAGAAAGGAACGTTCCAAAACAACACAATCGGGTAACCCTCTCCTTTAGCGCCATCCAGCGGACACATGGAGACGTGTCGTTGTAGAACGACGCCATTCGGGGTAAGGATCTGCAGAAGACGCTGTTCGACGGTGACGGTGCGGGAGGCAGCGGGAATCAAGACGACCATTAAATACAACTATACGTGAAATATCTCTCTCCAATTCGCGGCCTCGGGTAGGAATGTAGTATTTTCAAGCGGCAAATTTCAATGAGAATGAATGACGCCATCCCGCGGCCTGTTCAGTGACGTAGTCTGTGGCTCCCACAGCATGGCCCGACTTCGCCATCTTGTGTCTCAAATACTGAACTACACTAAATCCGAGACTGGCGCCATGAAAGCGAATACGCGCTGATCTGCTTTTAAAGTGGGGATCCGTAAAATGATTTCGCAAAAAACCTTAACCTTCCGTGTTTGACACTTTTTAATAAACAGCAATTCAATGTATTTGCTTTATACATATTCTCCTCCCTATACTGTTCTCATTAATGGTGGCGGGGTCCGCCTTTTTTTTCTTTTTCATCAGCTGACGTTCACGCACCTAACATGTGGCCGCTGTCATAAGTGGAACATCGGCAAGAAATTGGCATTGTCCCTAGTCTGTCTCTTTGTTCTTTCATTCACTGAATAAAATTAGTATGTGCGAGCATCCAAACAATCAAAACAATTGAAAAAACAATGTTGTATTTTGCCCTTAAGCATCAGTTGGTATTAATGCAATCATTTACAAGAGGGACAAGACAATAACTACATTAAGACTCCATGAGGTGCTCAGTAATTTTAACTCGGTGTTGTCATTTTTTTCTACGTATTATTATCTATTTTATGTCTTAAAAAAAATCATATAAATTATATTATAAATTGATAATAATTTGCCCTTTGTTGAGGTTCAACCATGTAGAAAGTAGAATCAGTCCACATTTTCATTTAGTTCAATGTTGCTGGTGCTATCTATTTTATCTATATTTAACACATAGTCAATACATCATTTTAACAAAAGCTTTTCAAAACAGAATAACTAAAATAATAAATCACACCACAGGAGGTAAAGCTTTACATTTTTATAAGACTTATAAAAAAGAAAAACATAACACGATAACCAAGGCATTTTATACATTGTGTTGTTTTTTCTTTGTGTTTCTGTATTATTTACAAACAAGCTTATGTACAAATAGCAATAACTCAGAAATGTGGGGGGAGGAAAGTGACATAAAGCTTAGCACAAACGACCAGTTAGCGTAATATAATATATTTGTTATATACAATGTAACTGGCAGGGCCAGAGCACGAAAGTACAGTTTAAATAACTTCAAGTATCTGTCTTGAGGTTCTGTGATGGGTCTTAAATCCCACGGATAAAGATTTCAGCAACAGCGAAAGAAGCCAAAAATCGAATTAAGCTGCACACGGGACGAACTGTAGCCGTGAAAGACGGGATGAGAGGGCGACATCAGCAACTCATCTACACTTTATATCCAATGAACACACTTTCCTGGAAACGCAACGTACGTTTCTCTAAATAAATGGGCAGAAATACAACTTTTTACAAAGCTTTTCATACAACCGGTGGGAAATTTCTCTGCCACAAACAAATGACACACGACTCGGGAGCATTTAGCACCGTTTGTCCCTGCTTGGAAAAAAAAAACAACAAATGTGCAACACAGGAAATGAACAGCAGGACTGATGCAAACGTGGACATAGTGCTGCCCGGACAAAGCAGTGTTGCGATGTTGACATCTTGACCCTGTTCGTTTTCAAACAAAAAAGAAAACGTTTCAAGCAACAGCCTGAAGCGGTTCTAACCTTCCTGGACTCTGCGGCTTAACTACACATCTTAGGTATTTAACACGTCACAACGGATTTATGCTTTTCCTCTTGGCCTACAATCAAAATATTTTTCACAAGACACGTTATTACACTTTGGAATTTGTCCAACAATTATCCCCCTCCCCCCCATGTGACGTTGTGTTCCATTAATAAAACTGTCAGAACCGGAAAAATGGGACTAAGTTGTCCTCCAATACCTATTGTGTACCTCATATCATGTAAATCAAGGTCCAAATATAGTCAAACGAAATTCAAACTGCACAGTTAACTATGTGTAAGAACAAGCTTGTTTAAGGAAAGTTCTGGCTATAGTTCTAGCTTAGCACAAGTTAGACCTACTTTAATAACAGCGGCCACTACAAGGTAACACGTGGCCAGTGGAGAGGTTAATAGTCAGATTAAAGTCCTATGGAAGTCCATCACACATTATCATGTAGTTAATGCTGGTGGACAAAATAACACTCCACTCAACCATGTTCAGACAACAACAATGGGGGGGGCTTGCTCCCCCGTTTACATTAAAATTTTAGAGTGTCCACTTTGGGAGGAAATTAAAAAAAAAAAAGGTCCATTTATAATACAACACAGGCTGCGGCCGGTGCTACCGTCTCAAACCTCCCGCCAGGCTCGGTCTTCTCAAATGCTGCCCCATTCCAAGTTTTGCCCCCAAAAGTTGAGGAAAAATAAATGCACCACCACTCGATACAGGAGCACCTTAGACCTTAGAGATTACACAGTAATTTAAGACTTTTTGTTTACACAGTAATTTGAGGCTTTGAGTGCACAAAATCAAGCTCAAATTGATGTTTGTATGGAGCGTTGGAGCTCAAATTAGAACGCGGGAATAGTGAGTAGTGCATGCCTTGGGGAACAGAGCGACATTTGAGAGCCCGCCTCGATCAACCAAACGGTGCCTGGCCTCCGCCAGGTCCTCCCTTTGCCACCCCTCCAAACCCCACACCCCCATGCCGTTCCCGCCCTTAGCACACGATGAGGGGCTGCGGGTCACTGTCGCGCTGCTGGTTTTTCTTCAGCAGCTGGATGCGGTTGTGGCAGTAGAACTTGATGGCGCGCCAGTCGCGGTGGTTACTGACCAGCAGGGGGCACTGCTGCAGGCAGCGCTCACAGTCTGCCTTGGCAGGGACACGCAGCTCGGCGATGTTGCGGGTCAGGTGCTCCTCCACCGCTGCCCGCTCCGCCTCTGACCACGGGCGCTTCAGCACGCCGCGCTTTCCTGAGAGAGAGCGAGAGAGAGAGAGAGAGAGAGAGAGTTGAGTTACAAAGAGCAAAAACGGCCTGCATGTAACATACAAATTAAGTCGCTTTACACTGATTCCGAAAACAGATCCTCCACCCTGGCCATCGTAGTGCATGCATCGAGATGTCAGCTTCTCCACTGCAATTGCTAGTTTGGGCATTTCACATTTTTAAGCAGTGAAAGAAAGCTAAAAACCTCCTTTATGTAGTGTTTGCAAAGTGGGCACCAATTGATTCACACAATCCATTAATATAAAGAGATTTATTGATAGTGAATATGGTGATACCTAACATTAACGATCATAACTTCATTATTTTATTTATTTTATTTTATAACTTAGTTTTACCCCGGTTCCAGTAACGGCAGCTTGCCATACAGTGGCAATGCCAGTCATAGTGTCAGAGCAGACATTTGGCATGACAAGAGTTGAAAAATATACAACTTTAGAAACAAATTTGACTGGTGGTTCGCTGTTTTCATTTGTCGGATTCAGTGTAAAACTTTACAAACACATACAGGCACACACACACACTCACATACCGCTCCATTTAAGAGAAGAGTCTGACTGGGACATGTCTTTAAATTATCTGTTGTGTTGTTATTTGCACGAACAAGGTTCCTTAAAACCTCCCATGGCTCCAATACATTGAGATTTAACAGATTAGCAATTGCTGAGATGGCAAAGTTAAACATGTTTTTATCTTATTTTTCCTCACACGAACATGATTATTCAGCATTTAAGCAGAATAAACCGATATATGTAATGGAATAACGTGGCGTTAACAGATTTCCTCGTTTGAAACAGACAAGAGTTGAACGACTGTGCGAGTAATGCGTTTAAGGCGATAACCCAATAAGCAGGGAAGCATCATGACTCACAGTCAGACATACACACACATTTTCTAAGTCACCGAAATGGAGCGGGGTCTTGGGACTGACCTGACGGTGTCTGACCCGAGTCTCTCCTGCGGTTGCCGGCGGTGGGGGTGACGGGCGCCGCCGCCGGCTGGGCGTTCCTGATCTTCTTGGGCCGCCCGACGCGCCCGTTGTTCTTGCCCTTCCTGACAAAGAGCAGCGTGGGCGTGGGGGGAGGGGCGGGGGCCGGCGGGGGAGGCGGGGGGGAGGCACGCTCCTTTGCCGGCGGCTCCGTGTCCGACTCCCCCTCTGAGTGGGAGTCCGCCGAGTTCCCTGACATCACTGGAGGGGTTGAGGGAGGGAGGGAGGTGTGAAGGGGGCGTAGATAATAAAACAGTACTTCATTAGTCCATCTGTCACAGCAGAAAATGATCCCCTAATCTGCTGGCAAAACACCTCCCACGCAAGCACAAACAGACATGTGAAGGACGGCAAGAAGGAAGGAGGCCGACACCTCTTGCAGGGGGAGGTGAAGGTAAAGAAAAGAGGGATGGCGATATAAGGACACGGGGGAAAAGGGAGAAGAAACACGCACAAAGGCCTAAATATATTGTGCTTGTTTAAACGTGAGTCGTGAGCCAGAGTTGTATGTGGCAGACGAGGGGGCGTGGTTAAGCCACGTCTGCATGAACAGGGCTGGCTTGGCTCCAAGATGGCGCAGCTTTACCGGGTCTGCCCAATCAGCCCTCTTTAGCGCTGATCGGTCGGACCTGACTGGGAGAGTTTTCATATATGTTGTTCTGTCTTTCAATGGGGATGGTGTGGTTTGAGCAGCCACACTGATCCTGGCCCCAATTTCCTAGACCCAGGACAGGTGTGGCTGCTTAGCTGTTGCTCATAGGTTGGTCCAGGTAAAACACCCATCATAAGGCCCTTGTCACGACACATGTCAACTGCCTTTGGGCTTATTCCAACTAGCCCACTCTCTACAATAAACTGGGGTCTACAACCCCATCGTCTGTGTCTCTGTGCCGAAGGTCCCTGAAAACGCCACTTGAGTGGCGTGTGGTAGGACAAACTGCCACACTGTACTAGCTACCACAATTGTTTCTCAAATATTTTTTCATGTATATGTTATCTTATGTATTTGTCAAAAAATATTGGATTTTGTCAATAACGCCCAGCCCAAATTTATAGTACTGATAATAGTACCAAATGTAGCCTGACATTGCCAGACCAATTCGCAAATGCGTATTAGTCTGGAACCTCTCAGTTCATTTTTGATTTCCAGGGGGCTTTATCAACGGGCGTAGACCAAAATGTCTCTGGACGCATTTGGATTTACCTACAACCAATCAGAGCAAGAAACGTGTTACGTAGCACTGAGCGACGGAAAAATGGCAATAGGTGGGGCAGGTTGGTAAATTAAAACTTTTACCAAATCCTGTCGGAAGTACGGCAAACACATCTTTCCTATCAACAACAGCTTTAAGTGCAGTTGTTTATTCTTTTAGAGAAAATATGCTGTCCAGTTCATTTAATACTGTCGTGATAGCGAATTCATCAGCAGCAGCCATCTTGATAAGGTGCCACAACAGCACTCCTGTGTATCATCAAGGTATCAACCCCGCCTCATATTTGATAAAACGGTTGTGATTGGCCTGACCCTGGCCAGGTTGGGTGGAAATCTGTTTGAATGGGAGGAGGGCCAGACGTATCTGCCAGAGCAAATGAAACATGAGCTCACAGATTTGTCTGGTTCCCAGGTTTTATCAAATGGGGAGATTCCTGCTGATTTCCATGTCTATACTTTATCCACCCGTCATTGTATCAGTATCATTCTCAGTATCATTACCATAATCAGTATCATCATCAGTATCATTGTATTATCATTAGCATTATCTGTATCATTATCAGTATCAGTGCACCGTTAATTGCGCAGCCACACAAATAGTGTCTCGGTGCACCAGTGCTATTTGCGCATATTTAATTTAGGTATTATGTATACATTTGGTGCAAAATTTTCCCCTTTCTATGCAAATGAGCCTCATTGCAAATAGTGTCCAATTCAGAAACACCAGCACTAATAGCCACACGCAGTTAGAGTGATGCTATTACCGTCTGTAGAGACCTGGTGGTAATCTGATGGACAAAAATAAAGGCAGCAGTGCCGATCCGCTCCCTGCGCGATCAGAGCATATATAGCTGTCAAGTTAAACATTGCGCAGTTCCCCTTATTTATTCTGCCACATGGATAATTGCGATCAGATGCCGCAAAACAAGGGCAAATTGCACAGTAGCTAAACTTTATGGGCGTGTTTGCACTGGCATATCATTAGCGCAATATCTTTTGTGAATCGGAAGCTAAGACAGCGCAGATAGCGGGCGCAAATTGATGCACAATTCATGGTGCTATTAGCGGCCGCAATCCATTTCCCCCCTCAGTATCATTGGCAGTATCATTATCATTATCAGTATGACTATCAGTATCATTCTCAGTATCATTATTGTTATCAGTATTATTATTGTTAACAGTATTATTATTGTTATCAGTATCGTTATCTCACCATCCAGCTCCAGGCAGATGTGGTGTAGGCTCATCCCTCTGAACAGCACGCCGTCTCTCTCCCCGCACAGTACCACGCGGCCCACCCTCCCCATCAGCCCCGGGTCCTGGCCGATGCCGGCGCAGTTCTGTGTCACGTGGTACTCCCTCTCCAGGAAGTGCTCTAGCCGCTCCACGGCACCGCCACCCGGCTGGCCGGGCTCCTCTCCCTCGCCCAGCAGCAGCAGCTGGGTGAGGATGGCCACCTGCCGACGCACGCGCGTCTGCGTCAGGGCGCGCGGGTTGCGGGTGCCACTGGAGCGCGCCAGGCTGCGCAGCAGGTCAGTGCCCCGCAGCGGCGTGGCTGGCGAGTGGTAGGGCCGGGCGAAGACGTAGGGATTGGCAGGGTCCACGCCCACGTCGCTGCGCGTCTGCAGCAGCAGCTCCAGGCACGGCTCGCAGTGCGGTGGCAGGATGAGCGGCTGAACGCGGCCCCGCTTCCCCTGCACGCCCACGCGGGGCAGATGGGGCAGCACCAGGCGCTCGAAGGGTGACAGGGAGGCCTCCAGGGGGGTGAGGGCCGGGGGGGCACCGGGGGGCACGGGCACAGGGCACTGGGGAGTGATGCGGGCGTGGAACTCAGCCACAGAGAGCTTGGAGACCTCACACTCGCGTCGACGATTGTAGAGGATAAGCAGCGCCAGGCTGGAGTGGCAGAGTAGCCGCCACGCCTCGGCCGACTGCAGCTGGCGAGAGAGCGAGAGGAAGGCAGAATGCTGCAGCCGACGAAGGTACAGAACGAGGGAGGACAGCGAAGACAGCAGTGGAAGCATATGGAGACGCCCCGAACTGCTGTGGAAAGGAAAAACAAAAGATTATAATTAATTAAACTGCTTTGTCCACCCTCATTTGGAGCATACAAGTCCTTCAATTTCAGACCAATCCAATTTTAATCTTAATTAATTCCTGGAATTTTATTGTATATTTTGTCATTAAAATATAGAAATAAAGCAATAATAAAATCATCATCTTCATAACATCCATTATATTGTTACCCATATGGAATATTTACCGCCCTTACCTCAGCAGATCTTTCTCCTTATCCTCCGCTCCGCTGTCGTCCTCCACGTCCATCACTCCATTCTCTTCCTCCTCTTCCTCTCCAAACTCCTCCTCCTCTTCCTCTGCTTGTTTGGGCGGCCGCTCCATCTCTTTGGCTGGGCCGAAAGCGTGCAGGCTCACCACGTCCGCCTCGTCTTCCTCTTTGGGCCTCTTCACCTCCACCACCTCCACGTCCTCCTCCTCCTCCTCTTCCTCGCTCTCTCTCCTCCGAGCCGATCCCTTCCTGGCGGAGGGCGCGGCGGCCACGGGCGGAGGGCTCCTCTTCAGGACAGACACCGGCACAGCGATGCGCCCCCTGCTGGGCGTCAGCACCGGGGGGGTGGAGT
This sequence comes from Zeus faber, assembly GCF_960531495.2. Taxonomy (NCBI): domain Eukaryota; kingdom Metazoa; phylum Chordata; class Actinopteri; order Zeiformes; family Zeidae; genus Zeus; species Zeus faber. The sequence continues at coordinate 22,415,182 of NC_137191.1, forward strand.
TCAGACCCACGGGCGTCGGCGACCGGTTGGCAGCGGTGAGTGTGGGCGGCGGCATGGAGAGGTCCTGCACACCACCCTGCACTGGAGCCTCGGTGCTGCGGTTGCGCACCGTGCCCTGCGATGCCTGCGAGTGCGGCTGCTGCTGCTGCTGCTGCTGCTGCTGCTGCTGCTGCTGCTGCTGCTGGGGGTGTGTGTGCGTGTGTGCATGCACGGCCTGCAGGCGGGGCATCTGCGTGTAGCGCTCCACCAGGGCGGAGCACACGTCGGGTTGGTGGGCGTGGTGCTTGTCCAGGTGGCGGCCCAGGGACTTGAAATGGCGTCCGCAGTACTCGCACGTCTGCCGCTGTGCGTCCGCCGCCGTCGGCACTGTTGCCTTGGCAACGCTTGCGTTGTTGGATCCAGTGGCCAGCGGCGCTGGGGCCTTGAACACGGGTCGGGCCGCCGAAGCAGAGGAGGGGGCAGGGGACGGAGTGGGCGGATGCGATGAAGGAGAGGACGTGGTGGGGCGGTGAGTTTGGGCGGGGTGAGCTGACGCAGCGAGGGGCGTGGGCGGGGAGCGGCCATGCGTGGTGCGGTGCAGCATCTTCCTCCTGGAGAGGGCGCCACGGCGCTTCCTGCGTTGGTGGGCGGAGGGGCCCCGTGGCTGCGGCCCGCCGTCCTCATCGCCTGGCTCCGAGTCGCTGCCGTCGGAGTGGGAGACGGGGGAGGAAGAGGGGGAGAGGGACCAGGAGGGGGTGAGGTACTCCTGCTGCTGGGAGGTGAGAGGGAGAGGCTCCTCCTCCTGGGGGAGGAGGCGTCACATGTTATAACAACTGCAGCATCGCATTATGTGATAACACCGCATTTTATAATGGAGTACTTGAACACAATAATTAATACATTTTCTGCATTTTCTAATAACCTTTTATTGGTATTGTGGCGGTATGGCGGGGTTGCCACTTAAATAATAATGAGATAAATGCGTAATAATGCGTAAACGCATCATATAACAATACACAAAAATTGCTGTCTTCATTTATATCAAGTGTCACACACGAAAAAACTCCACTAGAAGGCTCAGATATACCTGCCTTATGTGATCTTGCAAAATGTATTCGGTATTGCGTTCAAGATGTTCATAACAAGTTATTCGTTGTTACAAGCCGAGAAAAAACAGTGTGCAATGTGGAAAAAAGGTGTGACAACCTTTTGGCAATCTACCACATTTTTAATATTTGCAGTTATCATCTCCTGTTATCGTTAACAAAAAGTCTCGATTTGTTCTCTTTTTTATGTTCTTAAATTGATGTTTTTACCTTTTTGATGTTGTTGTTATTGTTCTCTGTGTCCGAGTTGCACTCGTATCGCCCGGGGGACACCGTACCACGGAAACCCTGCGGGGGGGAAAGGCCGGCATTAGCGACGGTTAATATTCAGCGCACCCTCTGTCTCGGCTGTCACTCAGAGGCTGGTTGTGCGGCCTTCCACTGCCAGTCGTTAGCACAGAGGTTAATTAGGACTTAAAATCTCTAACTACCCACGAGCCACAGAGAGGGAGTGAGAGGGTGACGAACAGACTATGGGGTAAGAAATCAAATAGCGACGAGAGAGAGAGAGAGAGAGAGAGAGAGAGAGAGAGAGAGAGAGAGAGAGAGAGAGAGAGAGAGAGAGTTAAATGAACGAGGGAACAGATCTGTCGTCTACCATCATAAAAAAAAGCTGTTTTTAATTCCGACGACGGCAAAGGGAAGCCGCCGTACGTTCATTTTAGGTCTTGAAGATGGAGACTTCTCAATGCTGACAACTGACCTCGTTACAACGTTACACATTTTGTAGCAACTTGCCAAAATGAATGAATGAAAAATGAATTTGAACTTTATTATGTATCAACACCTGCAGTACGGTTTACAACTTTTTAATGAAAAGTATGTACTCAATGCATTACGTAATAGCACACCAAAATTGCTGTCTTCATTCATATTAAGTGTGTTTTTGTCTGTCAGTGTGAAATTTCCAATAGTAAAGTGTGACACTTGACATAAAGGAAGACAGCGACAACATTTTTGTGCATTGTTACATAGTGCCTTGAATTATTAAAATTCCTCACAAAGGGTTGTAACCCCAGCAATATGTTATAACCACCGCTGTGTGCAGGTTATTACAAAAAGCGGCAAAACACATTACCTATTGCGATCGAGACGTTTATTACAAAATGCACCAAATTATTACAAAATGCTGATCAGTAATAACCGCCATCGAATGTTTAAATTCCCCTTGTGGATTTCCATCATCATCGTTCTTACTTTATTGATATGGAGAGATTCGTTTACAGAACAGATCATGTAACACACATAATAAGACACAGTTGCCAAAGGACTACAGGTAGAGCTGAGACTGGACCTCTGCCATCGCCATGGTAACGCCATGCTCAGCATACTGTGCGCGTTACATGCAATGTGGATGTGTGTGTGTGTGCATGTGTGTGAGAAATAATGTGAATCTTTGTATAAGGTCTTAGGCATCGGGTAGAATGTGTGTGTTAATGTTTTAATTAAGACGCATGCATTTGTGTGTGTGTGTGTGTGTGTGTGTGTGTGTGTGTGTGTGTGTGTGTGTGTGTGTGTGTGTGTGTGTGTGTGTGCGCGCCCGCGTGTGTGTGCTGACCAGGTTCTCGCCCCACTCGGTCAGGCTGTAGTCCACGGTGATCTCCTCCCCCTTGGTGATGTCTCGGATGGCGATGACCACCAGGCGCACCTGGCTGCCGCAGTGCACCTCCCGGATGCGGCAGTTCGGGGAGGGGGGGGGGGCGCCGGCTGCTGGGGCCGAGGCCGGGGCTGACGCTGAGGGGCCCGTGGGAGCTGCCGGGGCCGGGGTGGAGGTCTGGGTGGAGGCGGAGCAGGAGCTGGTCTTGGTGCCACCGGAACCGCCCTCCTCAGCATGCTCGGATGGACCACTAGGGTGGGGTGGGGTGGGGGCGGGGGTACACGTGACATTAAAATACGATCACATGATGTGCCATGATGGTGGGTGACTGTGCCCCAAAAACAGTGTAAATTGACAAAAAAACTTTTTTTTATATCCTTCCATTCACCATTTGAGTTTATAGTTGGATATCATTTGATCGAACTTGATGAATTGTAGTTTTACTTTCAGTTCATTTTTAGATTTTTGGAAATCTTGTGTCCTGTGTTTCCGGTATTGAATTGTGAAGATAAATATTCTATTTTTCGTCATGTAAAAGTAACTACCAGGACGTCAAGTCAAGAATAATGAATAATGATGCTTCAGGTTTGCTGGTGGTTTGTACATGTACACATTGTGGTGGATGAGCAATGTTGCAGTGGCTGAAAGACATTGTTTGCAGCCAAACTGGAGGCTGAGGGGAAGCCACACTGTTCCATCTCCACCCAAGAGAACAGAAAGCGACAAACCTTTCTAACCTTTTAATTTCATTTGGAAATGATTCTGATACAACAAATCACTTAATATAACACACACATCAACACTATTCCCAAAAACAAAGTTTGACGTGGACATGTAGACACATCAAACACTCAGAGCCATATTAGTATTCTCCATGGAGCGAGCAAATCAATCAATACAATTAAATACAATTACACACAGAGGCGTACACGCACAGACACACACAGTGGACTCACCAGTTGTGAGGAGCGGGGTTTGTGTTGTAGAAAGGTCCATCTAGAGCGGATCGTTTGTTCTCTGCAGCCTCCTTCCGATCACCTAAGAGCCAAGTTTATCAGTTTAACACACAAACGGCGCAAAAACCCTATAAATATGTGATTGAGAAACAGTAACAAGTACTGCAATTCAATAAATGTAAGAGATTATTGTGATTATCATTACAGTATTACTGTAATATTATTGTTGTATTATAATAATGTATTCATTATTAATATTATTATTAATTAATTAATGAATATCCATTCAGCCACTGAATTGGAGTCAGTGTGGTGATTAAATTATGGACCAAAACCACAGAACATCAACGCAGGAGTGGGGTGTTCAACCCCACTTGCTAAACACACACACACACACACACACACACACACACACACACACACACACACACACACACACACACACAGGTGCACCACACGCAATCAAAAAGTAGGTCAGAGGCAAATGCGCACACACACACACGCACGCACGCACACGCGCATGCGCGCACGCACCCACACCAATCACATGGATCAGGCACACACACACACACACACACACCCTGCCCCCACACCAATCACATGGATCAGACACAGGCACACACACAATCATACTCTTACACCCCCCCCCACACACACACACACACACACACACACACACACAAATGAAATGGATAATACGCACACACACACACACACACACACACACACACACACACACACACACACACACACACACACACACACACACACACACACACACACACACACACACACAAAACCAAAAGCCAAGCACACAATAAACATGGAATGCTTGGAATGCCTTTACACACAGACACATAGTCACGCAGATATACACACGAGTGAGTGTGTGTGATCATTCTGATAATTGTGTGTTTGTGTGTGTATGTGTGTGTGTACGTGCTAGCATGCGTGCGTGTGGGCGGGCGCCAAGATATATATTTCTATTTACACAAACCTGTGCTGAAACTGTGTTCAGGTGTGTTCTCCTCCTCGTTCTGGGTGACAAAGACTTTCACCGGCGTCCCTTTCCTTTTCCTTCCACAACCACGCCTGGGGAGACACACACACACTTATTGTCATTTAATCAATCAACCTCCTGGCTAAACTTCACATCAATCAGGTAAGAGAATGATCGATAAGCTGATGACTGCCGAACGGATCAATCCAAACTATCCTCCTTTCCAGCACAACACACCAACACACATATACAGTATATACGCACACACACACACACATACATACAGTATAAACACACCCACACACGTACATACAGTATACACACACATACATACAGTATAAACGCACACACACACATACTGAAAAGACATACAGCACCAGCAACTACATGATCATTATGTCTATTGGTCTTGGTTTTGGGTGTTATGGCCATCAATTAGATATGAAAAGGCTCCCTTAGTTTAAATGATCTCCTGATACTCAGCCAATTAGAGACACCAACATGGACCCCAAAATGAAACATCCTGCCGTTAACATTTTAACTCTTATTGTTACAAATCAGCAGCCTCCATCAAGTTTCCACCCTCCTCTCTGTCTGATTGACGCTGCGTTTGCTGACCACCTAGCTGTTTCCACCGGCCGAGGTTAACATTAACGGAGACTCTACGAGCGGCGCTCCGCCGTGGGCGCGAGTCGTGCGAAGCCACCTGTACGAGTGCAGAGCGGCCAAGCAGCTCATCTGACATGATCCCCTTTGAGCCTAAATCCCCGCTGCGACCGCCGCGCATCCAGGAATCAAACTGATCTTGTGTCTGTCAATGTGGGCCAGTGCCGCTACCGCAGATCTCAATATTGTTTTCCGTCAGTCTATTTTTTACTCACATGACATTGGAGGCTGTTAAAAGTAGGCCATAGAAAGATCGTGCTTTGGATTCTGAAGTGCTCATTACTGGGTGTGTGTGTGTGTGTGTGTGTGTGTGTGTGTGTGTGTGTGTGTGTGCGCACGCGCATGAGAGAGAGAGGGAGAGAGAGAGAGAGAGAGAGAGAGAGAGAGGCAGGGGGGAGAGAAAGAAAGGGGGGAGTGTGTGTGCTTGCGTTTCAGTGTGTATTCAAGTGCGGAGAAAAAGGAGGAGAAAAAAGGGGCGCCAGGGAAAAAAGGACAGTCAGGGAAAAAAGTCAAAAGAGGGCAAGAGAGAAAGAGAGAGCAGAGCGAGAAGGAGGGAGAGAGAGAGCAGAGTGCGAGAGAGGGAGAGAGAGAGCAGAGAGATAGAGAGAGAGAGAGAGAGAGAGCGAGAGGGAGGGGGAGAGAGAGAGAGAGATAGTCGCTCAGCAGAGATATCAACCAGACCCACTGTCTTTGTATTGATCCACACAGCTCCATCTGGACCGCTGATTCTGGGGAGCACACGCACACACGTGCAAGTGCAGTGATATGTGCTCATGTCAATACAGCACCTTGTTTAGAAGATGGAATTCTAAAGAGTTATTATCACAATGATAACGAATGCAAGCTTGTGTGGTGGTCATGTGACTGTAGATGTAAGGCTAGGAAGAGGGGGGGGAAAGGATCATTCAAATATGAAATCAAATAGGGACGTCACCGTAGCACAAATCAGGGAGTCGACGCCGCAGAGGTGCAAGCGGTGGTGAACAATTACATGCACGGTGACAGACCACTCGTCTGAAAGTGATTATTTGACGAGAGACGTGACGGCTACAGGTCTCAGGTACAGTCTGAACACAGCTGGCCCAACACCGCGGCCAGCACTCCGGCGCGCTGGAGCTACACCTATTTCAGACGAAGAATACTTGGACCATATGTTGGATCGCTCGCTGAAAACGTCACTTTGACATAAATTGTAAGCAGCTGACACCTGCTTGAGCTAAAAATGAGTCAGGATGTCGTCCTACAGGTGCTCGGTCAGGTTTGAAGGGTTTCTCTTTTCATCTGACATCGCGGACCCGCCTTCGAGCAGCGTGGATCGCGCGGTGCTGCCGCCTGCAGCGCCGCTAGCTGGGCTGCTGCTGCGGTTTCTTGTGTTGGTCGAGGTTCCCGAGATGCAATGCAGGTTTCCCAAATGTCATTGCATGTGGACAAGCAGCGATCTTCTACTTGATACTATTGTCATCTACCGAGCAGTTTTGGTAGAAAAACTAGTTTTCCAGAATTTTGCCATCTACTGATGTATCACTTCTTGTGACACCTCAATCTCAAACTACTTCCTCCCCAAACAATGTTGTGCTGCTCCTAAGTTTTAACATTTTTCTTTTAAGAGGGAAGAAGTAAATCTGATCCATCTTAATCCATAATCTCGACTGAAATGGACAGATTTTTGGCTTGAAGACAAACAACATTTTTAAGTTTCACGGAAAGAGAACGGCAAATTGCAGGAAGAGCAGAGAACCAAGTGAGATTATTATTTATCATTTAATTGAGATTTATCATTTGAATGTAAATGAAGAATTACCATTTCTCATTTTTATGATTATTAAAATATTATTAGCAGCTCTGTTGAAACTTTCTGAATGAAACAGGGAATGATGCCTACTGTATAACAAAACAAGGTAATTATGTGGCTGTTGTGTTTCGGTATTATTCAGCCAAATCCTATTTTTGTTAGATTTCAGGGATGCCTCAGTACCAAGACTGGTATCAGGAAACAACGCATAACGGGAAAGTTACACAACACAAAAATCCAGCACAAACACCACAGATATTACAGAAAAGTGACTTGATTCTATAATGAGGGAAACTGAACACATGAAAAAAATGTAATTACCCCAAACTAGATCTGTCATTTTAAATGTAAATGTCCACGTACGACAGGTTCAATTCTACACTTTGCCGAAGGGAAACAATATATCGCGATCGATTCCTCATTTCAGATCCAATTTTACAAGTTGTTTTTTTTTAATTTCGCTAATGAGACAAACTGAGGAAGAACTCACTCTGATCCAATGACTCAACTTGAAATTGAGTGATTGGATCAATGCAAAAAAGGGTTAATTTGCTGAATTATTTCTTATTAATTATTAATTATTAATTTGCTAAGCAATTTCTAAACTTACAAGTTTGTACCTTAATTTCCAAATTTTTAATTGAGACCTCAAGAATCCAATGGCTCTTTTCTCTCAGTGCAGTGGAAACAGTTTGGGGTCCCAACAGGTAGCAGCTTTTCCCAGAAATGTACGACTTCCACTTAAGAGTTTATAGTTTTGTTGGATTAATTTGGTTTTTCCTGAATTTGTGCAAGTCTGTCTGTGTGTGTGTGTGTGTGTGTGTGTGTGTGTGTGTGTGTGTGTGTGTGTGTGTGTGTGTGTGTGTGTGTGTGTGTGTGTGTGTGTGTGTGTGTGTGTGTGTGTGTAAAGGTTCAGCTTGAATGAGTTTGTGAGAACTTTCTCGCCAGCTAAATCTCCCACTCCCCTCCATTTGGGCACTGAACCTGCAGCCTCTCTCTCTCTCTCTCCCCCATTCCACTCATCCATCTGTCTTCCAATGATTCTCTCCATTCTTTTTACACATCACAATTTATCCTTCACGCAACCAGCACACACATAAATACAGGCGCACACACGTAAACAGAGGCAGACACACTCACACACACAAACACACACACACACACACACACACACACACACACACACACGCACACACAGGCCCCTCCTGCCAACCCACATGCATGCACAAATACACAAACAACTCCATAGTCAAGACCCACATATGCATG
>NC_137191.1:22428546-22431046 GCF_960531495.2 Zeus faber
TCTTTTTCCACGCCAAGGAGCATCAATTTGACACGATTTTTTTTTTTTTTTTAATCTCCGTGGCCCCAAAGGATGAAAAGAGAAGACTTTTTTTTTTTGTATTTATTAGATATGATTTAGTCCAAACCTCCACACCTGTGTGTTATACAGTGAAGAGGTACCGGTGAGACTAGGTTCCCAGAGCAGTCGTTACCGTGCATTCTCTGACGGCGCGCACGTCTTGCAAAACAACGTGTTGTTGAAGTTCGTTGTTGAAGTACATTCATCTTGTTTTTTTTGTTGACCCCCCCCCCCCCCCCCCCCCCCCCCCCCCCCCCCCCCCACTGGAACATGTTGAAACGCACGTTGAGAACCACTCAGAAAGATTACGGAGGAAATTGTGTCGGGAGGGATGCTCCCCGTTAACAAGTGCAATGAAGAGTGAAAGGAAAATATTTGGAATATTCCAAGATCGCTGGCGTCCAACTAAATCGCTGGGAAATGCAGCCTAACCGATGCTTCACGACTTATTGGCGCATACAGTAGAGGCCCGCTTCATTTGTTCTACATGCACACTGTCTTTTCAATGTTTCGTTGTCTTAATAAAGGACAACAGGCTTAATAAACGACTTATCTTATCTAATCTAACTGATCTCAATATCGTCCTTAATGTGTACACTGTGACATCAGAGACTGGCTGGGTGACACACTCTTGAATGCTATTTTGAGGCAGCCCATTTTTGCATGCATTCATAAAAACCTAATGTATTGGATAAAAATCATCCATTTGGAGGTTTTATTTTAGATGTATTTATGTATCTATTTATATGTTTTGTATGTCAGGGACAATGCCTAATAATAAATGGTATAACGGTAAATAGGCCAGAGTTAGCCTGAAAGGATATTCAGTTTCAAATTGCATGTAATAAAATAAGTAAAAATGATAATTATGTACATCACAGGAATTTATATGTATTATACCGTAACATGATTCTCTCCTATTAGAAATACACACCACCAAGATTTGTCCCCTGATTTACAAGATATGATGATATGATGATATCAAATATGTTTTTATACATATGATGACGTTTGGAAATCATTTTGAATGCTATTCCAATGAACGCAGTGTATTATTGGATTGCTTGGTTAAGTGTTTCATTTAAAATAAATGAATGAACTTCAGCCCAGTCTAACCGCAAGTATTTTTTTAATGGATGCACTAAGGCACTTTTGAAAGATATGCCACACCACCCAATATCTGATAACATGACGTGTGTTTGAAGCCCTGAGAGTACACGTTGCCAAATTTGATCAAAAAATGCAATTAGTTGGCAGTTGGGAAGCCACACATGTGTGTATATGAAGAAATAATAATAATAATAATAATAATAATAATAATAATAATAATAATAATAATAAGAAGAAGAAGAAGAGAAGAAGAAGAATACTACTACTACTACTACTACTACTACTACTACTACTACTACTACTACTAATAATAATAATAATAAGAGAAGAGAAGAAGAAGAAGAAGAAGAAGAAGAAGAAGAAGAAGAATACTACTACTACTACTACTACTACTACTACTACTACTACTACTACTACTACTACTACTACTAATAATAATAATAATAATAATAATTTTATTATTATTATTATTATTATTATTATTATTATTATTATTATTATTATTATTTTTAATATAGCCACAGGCAGCAATACAGAGGGTCCAGGTTGGTAGTGTTGGATACTAATTAGTTTTCCAAGTTCCCATAAACATACCTTTGTATCAATACCAATTACAAATTTTTCGAGTTCCCATGGAACATAGCATTAGTTTGTGCTGTCTTTCGTCTTTATATCAGCATTGCTATTAAAATGAGTAACAATTTTCAAGTTTCCATCGAACACAGCATCAACTGGCTGTCTCTATCGCCAGCTCTCCCCAGAGCCCGAATCTGCACATAAAAACAATTTGGATGATGATGTCACAAAGCAAACGCCAACTCTGGTCCCTTCATTCACAAACTCCTCCTCAAAGTAAATATAATGAAAAATTAATGGTTATTAATTCAACCAATGTCTAATAGGCGACCAATTTCATGTATTTTTAATGAAACGTGGTTATTTCCGTAAAACCGAGCGGATTCATAATGGTGGAAAAATAATGACAAGACATGTCAGATAAGTGTTTTATTGAAAAGCTGGCCAAAATATATGGACAAAACAACAAAAGAAAATATCTCAATATTTTTAAAGATCGCCTGAGGTGTAATATCTCTGTAATACAAAAACAAAGTCATCTTCAGAATCTTAAATTAACAACTTACAAAATTACAAAATAAAACAATATTTTTAAAGATCGCCCGACATGTCCTTTGTTTAGTGCGAGAAATTTGGTTCAAAAAGTTTCAAATATAATACAAAGCTAACGGTACTGTTTTCCAAATGGGAGAGGGAGCGGTGCGCACCTGCACCTGCGCCACTGTGTGGCGCAGGTGCAGGTGTTTCGCTTTCT
>NC_137191.1:22438546-22448546 GCF_960531495.2 Zeus faber
TGTGCAGGCCTATTTGTATGCAGGGCCTGTATTTTAATTTGGTGTTCTTCTTCTAAGAGGGCATAACTTTAGCGTTTTTACATCGTGTTTCTTTGATATGCAGGATTTTAGGCCATTTTAAAACTTAGTTAAATGTATCTCAACGGTTAGACGTGATATTAAATGACTGCTTGTATTTTACATGATCAGCTGTGTTTAAAATGTCAGCTACAAATCTTTATTCATAATCACATTGCATCTACAAAGATAATGGAAAGATGTATTACCTAAATGCATTAGAAAATGTAAGTGCAAAAAGATAGAATGTTCTCATTTATACAAAACTTGAAATGATGAGGATGAGTCTCATAACGCTTGTTGGAATGGCAGCGAGTATGTGGTCCCGCTGTTACATTCAAAGTGGAACAAAAATCCGAATTCCCAGTTTTTTAAAATGCAAAACAATGTACTCTGACGTATTGGCGTGTCACTTCCATATTTTTTTGGGAAAGGTAGTGACTATACCAACTGAACGGATCGGTTTTTGAAACCGACTTTGCATATACTGTATATTTACACTCGGTACACAGGTAACTTCCCCTTAAGGTAGAAACACATCTACCATGTTACATAAAAAAAAACAACGCTATTTTGAGAAAGAGAACACGTAGCACGTGGACTCCCATGGAAGTTTGAACAATTCATTGAAATGACTAAATTGGGATCACTGATTCTTTTTTCTTTAACACTCGGGCCTCAAGCTTTTCTCCCCGCGCTCCACGACTCTCGTATTGCTACCGAGATACTTCGAAACATAACACATTCAAGCAGTTATTCCCCTTCAATAGCTTTCCATTATTCTGTTTCGAGGAAATCAGTAATTTTGCGTCGCTAAACTTGGTCCAAGGGAGGAGAAAAAAAATAAAATCCAATTAAAACGGGAAATAAATAAATACAACGCTGTGACCACCAGAGGACGCAGTGGCGCAGACTGTACAATGGTTGTCCACTAGGGGGCAGAGTTGGTCCACAACCACAGTGACCCACTGGAGGCAGGGACAGGCTTCCATCAAGGTCTGTGTCTACTGTACAATCTGCCTTTTACCAAGACTCGCATTTTTACTTTTTACAGATTGACGGAAAGATTCTACGTCAAATATCTATAATGTATATAACGTTTCTTTAAACCAAAAGGCAAAACTCACAAAAGAAAGAAAGAAAGAAAGAAAGAAAGAAAGAAAACACTGACACAAATGAAATAGAAATAAACGCAACGTCTCTGAAGCGTGAAACAAGCAGTAAAAGGAAAAGGTCTGCAAGTGAAGTGTGTGTTAGAGTCCACAAGAGGGTGTGAAAAGTTTAAAAGTTCACTAGTACCAGCAATAATAAAAAAAATATATTTTTTACATGCTACAACAAAAATGGCATTACTCGCGAAAGGTACGCATGAACAGGATGTGTGTGTTTAAGTGAAATGGTCAGAGTGTACGTGTAAAGGGTGTGCGTGTGTGTCTGTTAGCAAATGTGTGGTTCTTTTTGTAATTGTGTGTGTGTGTGTGTGTGTGTGTGTGCGCGCGTGTGCGTGTGTGTGTGTGTGTGTGTGTGTACACGTTTCTCTCCGGCGCGTCTTATCGCCGAGCGCTCCGTATCCTCCGACTCGCGGCCGTCCTGGCGTGCTCCTTGGCGGCGACGGGGGGCAGGCCCTGCAGGGTGGTGATGGCCGTCTTGCTCCAGTACTCCAACTCCTTGAAGATCCGGTAGATCCACAGCTTCAGCTCGAACGTGACCGTCGGCCCGTTTATCTGCTCATGAGAACGGGCGGGAGATTTGAAAAGAAAATGTTTTAAATATCCGTGTCGTCCGTCTAAACTCTACGACGGCTGACCTGGTGACGCGCAGCCTCGAGGTTTGCTTCCCACGCCCCATTCCTCTTGGATCTCTACTGAAATACTGCGAAAACATAACACACTTACAAGAACGATGACAGCCGTTCTTCTCCTTAAATCGCTTTCCCTTATTCTGCCATCTGGAAGGACCAAATCAACAATTTGGCCACAACATTAAAACTAAAATAAATACATACACCCTGTGACCACCAGGGGGTGCAGTGATCCAAACTAAAGCAAAGAACTATCATAGAGCCACACACACAGCCTATCTGCTCAGAAGAGCCCCCCCCCCCACCCCCCACCCATAATCAGTATCACCAAAATATCTCTGACATTATCGTTGTCTACCTCAAAAAAATGGGTGCAACAATAACCCATACTGGTATCAGATGTCGATTGCCGTGACAAACTTGCCAGATGTTACCGAATTGTAATTTATACACGTGAGATGACTCTGGTGAAGACAGATGGGCATTATTCAGGACCGTGAATGAATAGAGCAGACTCAACCTGCCCATTAAAAAACTATTTTGCAAGTTGAAGCCTGCTTTGTTCATCACCTTCCTTCATCAGTATTGCAGTATTGTATGACGGTATTGCAGCATTTTGGTGATAACCGCTCACTGCCCCAGTGACGTTCTGCTTCGTCGCTTTCATGAGATCGGACGCCGCAGTGTTTTCGGCTAATCATGCTTCACAAGCCCTCGAGCCGGTCATTCCATGTCACGTCGACAGGGAAGGGGAAGCCGTCGTCACATTGCCGTGATCCCCTCCACCCATACGTGGGCGGAGGGGATCACCGGCATCGACTGTGAACGTCGGCCGGCATTTTTGAGTTAAAGGACGTCTTGGAAGTCTTGCTGTGTGGAACCTTCGACCCTTCTTTTCCTACCTTCCCTTCTCCATTTTTGGACATTTCCTATATTACTTTACTACGTTCCACACTCCAATTTAATTTCAAGAGGACAACAGAGAGTTTGGAAAGGTGCTGGAATAGTGAAATATTTCCAAAATTAAGTCAGGGAAAGTGCAGCGTCCAACGGAAAAAGCCGCATTTCCAACACCGCTCGGACACAGATTTGATACAATTGTTTAGAAAAGAAAAAGGAAAAAAAAAGAAAACACATTCAATGTGATATTCTAGTGTGGTGCGGTATTCTATTTCCAATACAACTCTGATCTTCAACTTTCCAACTGAGTTAAAACGCTTTGGTTAGCTATTCACCCCTGCGATGGGACAGCACCGGTCTTCCAAAAGTTCCCTAAGAACCCTCCGTGCCGTGGAAAGTGCAGGGCAAAGCGAGGTGCCACCGCCCTCCACGCTCCCGTCGTGGCGCTCGCCTTTGAAGCTGAGGACAGCGTTCAAAGAAGAGCACTTTCGCGCTCACTTTGCATTCGTCTGTGTTGCCATGTCAACCGCACGTGCGTGTCAGGTGAGGTGAATGGCCATGTGAACGCATCACATACAGGTCGCCTAATGCAGCGGTTCTCAATGTGTAATAATATATAGATACAGCTGCAGGCAGCAATACACAGGGTCCAGTTTATTCTTGTTAGATACTGATGACAGTTCTCCGGATTCTGTGCAATGGAGCACAAGTTACAATTTTTCAATTTTTACGACCATTCAGAGACGAACCGTGGATTAATATGCCGTTGGTTCATGATGTCACAAAGTGAATGTGTTCTCAATGTAACACCAACGCTTTTCAATTTTCTCTGAGTTTGTCAAGTTTTATCAATGTTTCTCGATTCAAATGTAAACCGGTGTGAATCAAACTTGGACGACAACACGTACGAAACGTTCTGGTTGTTGTTTGGGAAAAGAAGTGGGAAACATTTTGCTTCATTGGTTTCATCTCCAAAGACGGTGCAGGGTTGTTCCCTTCTGCTGGTGCTACAGACAACATGTCATCAAAGTGCTGCTCTAGCACTTCCTGCACAATATCAACTGGTTGGAAACCAGTGTGTCCATGAACATTCCATGTTGTTGTTTATCACTTCATGTTTCATCGATATTTTCATCTTCTGAACTTAAATCTGCATTTTCAGTATTATCAATGCACATAGATCCATTATTGTTTGTGGTTTTTGGATCTTCCTCAATTTTGGAAAGAGGATTATTCCATTCATTGTTCAGTTCTACATCCTTATACCACTTGTTATGTATCCTCAAATACCCCAATGCCGACTTGCAGATATTTTTAGGCATCTGGAACAATAGTTTGAATTAGTACTTCATTGTATTTTTATGTTAATAATCTACAATTGTAAAATTCAGTTTAATAGAGGACTCGTCTATATTGTAATTCAGAGAACATTTATGGAACTTTAACATTAATTTGTCACTAGAATTATAACGGAAGAACTTGTCAATACTTAACACTGTCTGTCCTTTCATTTAAATCTGCTAAGTTTAGCTGTAGGAAACTGTTTATATGTGAGGTTTGTTTAAACCGTTTATTTTTTACTTTAAACCAAAACTTGTCATTGTTATAACTGACCTTATTGTATGTAAGTACATACATGTGTACATGTAAGTACACAGTGGAGTCTCAGTGACGGTAGGTGACCTTTGGTCTCATGTGCGTCAATCATAAAGTATTTACGTAGGTTTACGCTTGTACCGAGGTTAACGATAGTTGTAGAACTAATCTAATTTTAGTGGTGACTTTTTTGTGAATTACATTTTAATTACATTTTCAATATGTTTAGTTTCCATGAAATGAGTCTGGACGATATGGCCAAAAATGTTATTACAATATATATTTTTAATATTGATCGATTATTCAATCGATTATATAATTATCATGATATATATTGAATAATAATAATAATAATAATAATAATAATAATAATAATAATAATAATAATAATGCTCAATTTACAGTTTTAAGTGTATCCTCATGGCTTCACCTTAAACACTGAATAAATAAAATAAAATATATGTAAACTAAAAACAGAAACGTATAATATAAAAATATATCAGGGCTGCAGATATTATTCTATTATCCCATTCGAATTTGTATACTTTATATTTTTAATATTCAAAGGTATTCATATTTTTAATGCTCAAATTTAGAAGGGAGCACGGCATACGGTTCAGCACCTCCAATCAGAACGTTCTTTTCTCCAAACAAAGCATATAAAAACTCTAGACGTATCTGATTTACTCCGTTTCTAGCTGCTGCAGAGCAGATTGCAGATTGCTCCTGAAAAAATCCCGGCCATGTTTTCACGGCCCGCTGGCAAATGCTCCGTGGCCTGGTGGTGTCCGGGAGCCGGTGGATGTGAACCTCTGCACTCAAGGACATTCAATCAATGATGGTTGGGTTCATTTCCCACTTTCATCGCCACATCAGTGGATTTGCTGGACATTGTGGTCAAAGACGCATTTTCCCTTGTACACACAGTGAAATGCTGGATGAGGGGAGACACGTCGGTGCGTCGTGCGTCTCCACCGATGCAGACTTACTGGATTATTTCTCTAATGTGCATATAATGTATAATGTATATATATACACACAATCAAAGGGCAATTTCAGCATTAAAATAGGATATATTCGAATTCCGTTACTGCAGCCCTTCTATTTTTCCAACATCTCGCTGGATCTTGAACACATCACTCAGTCGTACATTTCAGTGGATTCTACTCGACCTGGTCAAGTTTTTGTGGACTAATTTTCTCTGTATTTTTCATTAATCCGGCAAAGTCATGGGGAGCAAAGAGATAAAATATCAATCGAACAGATCCACAGACATCTACCAGGTATATAAGTACATGAATATATAATAGACGCATAGTTTGTAATGTCGAAAGCACTACAGAGTCTACACCGCACTCTGGCTACGGTGCCAATGTACATTCTGAATTAGAACCTGCACATTTATAGTAACTAGTATGATGACGTCATAAAGTGGCTTTACTGATAAACTCATCTGTTTCATTTTATTTACAAATAGTGACATGAATATGAATATTTGGGGTCAAAGTTGTTCGGATTTTCACTAATATCTGCACCGTATGTGGATCAAAATGGAAATCGAATTGAAATTTAAACAATGGGAGATCCTTGTGACATACCAGCTTAAACGACACATCAACCGTGTTCGTAGGTTCTGTCATTGTTGTGTTCCAGATAGTTTTAGCCGGGTTGGACATATTGTCCAACTGTGACACTATATCTGTGACATCGATCAAACTTGGTTGTTTTTTTCGCTAATTTCTGCTCTGTTTGTGGATCGATTTGGATTGAAACTTCAACCGTGAGGTGTGTCATACTGGTTCAACCATGTTCATGGGTTCTGCCGATGTTGTGTTCCAGATAGTTTTAAAAAACCCATCCACAAACACTCAGGGGAGGAGCCCTGTAATGACATGTTCCATCTGCTCCTGGCTAATTCCACTCAGCCTCCTCTCTACAATAAAGTGGTGTCTACAACCCATCGTCATCTGTGTCTCTGGGCCCTGAACACAGTGGCCACTGTGGCAGTTGGGCCTACCGCACGCGGGGTTTCAGGGCCCTCCGTCACAGAGAGACAGACAACGATGGGTTGTAGACACTACTTTATCGTAGAGATGAGGCTAGGTGGAATTAGCCAGGAGCAGATGGAACATGTCATGACAGGGCTCTTATCCTCAGTGTGTGGGTGGATGGGGTTTTTAAACCTGCCGCTCCTTAGCCCAACCAAGGAGCATCAGGTGTGGCTGCTCAGACCCTCCCATCCACACACCACGGTATCAAATTGAGGGTTCTTGATATGTAAAGGATGAAGAAAGAATTTTTAAAAACCCACCCACCTCTAACCCATCCAAATTGGGGGTTAGGGCCGCAGTACCGCCCGTGGCCTCTAAGAGCTCCCTGGTGCTGGCTAGGAGCAGATTCAGTCTGTCCTTCACCGCCTTCCTCTCCGTCTGGTACTCTCCTGTCCCCACGCTGCCCAGGTCCTCTTCTTCCCTGGCCACGGCTCGCTCCAGCAGGGCGCGGCACTGCAGCAGCGCCGAGTAGAGACACCACAGCCTGTCCCGGGGCTCCAGCTGCGACGAGGGCAGGGGCACGGACACCAGGCGACCGTCCCCCACCGAGATGTCAGAGGGCAGCCTCTCCCGCTTCCTCTGAAACGCACAGGGTGAATATGAGGAGCAGGGTAACACGGGGATGAGGAGGGGGCAATAGGAAGAGTATAGGTGGAAAGGGTGGGGGGGGGGGGGGGGGGTGAGAGGATGCAGAAAGGTCAGGAACGGGTGGATGAAAAACAGCCGAAAACGAAGAGGAGGAGGGGTTTAGCCATGACTGTCCTGGAGTGACAAACAGATGTTTTGAAAGTATGCTCCAGACACAAGTCATAAAAGACTGGAAACAAGACTTGCTTCACTTTGTTGAGCCTGTGCAGTTTAACTTCTCCCGAGGATACAGCCTTTCTATCCGGCCACAAAGTGTTTCCGTCCTTCGATGAGACAAACATGCGAACGGCTTTAAAACGTCGCCAGGCGAGAGTTAATATTAACTTAATCCAATAAGTGACGTGCGCTGCGAGCGACTGAGAACATGCCGGAACGGGGAGAGAACCAGACCTCCAGAGAAGTACAATGAAGCTCAACGGGGTCACGGGGAAGGTCAATCGAGGTCGATTCCCAGCAACCTTCCAGGCCGCAGGTCAAGTTGCAACGACGTATTTCGACGAAGGCTTGTGGAAAGTGCAACGGTTTGCCGTGCAGTTTGAAGCAGGGAAAGGCTTGGAACTCTCCGGCTTCACAGCGACCAGTGAGAATCCCCGGGTTCAAATAAGCAGCGAGTCGTCGATCCCCGCGGTGTGTGACATTCACGAGCGGGTGTTCAAACCCGTGTGTGAGTTAGTGGCGCGCAGCGTGACGGGAGGTTGCGAATCCGTTCTGATCTGAAAGCCTCCACAGCAAGAGAGGCAGAAGTAACTAGGTTGTTTACTGTTGTTTAGAGGAAGCACAGGGGGTTGGGTAGCAATTTGGGGACAATTTGGGACTCCCCTCCAGGGACCTGTAATGTGGTCAGAGACAGTTTTTCCCATGTATCACCATCAATTATAGAATGATGTCAATGTTTATCAACCCTCTATCGTTTCGCAGGCTTGTAGATAATGGGGGGGGGGGGTTCAGTGCCAAAAACCAAATTATGTTTAAAAAAAATAAAAGTCCAATAAAAAAAAAAATTTGAGAAAACTGAAAACAGCCCGCAAAGTTGTTATATCTGGCAGAAAGACAGATGAATACATATTTAATCATTTTATTCTGTAATCACTGACGTGCTGTCGAAGCATCAGCTTTCAGGCCAGAGCTGTGCACAGGTGATACTGAAACCCCTGCAATGGGACTGGGAGAGAGTGACTAAAAATGTTGTATTCTGGGCCAATACCTCACTATTGATCATTTCACGATATTTTGGGGGATGACTATCGGTGCATGATATTTACATTGAAATGTTTGAGGAACAGCCATCAGCAATGTGGACTTATAACCAAACAATCGAAGAAGTTCAGGAAATGTCATTACTTTACTGTGATGCAGTCTTAACGTCAACATTTAACTATAACAGATAACCAATATCCCGGATGATTATGAGGATATATTTCCCAACACTAAAATGCATTTTTATTTTTATTTTGTTGTCTTACGGTTAATGTTTTTTTGTCCTTAATGTATTATATTTGTTTAGTTATATATTGTGGTGTGGTCATGGTGTGGTTCGAGCAGCCACACCATGACCTGGATCTAGGTGATTGGTGGATCCAGGATCAGAGTGGCTGCATACCTGTTGCTTATTGGTCAGTCTAACAAGCAGCAGGTAAAACCCCCATCCCTACACTCACTCAGGAGAGGAGCCCCTGTCACTACACATGTCTATCTGCTCCTGGGCTAATTCCAGCTGGCCCACTCTCTACAATAAACTAGTGTCTACAACCCCGTCTTCTGCGTCTCTGTGCCGGAGGTCCCTGAACACGCCACTTGGGTGGCGGGTGGTAGGCAGAACTGCCACACTGGCACCTGAACAGGGACTCTCTGGCACGGGGAAGGGACCCAGAAGGGCCGTCCGAAGATGCCCTGGAGCCACCAGCGGGTCAGCAGGCGGCCCCAGTACCCACCCTCTCCCAACTGGCAGCAACCCAGCCAGGGTGTACGGCGGAGGGCCGTACACCCTGGGTTTTATTATTTTAAGGTATATGAACCCTGCGTCAGAGTCTGTCCTTTTCAGGTATAGCAACCCTGTTGCAGAGTCTGTTTTAGGCATTATTTTTCTTTTTTGTTCTCTGCTTGGTGGGTGGGTGATAGGTGGGGAGTAGGCTTTGGCCAGGTATTCTCCCTGGCCTCAGTTCGGTGTTGGGGTAGATCGGGGTAGATTGGTAGATCCAGGATCAGACTAGCTGCATACCTGTTGCTCATTGGTTGGTCTAATGAGCAGCAGGTAAGACCCCGATCCCCACACTCACTCAGGAGAGGAGCCCCTTAATATTCAATGATGTCATGACACATGTCTATCTGCTCCTTGGCTTATTCCAACTGGCCCTCTCTACAATAAACTGCTGTCTTTTATTTTTTCATTCGGCCCATTTCTATTCGGAGGTGAATAAAGTATCTGTCTATCATATATAATATTTAATGCGTATCTTTCTGCTGGTATTGTCTGAAACAAAGAAAAAAATCAGCATCAGGGAAGAGGGGGATGACTGGAGAGATAAGGAGTCAGACACTTGCAACTTTAGCAGTTCTTACTAAAGTTGCATTACAGGCCGCTCCCTCACTTTCAGGGAAGAGGAGGAAAGGAAGGATGGTGGGGGTGGAGGTTAAGAGCTGGCAGGGCATTTTAATAACCGGCAGCTCATACACACCTATAGGCATACGAGCTCAGGAAGAGAGAGGAAAAGAACAGGACGGCAGCATGACCAGGCATTAATGAGCCCCCATGCACGCACACACACACACACACACACACACACACACACACACACACGCACACACACGCACTCACACAGAGTCTGCATTCCTACCCCGCCCCGCTGTCTTTCATAACCTCTCTCTCTCTTTCATACAGAAGCACAAATACACACACACACACACACTGACAGAAGTAAAATTATGCTACCGAAATAAAAAGAAAACA
>NC_137191.1:22453546-22471046 GCF_960531495.2 Zeus faber
GAGTGGTGGATGCTGGAGCTCCAGGGGTCAACAAGAGCCGCAACTTCCTGGTGGAGTCTGGCTCTTCGGCCTCCAGTGAGTTAGACAGTGGATCCGAGGAGGATCAACCCCAGCCCCCTGCAGAGCCCTGCCCTCCAGCAGTGAGACCACCAGCCCCCCTTTCATCATCATCATCATCATCATCACCATCCTCCTCCTCCTTCCTGTCTCCATTTCTGACGACCTCCCGCCGGCCTAGTACCAAGCTCCCCCCTCCTCCCCTGGACTCCTCCTGCTCCGGCAGCAGTGTGTTCTCCAACCCTTTCAAGGCCCAGGCCGACCAGAAGCTCCACGCCCTGCAGAAGCACGTGCCCCTCACCGTGCACGCCAACCCGTCCCAGATTGGCGGCAAGCGGGTGTGCGTGGCGTACAGGAAGGACGGCAGGTGCAGGTTTGGGATCAAGTGCAAGTTCGCCCACGACAGCGACCTCCAAACGCCTCCGGGCGGCGACTCGAGGCCTCTGGTCGGCACAGAGACGCCAGAATCAAATCACAGGAGTGCCTGTCATGGCGACAGGGCCCGGAGTTTGGACCAGGAGGAGGCTGAGGGACAGCAGGTGAGGAAGAGGAGAGTAGGACTGAGCAACACCTTGATTCCTCCCAAACGAGCTCTGAAACAGTATGCCACGCAGAGGGGCCGAGAGCGGCTCAATATGTCCTGAGCACTGCTTTATAAGCTGTGGTGCACTGTGAGGGATGGGATGTTTTGAATTCTTGTATATAGAATTGATTTGGATCTAGTGGGTGGTCTTATTGGTATGAATGAGTGAGATGTTCTTTTTGTCTGTAAGGGGGAACATAATTGTTGTGATGGTTCTCCCAAAATCAGATTTGCAGTATAAAGAATACACTTGCCCCATGTTAAAACATTTATTTACCTCATAAATAAAATTTGTGTGTCTGCTTCAACACATCCTACATCAATGAGACAGCAAATTTATTGGTAACATGACGAAGGGTTCTGATGTGTTTTGCTGATCAACTTGCAGGACGGAGTACGATTTCCGTGCCCGATATTTTAATGACTTTGTTAGCCGTTTCTATTAATAACTAAGACATTAAAGGTCATCCTTTGGCTACAAACTAACTTTCTGTGAGCAAGAAACTACTTAAATGAATACCTGTTCCTTAAAGGTGACCTATTATGAAAAACTCACTTTTTCAGTGCTTGTGCACATACATTTGGGTCTCTGATGGGCCAACTAACACACAAACTGTGGAATACGACAACCCGCCCAGTTTTTTGTGAGGTGAAAACACATGATTCTACAGGTCGTTTGGACGTGTCTCCTTAAGTACCATTGAGACATAGTAGAATTCAACCGCCCCTCTCCCATCTGAGTAACGACCTACGGCTGGAGAAATGGCAAGCACCGCCAGGAACTGCTCTGTTGGCATCACAGACCAGCACAAATATTTTAAAGAAAAGAGGAATTAACACCGTCTGTGATAAAACTGCAAACAAGCTAAATGCAAGTATTTAAAAAAATAATTGGTTAAAAAATGGGTAGGTTGACTGTTTTGCTGTGTATTTCTCCAAACAAAACCAATAAAAACTGGTTTATTTTATATGTATTTACTTCATTTCTTTTAATCTCTGACGTTTACTGAATGCAACAAAGACCTGTGCGGTGTGCCCCACAAGCCTGAAACACGGCTAACAAAAGTCTGAACAAACTTTTCAATTAGTCCTTCTCGATCTAATATCAGTAGAGACTCAGGAACTGGGTTGTGTATTTCTGGCCTCAAATTTGTTGAGAGACAGATTTGGTGGACTGATAATGTGAAATCAGTGAAAGTTTACGGACTTCATACAATGGGCTCACAGAAGTGGGGCAAACAGTTCCGGCGTGGGGAGGAGCAGCTCATTTTCATCGAAAGCGACGGACACACTGAAATGGCGCGTCAGGAACAGGAGGGTTAAAGAGGCAGGTGAGAATGGCTAGAATGCATTATCCGAGTGGTATTTTCAGCAAAAAACTTCAAAGACCTATATTAACCTGTTGAAAAGGAGTATACAGGTCCCCTTTAAACGTATATTGGATCTATCAACAAATCTTGACAACAAAACCCCTACCCAACTGCAATTATGTGACTTAAGCAACTTAACTAAAACTCATATTTGATATATGACATGACTTCAACTTGTGGTAAATGCATATTGTTTTCTAGGGTTCTGAAACACCACATTGCATTATTTGTATGTTTTACATTATAGCAGGAACACCGGTGATGCTAGATGTAGTTATACATAAAGGTATGCTATATTATTGCATAAAAGTATGTGTTTTGCAATAGTACAACATCTTGTCCACAACTGAACACACACACACACACACACACACACACACACACACACACACACACACACACACACACACACACACACACACACACACACACACACACACACACACACACACACACACGTCTAGCGGACTAACATTACTTCACTTTATATACAACCATTTTACACTGACAGAACGCGCACACACACGCACGCACACATATGTATCTTTCCCTGATACAGGTAGATCTAAAAAGCTACCAAAACGTGACTATGGGTAAATAGTAAATAATATTTTGGTGATCCTACATGTGTCTCAAACATTGCATTATAGTATATTGAGTCACCAATAGCATCAATGCCCCAGTTTTTAAGTGCAGAGGTTATATGACCACCTGTTGTACGTCGCTGTCTGTACCATCAGTCAGAACCTCCCCGTCCCCGGCCGGCTCCCAGACCACGCCCCCCTCTCCCACTGCCTCAGCATGCTGCTGGAGGGAGTTTGCCGATGGAGAGGAGGACAGAACGGAGGTGTCCAGAACGTAGCTTTCACCGTTAGCAGAGGTCGGGTCCTGGGATTGGGACTGGTGCTGGTGCTGGGAGGGGGACAGCAGGGGGGAGTTACAGGCCACGCTCTGCAGGGTCTGGAGCTGCTGAGCACTGGCGAGGATGGGGATTTGGTGGATGTGGGTCTGGGCCTGGCTGACGGGCTGGAAGGTCATGTGGAGGATCTGAGTCTGACCCTGACCCTGATGCTGCTGCTGCTGCTGCTGCTGCTGCTGCTGCTGCTGCTGCTGCTGCTGGGAGGAGTAGGACTGCAGGGGCAGCTGCTGCAGCTGGGGCTGGTGCTGGGTCACCAGCGAGCCAGAATGGAGGGTCAGTTGCTGGATCTGGGGCTGCTGCTGTGACTGCGGAGTTGCCTGGACAAAGTGGAGCGGCATCTGGAGCTGGAGGTGCGCCTGCTGCTGGCTGTCAGCCGGTGACGGGGGGTCGATGGGGGACAGGGCGATGGTCACAGGAACCTGCATGGTGTGGAGGCTCTGGTCTTGACCCAGCAACACCACCTGGTGGCTCACCTGCTGGGGCGCTTGACCCATTTGGGCGACCTGCTGCCCAACCGGCGCCGTCTGGCTCAGCTGTGCTGCTTGGCTGGCCTGCACCACCTGGCCCAGGTCCAGGCTGGTGACCTCCGGCTGGACTTGGCTTCCCTGCAGCTCCAGGAGGGAGGCAGGGGTGGTGATGAGGGCCCCGGCGTTGGCTGCCAGGGCCTCTGCGATGAGAACCTCTGGGTGGCTCTTGGCTTTGTGGGCGACCACGCAGTCTTTCTTCTCAAACTTCTTGCCGCAGATCGAGCAGGAGAACTGGTAGGTGGCGTCGGCGTCGTGCTTCTTCATGTGCCAGTTGAGGGAGGCCTTCTGGCGACAGGTGAAGCCACAAATCTCACACCTAGTGGAGGGGACCGACAAGAAAAAAGGAGTGATGTTGACTCACTGAATAAGCACCACAAATGAAATGAAGATGTCATGACGTGACTCACTGAAGAGGCTTTTCTCCCGTGTGGATCATACGATGCACAGCCAGGTTGTGGGAGCTCTTAAAGGCGCGAGCGCAGAACTCACATATGTAGTCTCGCTGGTCTAAAAAAATGAGGCACAAAATAAAAGGGTCAGTCATACTGCTGTTATACTCAAGTTAGCAGAGACAAGTATAAAACAGATCTTCTCCGGTGAGCGCTTGGTGCACTGTGTGTACCGGTGTGGTGCTTGGCGTGCCGCAGCAGTTGCTTCTGCAGCCGGAAAAGCCTTCCGCAGGAGGGATGAGGGCACACATACTTCTTCTTCAGCAAGTGCTGGTACTTAATGTGGTGCTACGAGTCAAACAAAGAAAAGGACAATGAGGGAATAGAAGAAAGTTAATTGAAAGAAAAGTCAGTGTTAATGAATTTAATTTTTTGAAGGGGATGAGTAATAATCTAAAGTAATGCCCGGTTGGTGCCTTGGTAGCGGCACGTCGACGGACTCCTACATCCGGAGGGTTGTCTGGGAATCAGGTGGTCCCACGGCTTACCTGCAGGTAGCGTGGATGAGCCAGGACCGTGCCGCACCCTTCCATCTCACAGCGCACATACTGCACAGGAGGCTTCTTCCTGTTTGGGAAGGTGACACGAGCCATTACACTCCAAACACACTGACAATACAGCCTTATACACGACAACATTCCTCTTGAATACAGAGATAGTCATTTTCATCAAGGGATAAAATAATAAAAAGAAATTAATATCTATTTTACCTTCTTTTTGGAAGACGTGGTGTTTTGTCATTTTTTCTTCGCCTGCCTCTCCTGACACAGAAAGAATACATTTATTCCTAGAACCAAGCTTAGACTATTTAATATATCCATGTCCAGCACACACACACACACACACACACACACACACACACACACACACACACACACACACACACACACACACACACACACACACACACACACACACACACACACACACACACACACACACACACACACACACACACACACACTTTTCATGGCTATAAAGAAACTTAATTCCAGGATTAAAGAACACAGTGCATGACCTAGGTATCATGAAATATTGATGCGGTCACTGAGGGAAGCATATGAAACAATAATAAAAAGATTATTATCCAATGGGGACAATATGTCCCAATGATAACACTTCCCTTCCCTTTCTTCTAGTCAGTTAAGGAGCTTACTTCCTGGGGCCTTCGGGGTCTTCCCCCGTCTCCTCCATTTTCACCTCCTCTTCCTCCGGGGGTTCCAGGTTCTCCGAGCCTTCCACCTTTATCTCGGCGGCCTCTTTCTCATTGTCTTTTGTAGGAACATTCTCCTTTTTGTCCTTCTGTCGGGGAGGGGCCCGGCGCTTCTGTTTGGGGGCATCTCTGCCAGAGAGCGTAAGATAAGAATTTTTTTTTTTAACAATTGTACATAACAATGTCTGTTAGGCTTGGGCAATATCCAAAACCTTTAATCACGATGCAGTCCCGCCCAAATATTACAATACACAATATTATCGTCACTGTTGGCGGGGGGGACGGAACGGGACAATCCCTTAACTCGTTTGTGTTTAAAAGTTTTGTTTCATACACGTAAGAAACAAACGACAATTAATAGATCTTAAAAAAAAATAAAAATAAAATAAATTAAAAAAGACCGGCACGGGAGTCTGGAAACAGCAGTTCCCGACTACCACTCCAATTCTGAGTTAAATATACGTACTTCATTCCCCATACAAGTAAAAAACTGAGGGGAAAAAAATTTGAAATCTTTCTCTATGAGATGATATTATGTATTGCTATGTTATAATCACAAGACTTGCATCTAGAGCGGGGAAGTGAGATCAGCTCACAAGTGGTTACTGGACAGCTCTGAGGGGAGAGGGCAAGAGCCCCCGCCCCCTCTCTCCCTCCACTCCAGTTTCAGTACACGGTCAAGTGCACTTACACCGTTTCAAAGCTAAGATATTTCCTGGCGAACAAAATAAATAAATAATAACTTAAATCGTCTGGCACCAATGTCAACCGCTATCGATGGAGTCGATCACCACTTTTATTGTAAATCTGCCCAGGCCTGCCGTTCACCACGCGAACAGTGACAGGCACCAAGCAAGCGGGATTGAGGAAATATATACGTAGAGTTAAAAAATAAGCAATTTGACTCATCTCGGAATTCTCAGTGTGAGAAATACGACGTGTAGCGTGTGAACTGGTTCATATGTGTGAGTTCGCAGCTCTGTCTAACAGTTATTCAAAAGCATTTTTTATAATACAATTTAAGCAATGCAAGAAATAACCTGGAGCCGCCACTTAACGCGCCACCACGTCCAAATCCTCTATCTGCTTCCGCGCTGCCGTGCGCATACGTCCACTTACATCCTCGTGTGCGCCAGTGAATGAGCTTTGTTCGTGCACTCTGCTGCTCTGCCCCGGTGCTCCCCGTGGCCCAGACGACGGACGGACTGATATTTAGATACTGTGCAAATATTGGCCTCAGCCTCGTGGCAGAATAGGAGAAACACAACCACACTCACAACCTCTCAGCGTTGGGGTCGTAGCTCTGGTCATTCAGGTCGTCCGCAAAGGGAAGATCGTCCTCGCTGCTGAGGGCCTCTTCTTCCTCTTCTTCTTCTTCCTCCTCCTCCTCCTCCTCCTCCTCCTCGCTAAAACACACAACCTTCTGGGTTAACGTCTCAGAGACCCTCCTCCACAGCACGGTGTGAAGCGGTACAAGGTGTACGGCTCGGTCTGTACCTCGGAGTCTGCAGCTGGTAGTTGAGCTCGTCCGGGTCGTCCTGAAACCGAGCGCCTTTATCATCCGGGAGGTCGCTGACGCCCTCACCGCCCTCTTCTCTCTTTTCACTGAGACAGAAATGGGAGATGTGGCGGTCAAGAAAGCACCGGTTTTACTTTTAATCTCCATTACTAACTAGCTTATACAAGGACAGTGTTATCTAAAGAAAAACTGCTGCTGCATAATGTCTTCGATGTCATCCATGAATCAGGCTAATCAATACATTGCTTGCATCAAATTAATAAATTGGTAAAACCATCTTATAAATAGAGTCCTGTGCTTGCAGTGCAGCAGTAGGATAACTAAGCTATTCTGTGTTATAAAACAGCTATTATCCAGAAGGCCCCCTAAGATGATATCCACTGATTAAACAAAACAAATCAAATCTATTAGGCTGAACACTCACACTGCAGGAGCACTCTTCTCCTTCACCTTTCCCTCTGATGCTACACATGAGTGAGAGAGAGAGGTCAAGATAGTGGTTAATGGGGTGCGTGACGGTACATGAAGGCTGTAAACCTACATACAGAAACAAAATAAATAATAACAAAATCTTAACTAAATTTATTTTTATGATAGAACAGAATCCCTCTTCCTGTGCTGTAAGGCTTCGTGAATGGAGGCCTCTCGACGGGCGGCTCACCGGCAGCATGCTCCGCACCAGGTTCGCTCTTACACATGGGCCTGGCGGAGCCCTTGGCCGCCCGGGCTGCGGGGGCTTTGGCGCGGGTCTGTGGCGGCGGACGCCTGGAGGAATGAACTGGAGCGAGCAGAAGATCGGTGTCAAAGAAAAGATAAGCACGTGAACACAAAACACACACCGTTTCGAAAACAAATACACTGGTAGATATAGAACTTCATGGGCAGAGATTTGGACATTTCGGTCTTTGGATTTTCCCATTGGGAAAGCTATTTTTGTGCGCTTTGGCATCTTGTTGATTATTTGCCACAGCTGATTCGCGAATCAATATTTAGGTTGCATTGTTGTCGTACCTGAGGCGGAAGATTTTGTCAGATACAGTCGTACAGCATTATTCCCAATGTTGCACACAGAGAATCTGATTCCGCCAACTGTTCAAATTCGGTGCGTAAAATAATTTGAATTACGCCATTCATTGGGAATTTTCAAACCCAGTACCGCACTTCATAATGGAAAGAAAACACAAGAAACGATGCCGCCTTGCGATAGCTGGAACCACAATACTTAGAGTTGGAGTATACACCTGCACAGGTCATTAAACTGAGTGGGGTCCCCGGTCGGTTCCCACGCCTAAACCTCTCCAGGTCGTTTCATTAAAACAGTGATTGCTTCATGCGAGATGAGACCGATCACCTTGAGAATCTGTGGCGGGCTTCTTGGCATCCCCCGAGCTGCAGGAGTGAAACAGAGAGAGTATTACTGGTGGATAGGGACGTCTTTTGTCTATGGCACCTCGTGTAGAAACAGCTGATGGCAGCACCGCAAGCCCTGTCAACCCGGAGACCAGGTGAGCTTAACACCCCACCCTCCCCACGATACAGCAAGGGGACGAGCCACTCGCTTCGGTGTCGACACCCAAAGCCAAAACTCACTCTTTGGTGTGGAGGCTCTCGTCTGACGAGCCCGCGGATTCCGCATTTTTCTTCCTTCTGGAATTGGAAACTTTCCTCCGCTTGGCTCCGCTCGTGTCCGGGCTGGCCTCGTCCTCGACCTCGTCCTCGCTCCTGTTGTCCTTTAACCAGGCCGGCACCGCGCGTGTGGACCGGTCCCGTAGCACCCTGCCGGAGCCCTGCGTCGTAGCCCCGTTGACGTCGGCGGGGGAGGCGGAGACGCCGGGCTTCGGGCGGACCGCTCCCGACCGCGCTCTGAGCCCCCTCCGCGGCGCGACGGACCCACTCGGCGTCGGGGTCTGCTCCGCGGCCTTGTCCTGCGCGGACCGCTCCCGGGTGCTCTCGTCCGCGCTCGGCTCCCTCCTCGGGTCCATTTGGCGGCGTCGCCCGTTCCCGTCTACCTCGAATCCCGCGCACGCTTCGGTGGGTTTAGTTGTGATTCGGAGAAAACTGGATCGGAACCGCTATCAAAACGCGTCGGCTGCGTGAGGCCTTTATCGGACACAGCGACATGTTTCAATAGGCTGCGTTGGCTCCGTCGCAAATGATGTGCACTTAGTTTATTGACACGTAAATTACAACTTTTCTTAATTACCTATTCAATAATAACGCGATATGATTTTAAAGAAGCAGACGCAATTTCGCCCTCTTAAAGCTATAGTAAACCTACGTGTTCGCTCGGTCCCGCGGCACGTCCATGTCGTGCGCTTTGTTGCGTCTCCTTTAAGCCCCGAAAATAAGAGCACGGCGAGCCCCGGAGGCAGCGACGCCGCCTGGCCGCCGCCGGCAGCATGCGGATGGTCTCACGCCCCGCTCCCCCGACGACATGGCGGCCTATCCGGACTGTTTGCACGTCTGCAAAGTGGCGGCGTCCGAAGGGACCGTTCGCCAAATAAATGGCTGGCTCGGAGCATTGTGGTAAGTGTAGTTCGCCCATGAGGTTAGGACTTGATTCATGGTAAGATGTGTTGTGTTCACGATGTATACGTTATACCTTGTAAATAAATACATACATAAATATGTAAATGGTTATTCGTTATTGTAGGGAATTGGCGTTCATATAATTACGATGATTATATTATTATTATTTTTAGTATTATTGTAGTCGTATTATTATTATTATTATTATTATTATTATTATTATTATTATTATTGCAGTCGTATTATAACTATTATTATTTTTCGTTATTATTATTGTTTTTTACAATAATTGTGTTCACGATGTATACGTTATACCTTGTAAATAAATACATACATAAATATGTAAATGGGTATTCGTTATTGTAGGGAATTGGCGTTCATATAATTACGATGATTATATTATTATTATTTTTAGTATTATTGTAGTCGCATTATTATTATTATTATTATTATTATTATTATTATTATTGCAGTCGTATTATAACTATTATTATTTTTCGTTATTATTATTGTTTTTCTTCCGTCATTTCTGGAGCTAACATGGCTGCCACAGGAAAGCCCGCACTGCCGTCAAAGCTGCATTCCCACCACCAGGCGGCAGTGGTTTCATAAAGGTTGGGAGCCCCGCGCTCCACCACCCGTACGCCACCACCCGTACGCCGCCGGGCGTGTTCCGCGTGGCTGCCGGGTCTGGAGCCAAAGTCTGGACTCGATCTGCCCGCATTTTCCAGTAACCGGCAATGAGTACTTTATTTTTCTTCATTATTTTACTCGTTCATTACCGGAATCAAAGTCCTTATTGGCCGAGTGCGATATTCAGAGGGGATTGCCCTCGGTGCAGGTGCCGACACAGGTGGCAACACGAATATTCGAACAAGAATAAAATAAAACAAAAAAAGTGTGATGGATTGTTTATTTATACACCCGCGTGTTTGTTTGTTTATTTTCATTAACTTGCGAACGTCTTTATTCTTTAATACATGTGATGATCGAACAGCGACGTGCTGAGGTGCGTTTGTGCCAGGGCGTGTTTCTCTGAGGGCCTTTGCAGCGTGTTCTGAAGAACTGACCGACTTCATGATGGGTTAGTTTGTGCCAGCCGCACGTTTATGAAACATTCACCAGGCGTTTTGGTTTTTTTTTTCTTTGTCCAAACTACAAATTGTCTAAAGAATAGTTGAGGTGTGACGGCGAGGTCGGGTTTCCATTGACGGAGGTCAGTGTCAAACCCTCAGGAGACGTCTGTATAAACGGCCGATTCTGCGTTTGTCAACTGATGAACACTGGTACCTTTAACAATTTTTCGAACTCTGTCCACTCTATTTCATTTACATTAATTGTGGAGATTAAGCCTGATCTGAAACGCGCCAATGTAATATTTTAAAAAAGACACTTTGGATGTGATGTGCGCTCCACGCAGAAATCAAAACACAAATTACATATTTTGCAAATACTTTATTCATCTACCTTTTTATAGCTATAAATATAATGCTGAATATGTTTGTTTTTTTGTTGGGTTTTTTTTTTTTTTTTTTTTTTTCTTCGTTTAAACGTAACCTTCTGTTAGAAAATAATCTGCATGGGCATACAAAGACATCTCGACGACACAAAAACAAACGACCCCCAAAACACCCCAGGAACAGTTCACATAATAACACCTATTTAGAAACGCTAGAACCAGATGCAGAAGTGTTTAGTTTTACCGCTGCAGCGCAGGTGAAATGTGGGCGTGAAGAAAAGAAAGCAGCAAGCGGATTAAGAGAAGAGAGCTGGCTGTGTTAATTCCTAAAACTCGAGACAGCGCTGGGACTATTCTCTGGGTACATACAGTGCTAGTAAGCAGCCATAGCCATGACAATCCAGAGCGCTGCCTTTTTTCATTTTTTTTTTTTTTTTAATATTTCGGCAGGAACATTGTCGACCGCTCAGTTGTGACGCTTGCATGGGCCAGACTTTTCGTCTCCGTCTTCAAATTAGTACCGTTCAGTTACACGGAGGAAGCGAAGGTTACCATTGTTAACACTAGAAGAATTTCTTCCACACACGCCGCCGAATCCAGTTCCAAGTCATACACTGAAAATAGTGTGAAACACACACACAGCAACAACAACAACAACAACAACAAAAAAAAAAGCACAATCGCTTTGATGTTCAAAAACCAGCGATATTGGACACTTTGGCAAAAAAAATGTTTTTACTTTTTTTTTGTTTGTTACACTAAATAAGGCATATATAAGGAAAAGAAAAAACATAATATATTATACCTTCTATATTTTCTCACTTCATACATAACAAGTAATGTATATATTAAATATATCCTGACTTATCTTCACAAATGAAATTCGTAAAAGCAATAATCAGCAGGTTTGTGTTTTTGTTTGTTTGTTTTTTTTGTTTTTGTCAAAATCCAGTTGGAAGGGGCAGGCCAGTAGCAAAGTGTACCATAATATGTCGAGATGAGTCACTTCCGCAAAACCATTTTGGAGGGGTTTTCTTTCAGGTCTTCGTTTGAAGTAAACCTTCATAACCTTAAACTCACCGCCCCGCATTCCTTACAAAGAGATTAAAGACAAATTAGCCCCCGTGGTTGTGTGAAGAAGGAACGAAGACGTCAAATAAAAACCACAGAAAAATAAGAAGACACGAGTATACAAACCCTGCAATTGAACAACAGAAATAAATACAACAAAAAACACAGATTGGAAAGGAAAAAACGTGCTTGCGATAAAATGTTCAGGGAATGGTTTATAAATACTAGCCCCCATAGGAATGCTAATTGTGCATTTATTTAGTATCAATGGCTGCTTTTGGAGTGTGACTTTGTGTGTGTGTGTGTGTGTGTGTGTGTGTGTGTGTGTGTGTGTGTGTGTGTGTGTGTGTGTGTGTGTGTGTGTGTGTGAGTACGCATGTGCGTGTGTGTGCATGTGACTTGCATATTCTTCTGGTGAGGTATCGCTCCAGTTAGTCCCATAGTACACTTGTTTTCAACACACAGCAGTTGGTGTTGTTGTTGGGTTTTTTTTTGGCTTCCAAAAGTGCCCACAAAACATTCATCGTGGTCAACTTTAGTTTTTTTTTTGTTTTTTTTTCATCTCCGACACACGGGCACTGAGGAACGCAGAACACCAAAAACCCTTTCACATCCGAGCGCGCTCAATATACCTTCATCTGAATTCTAAGTGCACCTCGGTCAAGCAGTGACAGAAAGGAAGAAGAAGAGGAGGAGGAGGAGGAGGAGGAGGGAAGGGAAGACAGCGCGCTTTATATGTCGTTTTACTGCAAAAAACACCCCCCCCAAAAAAAAAACAAACCCAAAACAAAACCGGTAGCCTCTTCACATTTCATTTGGCGACTTTTTCCAAATCAAATGGTGAATTCCTTTTTTTTTCTTCTTTTATTTCTCATAGGATGGAAGAGATCCGCTGTGCTTCTCACTGAGTCCAGTCTGTGTCTTTTCTTTGCGAAGCGAGGAGATTTGGCTTTCCTCTCAAAAGGCACGGTCACAGGCGTGGAAATGGAGCAGAACGTGATGTTAACGACACTGTTCGTGGTTTTTAAAATCGTCCTATTAGTGAAGACGACTGGAGTGTTAAGCCTTGGCTTTCCAGCCACAATGTTCCAGTTGAAATACCCAGCGAGGGGGAGGAAAAAAACAAAAACATGTCTCCGTATTTGTTCACCTTTTGGGAGTTCTACAACACATCGTATCAATATCACCGTACAGACATACAGTACAATAATGAAAAACAAAACAAAACCAAAAAAACAAGCAATATAAGTTCAGTCTCCTGGCAAGGTTTATCAAAGTTACAAAAATGTTTAAAAATGGGAAAGAACAAATATCTAAAGACCCCCCCATGTGTAGCTGTAGATGATTTTTTTCTCTCTAATATTTGTTCCTCAAGGTGTGTGTGTGTGAGTGTGTGTGTGTGTGTGTGTGTGTGTGTGTGTGTGTGTGTGTGTGTGTGTGTGTGTATATATACACACACACACACACATCATAAAATTATTTCATTTAGCAAGGTTTTTTCAAACAAACCCAAGCTTTATGTTTTTCCTAAAAAGGTTAAAACAGCGTACAAATTATTAAAAAAACTAGATATAGGCAAATACACATAACATCAATTACCTTCATTTAAGATGACAAAAAAAGCACAGCCAAGCAGACATCTAATATCTAAAATCCATTTTGTGCATACATGAAGCGTGCACACAAAATGGATGGACAGCATCGCACACGGCAAATAAAATTCTCTGGAATACTCGATATTAATGAAAATACTAAAACAAAAGAGTTAATATATCCAAAATTGTTTGTCTTCAGTGTTATTCTCTCTGAACAGTAGTTCCTGTAGTTTGTCCCACACTTAAAATTTGTACTCTTCCCACAACATGTCGTGACGTTTAGAGTTAGAAATTCTCCGAAACACCGTCTCTCTCGTTACTTTAGAGAAGACGAAAAAACAACAGGAAATACAAAAGCTGAACAGAGAGAAAACTTAAATATGAGTCTTCTCTTCATAAATACTTGAATGTACCTTCTGGGGTTTTTGTTGGTGAAACAACAGGGTTAGAGAGGGGTGGTGTGTGTGGGTGTGTGCGGTGGGTGTCTTAAGTAGTTCCCTCACCTTTTCTGTCCGTTATCTTTACTCATCGGAGTCCCTGTTTCGGTCAAAACTGCTGATAAGGTAAAACGAGGCCCGCTGCATGATAAGGCCAGGAAATATTTTGGCTAAAACATTGGTCGACATCCTTTTGGTATCATATTTTGCATATTGAAGTTATATCCCCGATGGGAATACTGTACTAGCGTTATTATTGCAGTTGTGGACTGGGTCAAGCCAACCTGACCCAAACAGAGTTGTTGTAGTTTGGCAGCCGTCTCTGCTCCTGGATCAGTATGTCTGGTAGATGTCGTGGATGGGGACCTGGAAGGCGGCGGCAGGGAAGGCCTGAGGGACGGCGTAGCCCGCATAGCCCCCGTAGGCCGCGGCCGCCACCGCCGCGTTCTTCTGCAGAGCGGCAAGAGCGGCCGTGTTGGCCGCGTAGTTGGCGATGGGGACGTAGCTGGCGCCGTACAGGCCGCTGGCTGTGGGGATACGCTGCATGTTGTGGGCCATGGCGTAGACTGGAGTGATGGGGCGACCCTGGGGGGTTGGAAGAGGACGGAGAAAAAAGTGTACGATGAAGAGAAAGGGAGGGACTTGGAGGCGCATGCCTGCAATTGGAGGTCTTCATGGCTCAAGCCAAACCCGAGGCCTTATTTTGACCATGGGGTCGGGTCAAATTCTATTGCCTCGGGGCCCCATTATGTCTAAATGCAGTGGAACCTAGAGGAGCCACGATCGCCAGAGGAGCGTATGGAAGGCTAGGCCAGATGATTAGCCAATCAGAATACAAGAGGAAATAAACACAAAAATCATTGAGTGCAATGGAGACATTGACTGGCTTGGAAAACAGACCTGGATAGGGGCTTCTCTCTCCTCTCGGACATGCATCCGGTTGGTTCTGCAATATCTCGGGTTGGGTGTTTTTTTTTTTCCCATAAATGATTTGTTCCAACTGGACAAAATTTCCAGGGTCCAATTTTGGGGTCTGAATTTTGAATTCAATGAAGACCTCTAGCGTACAGGCAAGGAGAGCCCCACGTCTCCTGCATGCGACTATCTCACCTGGAAGGGAGGAGGCGTGGAGACGGTAGGGAGGATGGCGGCGGTGGCAGAGGTGTGTTCGGACTGCTGCATGGCCAGGGGCTGGATGAGGTGCTCCACCGCATGCATCTTTCCCTCCTCCATCAGTTTGGCGGTGGGTGCCGCGCTGAACACCGGGTACTGAGCACTCAGCGCCGGCAAGGCCACTGCACACGGAGAGGAGAGGAGATGAGGGGAGAGTAACGGGCAAGATCTCTGCATTAGCGAACAGAAGGCTGTTAGGGTTTGATAAATTAATCTGATTTGGAAGCCGAAAATGAAAGCGGAGACACCACACAGACATACTGTAAACATACAAGTCGCGTGCCCAAATCGCAGGGTGACAGGGATATAGAGGCGATATTAAAAAAAAAAACACATGGAGAAAAGTTGAACGGTAAAATGAAGGCAAGGAAGAAAGGAAAAGAAAAAAGGAGGCAGTTGCACAAGTTGACATTGTGGTGTGATTCGGATTATGATGGCGTACAACGCTGGATTACACACACACACACACACACACACACACACACACACACACACAGAGAGACACACACACACACAGCCAACACAACGCCACTCTTTGTTTTCCAAGGACAAAAGTTCTTTCAGACTGGATTTGATCCTATGATTCCATATAAACTTGGGTGGAGGAGAGGGGTCCGTTTTGGGGATATGTCATTTCAGAGGAAGCATCGAGAAAATCCACTTGCACCCCAAAGGACCTCAGATCAACCAAGTAGTGTTAAAACAATATGTTCAACATGTATTAGTTTTACGAGTGATATCACCGAATAGGACAGAAAGATCGGATTTAAAATGGAGCAAGTGGAAGAAGAGCTTTTTTTTTTTTTTTTACAAAATATAGTTTTTCATCATTCAACTCCGGTCAAGAGGGAACGGTGGAATAGCCAACAGCTCTAAAGCGACTGTAGTTACTAATTTTACTATTGTAGTGTACAAAATAACTGCAGTTTAATCATGAATAACAAATAGAAATCTATGCCGGCATCCTGATTAAACTTGGTAAGATACAGCCAACAACGTTTCAAACATAACCTGGAGTTGAAAACAGTTTGAAAGAGGGGCAGGAACGGAGATCCCAACAACAACGTGAGGCGAGTCTGTTCTCAGACGGACACAGAGACGGCAGGAAAGATCGAGGCACTTTAAGAGATCAGTTAATATTCAGGCCATGCTGGAAAGGACAGAGCTGTGTTGTTATGATCAATCACTGGAAAGAATCGATGAACAATTAGAGCTGTGGTTCCTCAGAAGGCAAGGGGACAGGGAAAGACAGGGCGGAAGGTTTAGTGAAAGTTTTTAAGCTTGGGCGAGTATATCGATATAATATATATATATATATATTTTATTTTCACTGACTTGCGCTAGGTTTGATGCCAACTTGGTTGACGGCGGACGCCAGCTCCAAACTGGGCATCAGCTCATAGGGCTTTTCTGGCTGCTTGGTCTTGCCCTCGTGATAGCGGCTGTAGATACCGCGGCCAGCAGAGTAACCCCCCAGGTAAGACCCCCGTGGCCCGGGGGTACGGTTACCTGCAGCAGCACGACCACGACCTCGCACAGTACCTGCTTGAAATACAATACGTAATATAAGGACACGGGGTGGAGGGTCTCACTATTTGGCAGAGGTCCTACCAATTTGCATTTGGCAACTCTGAACCGTAACTGGGACGGGCGGTCGGGATAAGCAAATTAATCTGAAATTCTATGAGTAGTATTCTTTGTATTAGTATTTTCCTTTTTTCATTGCAATGATACCTGACAGGGGAAGTTACTGTAACATTCATTTGCCAGCAGGATCTCGTGGGGGAAAACAGGATTCATCTGGATTTATGTATTTCCTCACGAGATCTCTCTCTGCTGCAACTGTATTCGGATGCATTTTTTTTTTACATGTTAGTATTATGAAAAGGGGATCCTTGGAGTTTCTTGTCTTGTAGTCAATAACCGACCATAAGGGGGAGGTGACAGCACAGCAGTAGAGGAAGATGTTAGAAACCAAAAGAGTTTGTCACATGGCAAGGAAGCTCATTGTTCATTGAAGTAATAAATAGGAATGAGGATGTGAGAGATTACAGTACCATCGTTCTGTATCATTGGGGCTCCTTTGGAGAGAAAACCAAAACACAATGATTGTTGAAAGTCAAATTGATTTCTTTCTGCTACCACCCAAAGACCATACTTAATCAATAATTGAAGGAAATGGGATTAGCATTCATCGGTCCGACACCTTAACTCATCAGTTTTGCTTTGCTTTCAAACAACTGTGTGATTTTTAAAGCCACACACCCTTATCAAGTACAGATCTTTTAAAGTTTTCAGCCAGTGAAAATTTCCCCGTAAAAGATTATCATCTTAATCCATCCTTTTCTTAGTCATTGTAAAGAAAAATCATAAAGTCCCTTATCAGTGGGCTGTATTCTGCATTGCCTCATTAAGCTTCTACGACAGTGCCTATTAAAAACAACAGTTAATTGCTTGTCTGAACAGAAGAGCAATGGCTGTGTCCCCCGAGCAGACCTGCTACGAAAACAGAAGGAGTTCATTCTCACCTTTGACGAAATAATCCCTGTTGGGTCCAATGAGGGTGTTGTAGGGGTATCCGTAGTAGGTCAGCGTGTAA
>NC_137191.1:22481046-22488546 GCF_960531495.2 Zeus faber
ACCTGGAGCAAGGCTGTGGAAGGTCTATGGCCGTGGAGATTCAGGAGGCGTGTATTGTATTAAAAGACTCTTCGCATATTCATACACACACTCACAATTTCCCTCTCTCTCTCTCTCTTTCAAAAAACACACTCACACTATCCACGCAGGGCCCCCCCCAGTAGGTCAGGCTTTCGACAGAGAGACACAGTCTTCCCACCGGCCTGTGTATGTGTGGCTCTTTGATTGTGAAGGTAACATAGGCGCTTTAGTGTTTACTCACTGCCCGGAAGAGAGAGAGAGAGAAAGAGAGAGAGAGAAAGAGAGAGAGAGAGAGAGCGAGAGAGAGAGGTGGGGCCACTTTGGTACAGGTAACCCCCCCCCCTTTTACCTTTACCTTTCTCGCTCCTTCAACCTGTTCTCAGTCTCTCTCTCGCTCTCTCTCCCCCCTCTCTCTACTGCTCAGCTGATAAGGAAAAGGACAAAGGGATCAACAATCAATCAACAAGTGAAAGGTTGTGGTGTGAATGAGGGGTAGCGTGCCGTGCGTGTAAGTGTGTGTTTGAGTGGCCGTAGGTTAACTTGTCTTGCTTCTTTCTATGGGTGGCATAAGCGATCACGTTTAACGCTAAAGAAAACAAGACATGACGGCGATGGGGCCCATTAAAGACCAAGGCCGATGGGGAACGTGGGGATACTCTGAACGCAACCTGCCTGTTGAAGTAAATGACCTCACCAAGGACCGCCCATCACATGGTCACAATGGCAGATTAACAGTGAGGATGGAATATGGCGGAAATATATTTGTTCAGAAAGCCCACACCCTTCTTCTGCCTGAGCCAAGTTGCACCGTATCATTTTAATAAACAGTGCCCATTTAGTGTTAGCTGAACGTTTGCATCATCACTTCATCAGAGGCTTACACACACACACACACTCGTTGATAATAAATCATAATATGATTTATTATGATATTATGATAACCAATAGCATTTTCAACTGGTACTGAGTAAGCTAGTTTTCTCTTACCCTAACACCAAGTTAGTTTCAAGAGTCAGTTGGGTGGCCACATGGTGTAACATACAAAGGAACCTGATAAAGAACATGCAACGTTGAGCGAAGCATTCCAAGAATAGTTTTTGGAACAGCGGAGGAAGATTAAGAGGAGGGTTTCATTTCCATACAGTGTCCCGTGGAAGTGTGCACAACCCCAAACCCTCTGCCACAACATAGTTCTCGTAAGACTGACTACCTTTACACTCGTGTGTGTGTGTGTGTGTGTGTGTGTGTGTGTGTGTGTGTGTGTGTGTGTGTGTGTGTGTGTGTGTGTGTGTGTGTGTGTGTGTGTGTGTGTGTGTGTGCCTCCAATTGCTATTGTACGAGTGACACATTAACCAGAGACTGTTAATGAAGGACCTGCAATCACTGATACTCACTTTTCTGCCCACATACACACACACACACACACACACACACACACACACACACACACACACACACACACACACACACACACACACACACACACACACACACACACACACACACACACACACACACAGTTCAAAGTTTAGATGTCATAGTCTGACGCTATAACATCTTAATATTAGGGTTGGACAGTAAACCTTTGAGGGCTATGAAGCTATTCAAAACGTGGATTAGGAGACAAGTCATACACACAAACACACACACACACGTGTGTGTGTGTGTTTGTGTGACTTTGACTTTCCTCTCGGGATGTTGTAATACAAAAAAAATGAAAATGACAGCTCACGTCTGGTATTGCATATTGATATTGATATTATTATCTTTTTAATGACAGAATTTCTGGCACACAGTAATCCTACCATTAAGAACCAGCTTCAAAAATGTCAGGCGCTTGTTTAATATGTGAGAACACACATACATGCACACACACACACACACACACACACACACACACACACACACACACACACACACACACACACACACACACACACACACGCACACACGGACACATTCATTATGAGCACAGGTTAGGTACAGGACTGTGTACTAACAATCCAAAGATTGACACTCAAAAAACGACTAAGGATGTCAACAGGGTTTTAAATCTTTGTTTTATGAAGGGTTGAAAAGATACAGGAAACAGAACTGTAGACTTGCAGGAAGTGGGGAATCAGGCTGTGAGGTCGACATGAAAGGACGTGGGGCCGCTAGTGGGACAGAATGGCGGTAATGAGAGTAACGCCAGCCATCAGACCAGTACCGGCGCAGACAGACGCATTAGTGAACTGGTCCTACTGGTCTGAGATCAACCAATGTGCAACTTCAGAAATGTGTAGACAAACACCTTGGCAACGACATCCCTTTCTATGTATGTCTTCATTTACTGATCATATTACTGATCAAATGTCTTGACATTTCATTGCATATATGTATGAAAGTATGTATATGTATGTGATGAATAAACCACTTGAATCTTGAATCTTGTTTTGGGTTTAGATTTATGCTTTGGCAGCATGTTATTCATCAAAACCAATGACATTTTATTGAATTGAGACGGCAAGAGAGAGAGAGGGGGAGGCTGGGTTTGAGGAGTGTGAGTGTGTGTTAAGGTGACCCTGAAGCACTGGCTTTTGTGGGCAGAAAAGCATAAACCGACAGATAAATCGGTGACTCAAATGGAGGATTTACAAGGATTGCCCTCCTGGCAAAAAAATATCCCACAAAAAAAAACACCCACACGTACGTGCAAATGAATGAGCACTGGCACACACAAATTATTGTGCGTCCATTTCTATTTGCTATCAGTAGATTTCCATGCTGATAACTCTGTGTTTTATATGATTGAGATCTGGGTCACAGAAACCTGTTTTAAGTGAGTGTAAATCTGTGGAAATGGAGATATAGCACTTACCCTTACTTCAGTGGATATGGTAAA
The DNA here is from genome assembly GCF_960531495.2 of Zeus faber. NCBI lineage: Eukaryota > Metazoa > Chordata > Actinopteri > Zeiformes > Zeidae > Zeus > Zeus faber. Next base: position 22,483,952 of record NC_137191.1, read on the forward strand.
GAATACATTTACATGCTGTAATATAATATATATATTATATTATATCATAAACTGTTGTGATTTCTAATCAGGTGTATTCCATGTTTTTTCTTGCAACGTATTCCCAACTAAATCTGAGATTTCAACGAAACGACCCACTGTTCCGTGAAATTCATGAAACCCAATGTGTGGAAATAGATGCACTTCCCTTTCACCACAATGGCTGACATTAAATGGTGTAATTGCCTCAAGCATCACATCTTCATCAAATATTTGATACTAGAGTATCAAAGTACTAGAGTGTTAATTGAAGCGCTCGCTCGACCGGTCGACTGTGGCCTGTGTGACACGGCTTAAATGTTACTGTGGACAGCGGTTGTCAAGAAAATTTACTGGTGGAGACCGGATGATTAAGTCTTTTCTGAGAGCGGGGAACACATACAAGTGTGTTGAGAGAGAGAGAGAGAGAGAGAGAGAGAGAGAGAGAGAGAGAGAGCACTTGGAGATAAAAGAGTAATTGGTTTCCCAAGTGTCAGAGGTGTCACCTTGTCTCGTAAGCTACCTCTCTCTCCCTCTTACACAATCTTCCCCATTACTCCCGTACAGTACATCTGTACACCTTCAGCGAGAAGTTACGGTGTGTGCGCTGACCACAGCACTTCACCTGAAGAGCCTTTAGTTGGTTGCAAAGTGTTCGGCCGACTAGCAGAGCTCCAGCCTCTCCATGGTTCTGGGTTTGACCTTTGCCTTCGTTGTCTTGAGCACAGAACGAGGACAAAGATGAGCGTCGTGAAACAACAGAAACACCATCCACTGACTAACACTAACTAAACTGTCGCTGTCTTCTCAACCCCCAAAATGTATACTTTGCATCGCGTCAGAAATATCATTGAATTAGCGCGCTGGAAATGATAGGGTAGGATACAAATGGATTTGGAAGAAATGCATTTCACTATATTTTTTTGTTTGATTCTTTTGTTTGATTTTTGTTTTGTTTGTTTTCTTCTCAAATTAACTATTCATTCACTTTAAATGATGAATTACTGTAAATTATCCATTTCTAAATGCTTGTAAAGTACTTTGAGCTGCAAATTTCATATGAAAAGTGCTATACAAATAAAGATTGTTATCATTTGAGCTAAAAAATGAAATGGAAATTAGGGCCTAAATCAGTATTGGGATGGCACTCTGTTTTGTTGGTATAGGACAGTAGGCAATAAAGCAGTCAGTCGTTGTTAAAGTAAGCCGTCGGTTGAGAATGATTGCTCATCAGAAGGTGTTGTAACTCTGCTTAACTTTATTTTGGGGGTCGTGGCTTCTCAAAGGTTGAGAACCATCTGATACAAAGAGAGAAATGGGAGTAGGCAAACATTATGTTGTAATGACTCCAAACAAATGCACCCACCGCAGGAAAGTAAAAGATCTGGGGGTTTCTTTTGTAAAGATAAAAGTTTTTAAAGTTATTTTACATGAATAAAATCTTGAACTAAAACAAGTCATTGTGGTTTTTTAAATGATTTGGAAGTGTTGAGATTTTTGGAAACTGTGTTCCACTGTAATTGGCCCCTCGTGGGGACCTCCCAGCCCCGCTGGTCCTCTGATCTGCGTCCCCATAGAGGCAGCAAATTCCACAGTGTATCACACGCGCGCGCCCGCACACACACACACACACACACACACACACACACACACACACACACACACACACACACACACACACACACACACGCAACACAAAAACAGGTGTGCACATGAACTCATACAGTCTAAACTGACCACAATTGTGTAACAGAACTGGATGGATGAACCTGTTAAAAAACAAATGGAAAAGCTCTCCTGGCTAAATATCCACTCCACTCCACTCTATTAGGGAAACCACTGTGTCCGTTGTGTTGTTTTGCTTTCTTGGTGAAAGGTTCGCCTCATATCCTTTAACTGGCTTCAGCAAATTCTGATGTCCTACTTATGATTAACACAAGTGACTCAGCACAATGGAGAGCAAAAGAGCCTTTTACTGCACCCCAACACACACACACACACACACACACACACACACACACACACGCTGACACACACCCAAACCCACAGATGTGCACACACTCACAAGATCCAATATTAACATTCTCCAGTTTTCCCTTCCTTCCTGGTAAACTAGGTTTCCCCTTTTCCCCAGACTTTGCTGTCAGCTGACACTCGGCTCACGTGGCCTGTCGCCAGCCAATGGTGACCATGGAGAAGCATGTTTAGGCGCGACAGACGACGCCAAGGTCAAGGAGACATGGAAGGAGTGATAGGGGGAACGAAAGGCGGTGAAGGAGCAGGGGGGAAAACAGAGAGAACAACACACAGCAAGGTGTACGGAGAGAACGCAGAAACACACACTGGGTGAAGGAAGTAAGGCAGGCGGAGGAAAACAGAAAGAAAGAAGGAAGAAAGAAAGACAGAAAGAAAGAGGGGGAGGGAGGGAGGGAAGGGAAGAAAAGACAGTGTGAGGTTGAAAGAAAGAAAATACAGACAACATTAAATACAGCAAAGAAATGTAAATAGTAAACATTAGAAATTTAACTAGAAAGTGTGTGTGTGTGTGTGTGTGTGTGTGTGTGTGTGTGTGTGTGTGTGTGTGTGTGTGTGTGTGTGTGTGTGTGTGTGTGTGTGTGTGTGTGTGTGTGTGTGTGTGTGTCTGTTTTACTATACTTGTGAGGACTGATCTCCAAATTGACATTTCTTTTGGTTTAGAAGTGTGTGTATGTGTCATGTCGCTTAACCCTCATCCATTAACCATCCACTGCTCTAACGTCAGCACGGATGACTGTCAGATCCTAACAACTACTGTGGGGCTTTAAGGAGATTTAAAGAGGTTTTTAAGCTACTCCACATCATCATCATAGCCGAATAAATCGTGAGGTGACACCGTCTCCCGTCCTTTTGGGTTTTTTCAAGTTAACTGATTGTGTGCGTGACTGCCTGTACGGACACTTTATCTCGTAGCTTTATGCCGGCAATCATAGCTGCACCTTGGCACGAAAATCCTCTCTCTCTCTCTCTCTCTCTCTCTCTCTTAAGCAGATAAAACGAAGTGGAATTTTACCATTGTACAACACTCTTTAACCAACCTCCGCACACACACTCCTAAAAAAACTAAACAAATTAAAATACAGAGCATATACTGTAATACAACACAAAGTCACTGTGCTAAAAAAGTGGTCACCAGGAATTTGGTTTCATTTTTACGCCGCAGAAAACCCATCTCAGAAAACCTTGACGTTGTAATTACACTTGTACACCTGTTCACAGCCCGAAAGAGAAGGAAGGAGGCGTGCAAAAGGAGATTGAGAGAGAGCCAAAGAGAAGGAGGTGTGATGAGGAGGGGGAAAAAAGACCCAAGGGAGTTGGATGGGATGTCTGTGCTTGTTTGCGGGGGCATATGTATGTGTGTTTGATTGTTTGTGTGCGTGTGTTTGTTTGTGTGTGTTTGGGGGGTGTTTTGTATGTTTATATCAATGTCAGTTTTGTGAATGGGATCACGGAGGCAGTTTGGCTCAAGGAACATTCCATTCCAACAGAGGGGAGGGGGGGTGATACACTGTAGTAGTTCCTGCAACTTCCTTGCTCCTAAAAACACTTGTGTAGTGTGTGTGTGTGTGTGTGTGTGTGTGTGTGTGTGTGTGTGTGTGTGTGTGTGTGTGTGTGTGTGTGTGTGTGTGTGTGCGCGCGCACGCACATGTGCGCGGGCGTGCACACACACACACACCTTGCCTCTTGGCCTGCTGTACAGACAACCAGCCCATTGTGTGTGTATCAACAGGTATGTAGAGAAGAGCCTGTTTGTGAGCCTGGCACACTAGGACGGTGTGTGTGTGTGTGTGTGTGTGTGTGCGTGTATGTGCGTGTGTGCGTGTGTGCGTGTGTGCGTGCGTGCGTGTCCATCCACCCGTCCGCCCGCCTCGTGCGTCCTTTGCCTTTCCCGCAGCCTCGCAAAACAGACAAAAAGACACGAGGAGGTGAAAGAAGGAGGAAAGACTAAAGGAGGGGGAGGAGGAGGAGGAAATTCGGGGTGAAATGAAGCATTATAACAGCATTAGTGCAGGAGTGGATAGAGAGAGAGAGAGGATGGAGGGACAGAGGGGGTGAGAGAGTTCAGCGGTTTTGCCACGGAGGGAGGGTTGAAGGGGTTACGCAGGGGTCAGAGGTCGAGAGACGGGAAGGGGGTGTGGGGAGGGAGGGGGCAGTGTGGATGGAGACATTAAAGTCAGAACATGCCAAATGCAGGCTGTTTACACACCAAACACTGAGAGAGAAATAAAGGTAAAGATGCAGCACGTATGCCACCGTTTTTTGTTTTTTTTTAGAAACAATGACATTGGCAAGTGCTCAAGGGCTCAAGATACCTCGACTCAATGTAATTCTCTTTTACCCCAAAAGTTTTTTCTTTGTCTTTAGGATTCGCTGAACAAATGGCTATTCCGCCCCCAACTATTATTAATGTGCAGTATATTCCAAAGGAAGTTGCGATGACGAGCACATGTGAGTTATTCAAATGTAATCTAAGTACTCACACCTTAGATTTGAATATAAGTACAAATACACTAACACAAAGCTACTCCAGTAAGAGTCAA
>NC_137191.1:22496046-22531046 GCF_960531495.2 Zeus faber
ACCAAAATTGGACTGTCAACACAGTTAGTGTGAGTTGGTTAAACCAACACAGGTTGCTGCATTAAGGATGGAATCTTACTACTATATTACGTGGTCACAATGCTGAACAAGCACTTTACCATTAATACTTTGGAACATATACTCTAGCCATTTTTTAGCCAGAATACACCTAAGAGAGAGAGAACGAGAGAACTTTAAGAACTCTCTCCAGAGTCTACATACTGTATGTAACTGTGCTAAACATAAAGGTATCCAGTCCACAGATTGGTCAGTACCATGACAGTTTAAGGTGATGTACATAAGTGTAAAAAGCAGACAAAAGTTATATAAAAATTGAATACTTTCATATCAGTGTGTATAGTGTACTCAATAAAGTCTGTAGCGGAACAAAACATGTTTGGGTGGCAAGAGTGCCCCCTGGCACCTTATTTCATTGAAAGTCATAGTTTACAGGCAAAGAAAAAAAATGATCCCCTTTAAAATGATGACTCAAATTGTAATATTATTTCCCTTTTGACATTGGTAACCTATCCATAAAATAAGATGAAAAACCCTCCATATGCTTTTCAGATGTTTTCTTCACAAACGGACGGGCAGCTGGGCAAACAAACCACTGACAAACGGAGCTCTTTGGTTGATGTAAAATAAGGAGAAGACATAAGACCCCGACATACTCTTTCGACAGGCACCGACTGACGCCACTCCAATACGACAATCATGATAAAATATCACAATCAAATATATATGCATATATTTATTTCAGATAACATAGGATAGGACAAGATAAGCTTGATTAATTGATTGATTAGTACTGTAGTACTAATTAGTACTGATTGATTAAAACTTCTGTTTGACTTAAATTATAAGAATATGCTACTTAATTTACAAACATATATATATATATATATATATATATATATATATATATATATATATATATATATATATATATATACATAAAAAAATAATAAATAACTTTTAAATTGTCTTTATATTAAATAGCATAGAAAATAAATATAAATATAATAATAAATGTTAAACAGTGTATAATAAAATAATATAATGACCCTAAAAGAGGGTATATTGTAACATAAATAGCAATGCATACACACACACACACACACACACACACACACACACACACACACACACACACACACACACACACACACACACACACACACACACACACACACACACACACACAAACACACACACGATAGCACAATAGCATGGGCCGGTCTTGAGCCCCGACAACAATAGACGGAGAGACCTGAGGCACAGAGAACAGGGAAAGAAATCTTTACAGTGATACTCAGAGTGTCCGACAAAGCCCCACAAAGCACCAGGGCCACGGAGTCCAAACAAGAGGAACCAATCAATCCAATGAGCAGAGCAGGGGACGCAGAGAAAGGAGAGGAAGGAGGAATGTGTGTTACAGCGTATCACCTTTCCATTATATCTGCAAAACTGTTTTATTATGGTTTGTGTGCGCGCGTGCATGCGTGTGTGTGTGTGTGTGTGTGTGTCTGTGTGTGTGTGTGTGTGTGTGTGTGTGTGTGTTTGTCTGTATACTTAATGGAATGTGTCAATGGCCTTGCTACAATCTTAAATCAATGGACTTTTGTCACTTAAGTAGGTAGTAAAAACATTAAATTGTTAAAAGCAATCTCTCTCTTTACATACACACACACAGGCACGCCACACATACACACACACACACACACACACACACACACACACAAACACACACACACACACTCATGACAAAGATTACACAGCTCACATTTGAGGTGTTAGTGTGTTTGGTTGCATAACATGCAGCCAGACAAGAGACAGACAAAAGATGAATAGATGTAAAAGTGGTATTTAGCGACAGAGAGAAACGGAGAGAGCGAGAGAGAGAAAGAGGGAGATAGAGAGGGAGAGAGAGAGAGAGAGAGGGAGGGGCGGGGAGCAAGGGAGAGCGTAAGAGTGGCTCCTCCATCTTGCACTGTACAACAGCTTCCAGTACAGATTAGAACTTTATTGAGAAAATTCCAGGTCGGCTTACAGCCGCACGACCCACCGTCTCCAACCGGGCCGATTATTGAATACGGTCCCTGTGATACACACAGACACACACACACACACAGACACACACACTGAAACCCTGTTGTGCACTGACACCGATGACGCGTGTTGGACGGGATAATCTCCCCAGCTGTACCCTCACCCGCCGAGATGTGAGGCCCAGTTGGCCCAAAAATGGTCGCCACGGTGTTCCGCGCACGCACGCACGCACGCACGCACGCACGCACACACACTCTAACGGAGGAAAAACAAACGTTTTTTTTCTTCAAATCCAGCATTTATCTTTAGGCCACTGATAAAAATCTACTTCCTGTATTTTCTGACTGTTGTTGCTACTGACCTTGTAGGTACTATAGCCAGAACGCTAGTTTTACCTAGCATTAGCTAAATTGGCTGAAAAAGACATATATATACACACAGGTGTATGTATTTTATTTATATATTTATATATATATATGTATGTATGTATGTATGTATGTATGTATGTATGTATAAACTGATATAATATATTTTTTAAACCTTTATTTAACAAGGAAAGTCCTTTTCAGATGTGGTATTTCTTCGTCAAGGCAGACCTGGCCCAGATAGACAGCAGAGCAAAATGGCGGTTTCATGCAATGATGCTCAACAACAAAATAAAAGCAACAGGTGTAGAGTTCTCATGGAGAAATTTGCCAATTAGTTTCCTAGCGATATGCGTGCTCTTTGTCTCTCCATATTATCCCAGTATCATCTATAACTAACTCATTTCGCCACTGGATAACCTGGAACCTGGAAAGCTCTTTGAGACGCCGCCTGTTCGGCTACACAGACAAACTTGACTGGACTGCTGGTCCATTTTTCCACGACGTGTCTGCGTTTAGGCCGTTTAGGTGCGATGGAGGTTCGCTCCCTCCAAACAGATGTGTTTCCAAAGACGACTCCAGCCTCTTCCCCCCTGACCCAGTGACCAGCAGAGGGATGTAGGGCCAAGCCCCACCGGGGCCGCACTGGGAGTCATGGCGGTTTGCAAGCTGCTCCACGGGGGAGTGCGGCTCCCCCTGCTGGTCAAACAGCGGCATGACACGAAAGGGCTCGATTTTCTTTGGACTCCCCATACTGGTCATTTTAGTTTTCAATAAGCTTAACTTAACAAAATTACATACTTTCACTTTGAATGTATTGCTTCGGTTATTCAGTTGTTTTAACTTTGCAATTTAGGTTTAACAATGAGTGTGATTGTGTAGGGCTGGGCGATATATCATTGTAACATTGATATTGGTGACGTCATAGTAAAGCCTCTACCTATTCATTTGGTCACTTATCACAATATCCAATTTCTTGTATGTTAATATCTTATGAGGTAAGAATAGCCATCCTCAAAATATGAGCGAATTATCGATATAGAGGTATTCGTTAAAATCTATTGTATATTGAATTTTATTCACCCCCAGCACTATAATGAGTCATGCCAGGTGGTGTAGCTCCTGTCATTGCTGCGTCTGTTTTCCCCTTCAAGTTTATATTTCCAATCATCATCTTAACGTCGACCCATTTTCCAACCCATTTGCCCGGATGTTAATCGTCACTTGAGACGCCGATACTTGCAGCCAATTTGGCGCCACCTCCTCCGCCTGGCAGGCCATCTCTACAGGCCAGGGGAGCCTCGCGTGCGGCGTGGAGCCAAACCTGTCCCGCATAATTATTACCTGTGGGAAAGGACGTCGTCCTGTCTTTGAACGGCGAGAACCTTGTGAACTTCGATGATTGCTGAAAGGGAGTAATCCCTCCACCTCAACCCGCCCTCCTGCTCGCCCGGCCGTGCTCCTGGGATGTCGCGATAACCAAATGTGTCTGGCGTGCGGGAAGGTTTATCATCCCTGTAAACATGTCAACCTCAACATTAATAAACAATACATCACCATTTGCAAATGAAAAAATGCTATCCATCGTCCATCCCTCTATCCATCTCTCTATCTAACTGTCTGTCTGTCTGGCTGGCTATCTATCTCTCTATCTATCTATCTATCTATCTATCTATCTATCTATCTATCTATCTATCTATCTATCTATCTATCTGTCTGTCTATCTATCTATCTATCTATCTATCTATCTATCTATCTATCTATCTATCTATCTATCTATCTATCTATCTATCTATCTATCTATCTATCTATCTATCTATCTATCTATCTATCTACTATCTATCTATCTATCTATCTATCTATCTATCTATCTATCTGTCTGTCTATCTATCTATCTATCTATCTATCTATCTATCTATCTATCTATCTATCTAACTATCTATCTATCTATCTATCTATCTATCTATCTATCTATCTATCTATCTACTATCTATCTATCTATCTATCTATCTAGATTTTGGAGCGCATGCTGGATTTGCTGGATGCTTTGTGGCGTTGCAGTGTCTCCCAGTGGCCAGGAGGGGGCAGTATTACTACAGTCTGATGTGTGCACCTGCCTCCTACCAAAGGACAATCCTCCTCCTTACCCAGAGGAGAGGCTCAGTAATTTAAGTGCAGGCTACTTCGAAAATTGCTGTGGAGGGGATCAAAACCATCCAACCGCCCCACCGAATCAATTCAACAAAAATCGATTAGAGAGTTTCGTTTATTAAACAAGAGGGAATACGGCAAATATGGCATGATACCGCCGCCATGTATTGGATAAGCTGATACGAAGTTCAATGTGGCTCACTCTTTTGTTCCTATTTACTGCATTGCTCACAGAGGATTATTTGTTCCGTATCTTGGATCAGTCCTTTTGACGCTCCTTTGATGTCCACAACAGAGAAGGGTTTCCAACCACCCAGTCAGCCGACGCGGGTTATTGTTCTTCCGAGCCTAACGGTTGAAAGTGTGCTCACCCAGTAATGCCAGATGAAACACTCACTCGCACTTTCATTGTCATGTGGCAGTTGCCATGACATCAATCGACTCACAACAGTCCAGCATGTGGAAAAACTCAGGGTCCACAACAAGACGACGCATTGCGCCGCCGACACAGTCAGCTCGTCGCAAATCATTATTGCCTAGAATAAACGGCATTTGCCTGTGGAGAAGCGTAGAATACAAACGTCACGGTGAAAATATTCAATAGGCACAGTGGATTTAAACTGTAAAAGCTTTTTGTCTGTTTCCCCCGTGTTTCACTGAAGCAGCGAGGTAATTTGTCCCACGAGGGAGAACTTGGAAATAGCAAAAGGTAAGACCTCCCATGCAATTTTAAACAGGCCGTCTTAATCTATGCAGCTTACACTAAGCTGCTGTAGCCCATTCTTCCATCCCTGGTCTTCCCAAGTGAATTCGCAGTAAATCTTTTGAAGTGTAAAACATAGAGTTGGCAAAAACAATTATGAATTAATTCGTCAATGTAAAAGCGAGGGTGCTGGTTTTGGCCTTATTTAACACTCGTCCATTTCCACGTTAGTTTTACGTTTCGACTCTCTCTCGGATGAGCACTGTCAAATCCAATTACGTGACGTGTCGCTTTCTCTCCCCTCATTTTAAAATCCATTACAATAAGATACTTGTGCTCTCTCTCATCCCTCAAATATGGACTTTCTAATCGGTATTTCTTATTAACCCAGTCGAGTGACCCATTGTGAATATCACTTACGGACAAAAAACGTGTATCGCATGTGCGTAACCACATGAACCGACCAATGTATATTTATATACAATGGTCGGCTCATGTGGTTACTGTTATTTAACACTAAACACACACGTGTTTCCCACGAGCTCCACCAACACCCCCAGTCCACCACAGGGAGAGGAGTGAGGTAGGTCAGAGGAGAAGCGGACCCTTTGTCTCGGGTCGGACAGCGGCCCATCACTTATTCATGGTCTTGGTATCCGACTGGCGGCCTATTTGCGCCACGGAGGAGCCCAATTACCCATGGTGGCTCAGTGGCTCTGTGGTTACCGCAGTTGGCTCACAGCAAGAAGGTCCTGGGCCGGAGTTTGGATGTTCTCCTCGTGTTTGTGTGGGTTTCCTCCAGGTGCTTCGGTGTCCTCCCACCATCAAAAAGACATGCATGTTAGGGGTTAATACTCCTGTCCGTGCCCCTGACCACGGCACCGGCAAAAGAGCTGATCCTCGGGCGCTTGCGCTGGGGCTGCCCACTGCTCCTAGGTATAGGGTGGGTCAAATGCAGAGAACTAATTTCCCCCATAGGGATTAATAAAGTATAATAAATAATAAATACCCCGTGGCGGCTTGGACGGATGGACGCGGGGGTGGGTGAGTGGGGGCGGTGGATCGCGTGTCGTCCGCGACAGGCGCTGTTGCGTCTTACTTACATTTGGTCGCCGGGCTCACGTTCAGGCTCTGTAAACAAAGAGCGTTGCTCTGGGGGTTCGGTCGCAGAAGGAGAGCTCGGTTTCTATGAGGACAGCGACAGGAGGAGAGACAGAGAGAGATGTTGATTGAATGGAAGTAACCTCATTTATTGGTTTTCTCTCGTAGCCGATGAGATAAATGGACAGACATTCAGAGACATTGAGAGTATTGCGGAAGTCCTTCATACCTTTCCATCGATGTGGTAATTCACAAACAAAGGTAAAGTATTCATTGGTGCTATTTTCACGAACAGTTCGTGTACAAACACACACACACCCACACACACCCACACCCACACACACACACACAGACACACACAGAAACAGATCTCCCTCTATCGACAGTGACCACCAGTCCTGCCATGGCCCAACACCCCGTCTCCAGGCGAGGAGACCAGGGTGGACCGGACTCTGACCTGGACCCTCCTACGCCCGTCGGTCCGCCGAAGCCGTCACACTCCTCCCTCCACCCTTCCCTCACCCAACCAGCGCCTTTTTCCGCAGGTAAGACGCGGGGTCTGCATTCCAACGTCTCGTAAAAAAATGTTGTTATTTTGTTTTTTTAAAGTCACCCCTGCTTTAATTTCCTCTCGCCTAAGCCGCCGTGGCTCTCCGTGCGGCCTCGGAGTCGCTGTTCTCTCCGCACTTGGAGCCAAGGGCTGCTGCAAAGCTTCTGACTGTGGGGTTTTTTTTGAAAAAGGGAGTACGAAGTCTCGTCAAATAACTGTTTTTATTCTTCCACTCACAAAGCTCCTACGCCATTTTGAAACCTGTAGGACCGCAGAAAACAACCAATACGCAGTTCCAATTTTTGCCGGAATCTAGTCTGAAGCCTGTAAATAGCATGAAACCATGCATTCGGTGCCATGCGAGGGCCTGTAAAAAAAAATATTTCCGCCATTTGTGCGTGTGTGCGTGCGTGCGCATGTACATCGCTCAGACAAAGCTCCAGCATCTGCTCATTGCTTTGCCACTGGCTGCCGTTTGTTGTTAAAAGACAGGTTCTTGTACTGCAGTGAGTCGGCTTGAAAGAGCGGAGGTCATAACCGGGAGATCCCGCAGACGGGAGGGAAAGCAAGGAATGGTCATTTAAGTGGGAATTCTGGGGCTGGTCACTTTTTTTTACTGAGCTAACACACCTTTATCATATCGCTAATGGTGAACAAAGCATATTACATAAAGTACATGCATATTTTCTGCGGGCATCCATGTTTTCCCAAACAGAGCAAATGGAACATATTCAGCTCAGATGTGGGGACTACTAAATGTACATACTGTACATGGTGTTCACATGTGCAGGTTCTGGTTCTGACTATAAACCTCCATCTAGAAGGAAAAAGCTGAAATTCACAGTGCAAACGGTGGGAGTCGTCATTTAAAATCGAGCCGTTTTTTTCCGCTGAGATTCTGTTCTTTAAAGATAGGTTTCCAAACCGTGACACCTCAGAAAAAGATAAAAATGGATTTGATAAAAGCACGATAGAATAATATCATAAAGGTTTCGTCATCGTGGAGCTAGGACAGTTTCCTGTCGCTGGGAAATAATCGCTGGGGCCCCTTTCTGCACACGGTTTCACAATTTTCTTCAGGGTTCAGTTTCGAATCAATGATTGTCCCAGGATATTCGTAAGATTGCAGCCATTCCACTGTCCTGACCCTTGATGGACATGACTTCATGTGTGTGGGCATAAAATCAATGATCATGTCTTTGGTTTTAGATATGTTTAATTGAAGATAGTACTCCTCATAATGTTACGACCAGGGCTAGGGGGCAACTCAAATGTACGACACAGAGACTGCTTCAGATGGGGTTCAACCACGGAGGTTTATTGGGAGACACTGGGCGTGAGGGATTGGGAGAGACCAGGTCGGGCTGGATCGGGCGGACGGGTCCTGGAAGGCGGGACTACCAGACGGGACAAGGCAAGACAGGACAGGGATGACGTGGACGAGGAAGGAGGGATCCAGTTTCCGGACAGGGGGAGGACCCCGGGAGCCAGACTCGAGGCGCGACAGGAACGGCTTGGACGTGGAAGGGAGAAAGGCAAGGTTAGAATGATGACTTGCATCAATAAATACTTTGAAATATGGAGGAGCCATGAGCGGCACTAACTAGGTTAGAAAAGCTTACGATGTGGCGATAATGGATGGAAGGCCGGGGAATAAATACTGCAGGCTTGATGGAACGATGGACGTCAGGTGTGGGGTGACGGTGCAGGAGGAAGGAGTGGCAGAGGGGACCAGGAAGGGATTAGCGCCAGGCGACCTGTCCATGATAAATGACAAACATACAAACTGCTCCGAGTGGGGCTAGGACGCTGTGGGCGTGGCACACACCACCTGATAACAGAATCATCGGCATACCTTAAGATGTTCCTATTTTCCTGCCTGCTCCGACACATATCTGTGTAGAGGATGAATAATAGGGGCGATCTCCAAGGAGATCTTTTCACATGCATTTCATATTTCATATGAGGATAGCTGTGAAATGTGATATCATGTGATCACGTGGTGAAAACTTTCTTTTTCTCGAAGGGTGTGTATTGACAGAAGAAAACACAGATGAAAGGAAACAGACGCGATCGCAGTTTGGCACCGAGCCTCGACGCAGAGCGGTGCTGTCAATGAGCCGCCCACACACACACACACACACACACACACACACACACACACCCAGCAGGAGCTCTGTGATGCATGAAGCTCTGGGAACGTCTGTGAGGCCTGAGGTCAGAGTGGCTCTAGAGCGCCGCCTAGGCCTGACATTCAGAAAAAAAAAAAGAAACATTTCATAAACAAATCATCTCATTTAATCAAATCATTTACTAGAATAAAGGTTCATCCCAAACACTTATGAACTGACATATTGTGATGACGGTCACCCGGGTTGATTGCGAGTGATTGGAAAATAAGGTACACAAGACGCCCCGGCTCCACACATTCAAGGATTCATTTGTCCACCGCCCACTCTCACCACTTATCTTCCTCTTCCGTCCTGTTCCTCCTTCTACTGTACCGTTATCCTCTGCACAATCTCCATCTCAATTCAAACACAATCTCATCTTCCCCGCTTTCCAATTGTCCCCTTCATCCTCCTCACTTTCATCTTGTCCTTGTTTGCATCACTCCCTCCCCGCCTTTGTCGTCCTCTTGTCCTTCCGTCTCTCTCTGTCCTTCCAGTCTCTCCCGTACCGGATCGGGCCTTCCTGCAGGCGGCGGCCATTTTCCAGCGGCTTCGAAAGGACAAGCCAAACTTGCAGCGGCTGTTGCATTATGGGAAAAAGGAGGAGACGCCGCTGCCCAAGAGCAGAGACAAGACGGCACTGAGACGGGCCTACCAGCTGGCCTTCAACACACTTAAATGTATGATGGTGTGTGTGTGTGTGTGTGTGTGTGTGTGCTCCTTCCTTCTGAGTGATATATTTTAAATATAAATTTCCTCATTGACATTTCGTTTTCGCGTCCTAACACATATTTCAACAAATCTAAACTCTATGGACTGTTCCAAACAGATACAACGCTCCTCCTTCATGTAGATTTTGATGCAGATTTTATCTGAATCTGGCAACCCTGTCAGGTTGATGGTGGATGGACAGAGGGACGAAAAATAACATTTTAATTTCTTTCCGTAAACTTTATCGACCTTTCCCCCCTACGACGGGCGCTTCTTATCTCTATAATGAATAGTTATGAAGTAGCAGCATATGTCTACTGCAGTGTTCCTTCGTGAATAGTGGCTTCAGAGTGTGAATTAAATAGTATATATTCATATGGTTAATTCCTCCGGATGCCTGCAAATTATTTAAGGCAGAGCTGCGGGAGACATCTGCGGAGGAGAAGATAAGCTGGAGCAGGGCCCCGGCGCTGTCATGCATGCAGAACTGAGACACACACACACACACACACACACACACACACACACACACACACACACACACACACACACACACACCCACACACACACACACACCCACACCCACCCACCCACACACACCCACAGACACCCACACCCACACACACACACACAGTCACAGGCCCTCATGGCATAAGCATATAGCTATTTACTGTATGTCCTAAAAATGAACCTGCTTCTTAAAATTCGACTCAACTCTCTGTCCCCTTATATTAATACTGTTTCCCTTCCAGACCAAGACTTACTGGAGGACGTCATCCTGGACTGCTGCTTCCACACCGCGCAGAACATAGTCAGTTTGATCGCGGCTTTGCACTCATTCTAAATGTTACACACACAACCGTCCTTTTCATAATTCATTTCTGACTGTTTAATTGACAAAATATTGTCATCTATATTCGTATAATACAGCAGCTTTGGCAATAAATTGAAGAATGAGGAGGAGAATTTGTGATCATTGAAATACATTGTTAATTTGTAAATCGACAAAGAAAATGTCCTTCACCCACGTTTAAAGTGGTAATCCGTAAAATGACTTGGTTAAAAAAGAAGCGCATTAGAAGAATCAGCCCTTCAATGTGGTAACTTTCGAGAAAGGATAGTGAGTGCCTCAGTGGGAAGACAAGAGTAAACCCGGATGTCGACGAAAAAACGAAACAAAAAGTCGCAGTTTCTATAGGAATTCTGGGTGACAATCTCAATGACAATCTCACAGATTACCACTTTAATAATCCCGTTACACGACGTCATTTATGTCGTTTAACACATTATTTACACAGTTTGCCTATAATTCTCTAATTCACGCTGAACCATGATGATACCTCTTGGTGAGTTACGACTGGTTTACTACCTCGGGCATTTACATTTCCTCCGAACATGATTACAACTTTTACCTTCATCGCCGCACTCCTCGACGCGCGGTTACAATCATTTCGAATCAAAATTCAGCCCTTTCCGGCGCCTTCCTGGGGGGAGCACGGGATAGAAAGTCCGGGTGGGAGGAGGAGAGACGCTGGTAAGAGGCCGTTTGTATTCACGTCCCCGCCTGCCGTGGCTGCTCGGCGGCACTTAATGATGCATGTATCCCAGATGAAGTCCAGATACTCCCTAACCGGAGGAGCGCAAATGACAATAAAACACCGGCGAACGATGGCACACGTCTGGACACAGACAACCACTTCACCTGGGAGCCAGCCTGTGAATATTTATGGGCGCGTGTATTTTACCCCGGCAGGTGTCCTGCAGATACGTCAGCGTATCAATCTCTGTGAGTTTGTGTGTGTGTGTGTGTGTGTGTTTGTGTGTGTGCGTGTGTGTGCGTAGGCGCGTGTGGATGATGAATTTATCCAGAAGTGAGGAAAGCATAAAGAACAGGCCAACAGGTTGTAAGTCATAGAGCGCGGCTATAAAAGCCCCAACCGGGCTCTTTAGAATTCTACGCGTCTCTTTATGGCTTGTGCAGCTCCCACGCACGCGGGGCTTTAGAAAAGCAACAAGGATGGCGGAGCCCGAGAGGAAAAACAAACACAGAACTCTCCAGGAACAATTTGGATGGAGGAAAAACTCAACACACCTTCCATTACCTTCCTAATTCCATGGAGGGCCGTCATGTAGATGCCTGGTTAGAAGTTACATGGAGGGTTCTTCGGTGTTATTCCATCACGTGTTCAATTTAAATAGCCCACAATATCCATAAAGCTTCATGGAAAACTTGTATTTTTATTTTATTAAGTTTTTATTTTTGTTGAACCAAACCTTATTTTTAATCACTGGGAGTCAACCTACGTGAGTGATCTTTGCATATTTTAAAATCGATCCAGTATCGTCTGTCAGCTGAAGCCGTTCTCTCAATGCTGGATCCATTGAAAAGATTCTGGTGCCAATCCCTCGGGCCGATTCCCGATGATTAAAATTAAGATTTGGTTAATAAACACTTAAAAAAAACATTGACTTTAATTCACGGAGACACAAACTAACACTTACACAAAGTGATCCTATTCACACCATGACATGTGTCGCATTCCAATCTCGTAATGGTATAATACACAATATAGTGACAGCAATAACAAGTTATAAGCAATGATGAAGAGGATTATTATGATGACGGTGATGTTAAAAAAAAAATCTGCTGCTTTTCAGTCTGAGGACTTGTTGCCGTTGGCGATGGTGATGCTGTGCGACTTCCAGGAGAGGAAGTTCCTGGTAAACAAACATCCAACACGAGAAAAGGGAGAACTGCTGCCAGAAGTCAAGGACCTAGAGAGCTGTTTGAACAGGTGTGTGTGCGTGTGTGTTTGTGTGTGCTCGGTGTGACGGGTAAGATACAGTAAAAGATATATTAAAAGGACTTTACTTTCTGCCTTGTCTCATTATGTGTGTGTTTTACGTACGCAGATACAGGTGTGCAGTTTGGATGTAGGTTTTGTTTTACGTCAGGGGTTCCCCAAACCAGGGCCCACTGCCCACTAGGAATCGGTGAAGGATTTACAAGGTGTCTGCGGGAAAAAAAGGGTGTTTTCGATTTTCATGTTATATATAATATTATATTAATTAATATTTTTTATATTTGTAGTTAATATGTCCATCAAATATATACATGTGTTTTTCTTACATTTTTTTATATTTATGTTATGGAGTTTTATGTTGGTTGGAGTTATAGTAGCAAGGTTATCAGAAGAAGAACAGAGAAGAAGAACAATCTTTATTTGTCACACAGCACACCACACTACAACACATGCACGCACACACACACACATGCACATGTTTTGGATGGTGGCTGGTGAAATGAGGCCTCTGCGTTTAACCCATCCTGGCTTGTCCTTCCTCCTGATGTGTGCATGTTTTGGGGGGGGGGGGGTGGGGTCCTTACTGAAGTTAGGTGGAGGAAACCCCATGTGAGCACGGGGAGAACATGCAAACTCCACACAGAAAGGCTCCTATTTGGGAGATAACCCGCCGGAGCACGGTCCCAACAGCCCCCCAGGCGGGAATCGAGCCCAGGACCTTCTTGCTGTGAGGCAGCAGTGCAATGCACTGTATTTGTACCTCTGTGTGTGTGTATGCGTGCACGTTCGTGTGTGTGTGTGTGTGTGTGTGTGTCTGCGTGCGTGCATGCATGCATGTGTGTGCATGTGTGTGTGTGTGTGCAGGTATAAGACCAAGCTCGCAGCCTCTCTGGCTCGCTGCAGAGTGAAGCAAGACCTGTGGAGTGTGTCCTGCGTTCTGCCCGAACCCGTCAGAACCAAACAGCACCGAGCCAGCGCGCTGCCACGCTACGCATGGGTCGACACACTCAGGAGCAGGTGGGAGCAGTCTCACACACACACACACACACACACACACACACACACACACACACACACACACACACTCCTACGTTTATTGACATACACTTCCACTTTCAAAGCCTACCCTCACACACACCGTGAAGAGCACATAACAACAAACACACGGAGGAGGACACGCCCTCAACACACACTGCTTACGAACATTTTGCATTTCATATTTCCATATTTAAAAGATCCCCTCCATTCAAATAATACAAAAACTTCCCATCCAGTATGGAGGAGGTGTGTGCAGCCCTGCGGGCTGAGGGCGCGTGCGAGGTGGAGGAGGGTGTGACGTTGGACCAGGGGCGGAGTGCGTTCTACAAGGAGCCTCTGTGTTTGGACACTCTGGTCCTGTCCCCCACGCTGCACATGCTGCTGCAGCACCGTGAACTCAGCGCCGGACACGTCCTCAACACACAGGTAAATACGTCCAGAGCTGCTCATGCCACGCCCCCACAACGTCCTCAAAGAGCACGTCCTTCAATATATTTGTGGTCGGGGGTAGTGGTAAAACGTCACTTTGAGGTGACCTTGAAGTCCTTCCAAACAACTGTAACATTATTGCCACGACTATGATGAACACTGTTAGCTTTTGGAATCCCGATAAAATAAGCTATGCTATGCTAAACTAGACTAAACCACGATCAAATAAAATAAGCTATGCTAAACTAAGATTAAATAAAATAGGCTATGCTAAACTAAGATTAAATAAAATAAACTAAGCTAAGCTTAACTAAACTTAGATTTATAGACCATGATATGATAACACAGCATTAATATCGGGTGGAATTCAGGTAATGCTGTGTAAAATAACATTGCCACTTGTGTGATTATTATTATTGTTATTATTATTTCAAAGGTGCCTTTTAATAAGCTCAACATGACACATGTATCCTGATATAAAATTCAGGCATTTATGATCCACTTCCTCCGTCAGGACAGGGGTGTGTGTATAGCGGTGGGCGCGCTGAGAGGCCAGCTCTCCGACGACACCGACGTCCTGGTGGCCGGGTCCTACTCCGCCCTGACGGTGGCTCACGTGGCCGTCTGCGCCGCCACCCGTTCCGGGCGAGCGCTGGTGTGCGGCGGCGACCACACCCCTTCGCAGAGGGAGGAGATGGAGGCGCTGCTGACGCTCATGGACATCAAGAGTGAGGGCAAATAGAGAGATTGACATCGAAATCACCATCGTGTTGTCGCATCGAGATGAACACATTTATTTTTCCCCTCGGAGTTTGTGTGTAAAAGTACTAGTACTAGTACAAGTTTGGATAATTTTTTTTGAGTACAGTATATCCCTGTTTTCTACTCACGTGCGTCACAATTTGGCAGGTCACCCATTTTGGCGCAACACCAGTAACATCAGCACTGAAAATAGTGTCACAATTTGGCAGGTCACCAATTTTGGAGCAACATCAGCAATGAAAATAGCCTCACAATTTGGCAGGTCACCAATTTTGGAGTAACACCAGTAACATCAGCACTGAAAATAGTGTCACAATTTGGCAGGTCACCAATTTTGGAGCAACATCAGCAATGAAAATAGTGTCACAATTTGGCAGGTCACCAATTTTGGAGCAACATCAGCAATGAAAATAGCCTCACAATTTGGCAGGTCACCCATTTTGGAGTAACACCAGTAACATCAGCACTGGAAATAGCGTCACAAATTGGCAGGTCACCCATTTTGGAGTAACACCAGTAACATCGGCACTGAAAATAGCACCGGCAAACAGTGAACGAGCAATAACACCGAAGCGGTTTTCGTTATATCATTTGAAAAGTCACTCCGCTGTGGGTCCAATTTTCTCGTTTTTCGACTACACACCGATTGTGGATTTGTGCGTCGAATGAAGGGAGTGTGGAGCCGCACGTTCAGTTTGGGGGATGAGTTGAAGCCTCGCTTCGTACTGCATGAGGGGTGAGTAGAAAACAGGGATGAGCATAAAAAAATAAAAAGGATGGATCTGCTCCTGTGGTTCGTCGGCAGACGTGCGTGTCCTGTCCGAGGGCTTCCTCCGTCTGGACGCGGGGGACGCCACGCTCCAGCGCTTGAGCCTCGTCTTGGTGCTTCCACGGTGCTCCACCTCCGCCGTCAGCGACCCCGTGCACACGCTCCTCAGCGAGGACGGGGGTGAGAGAGAGAGAGAGAGAGAGAGAGAGAGAGAGAGAGAGAGAGGACGGGATGAAGGCGGGGTTTGAGCTGGGATCGTGTCCAGAGCCGGCCTGCGGGCGTTGTTCCATCTTAATGTAGATGTGGAGGGGGAGAGAGGGGGGGAGAGAGAGAGAGAGAGAGAGAGAGAGAGAGAGAGAGAGAGAGAGAGAGAGAGAGAGAGAGAGAGAGAGAGAGAGAGAGAGAGAGAGAGAGGGGGGGGGGGTGATGGGAGGAATATGTAAAATAAGGAAATGTAGATGAAAATGGCCATTAAAATAAACGACATGTAGAGTGGGTGAAGCGGTGGCGAAGGAGGGTTCGGGGAACGGGGGGGGGGACACTTCCTTTTAAACAATGATGAGGCAATTGGCAATTGATGGAGCAATGGAGGGAAAGGGGGATGAGGTGGAGGGTGAAATGAGCAGGAAGGGGTGAGTACAGCGGAGGAGAAGGAACGGCAGATGATGCTTAAGAGAGAGGGATGAAGGGAAGAGAGAGCGGAGAGAGGATTAAAGAAACAGAAAGTGTAAAAGGAGACAGACAGACATACAGACAGATAGATTTTTTTCCCCCCAGTGTTATTTTCCCAGTGTTTCTTTGTCGTTGTTTTGTTTCAGACTGGGATCTGCTTCAGGACCTGTCTCAAGGCGTCGTCTCTCAGAGCAAAATGAACACACTTGTCGCTCAACAAGCAAGACTGCTGGCGCACGCTCTCACCTGTAGGTGTACAGGACACACACACACACGCACACTCATACACCCATACACTCATTCGCTCACTCTTACACACACACACACACACACACACACACACACGCGCACACTCACATTCACACACACACGCACGCACGCACGCACGCACGCACGCACGCACGCACGCACGCACGCACGCACGCACGCACGCATTCTTGTACTGGTATCAAAGTGAGGTCTGAGTAAATACATTCCATTTGGAGACCGGTCCTCACAAGTATAGTAAAACACACACACGGGGCACACACAGATACATGAAGGCACGCAAGCACGCACGCACGCACGCACGCACTCACACGGAAGTGTCTCACACACTGGATTACCCTTCTCTCTTTCAAATCTCAGTTCCCAAGGTTCAGACGGTGCTCTACTTCACGCGCTCGGTGTACCCAGAAGAGAACGAGCAGCTTGTGAAGAGAGTCCTAGAGAAAGCCGACACACACCGCAAACTGCTGCCTTTCAGGTGCACGTGCGCCCATGCACGCACGCACGCACGCACGCACGCACACCCCCCCCCCCCACACACACACACACACACACACACACACACACACACACGTATATGAGGCTGGTTTACGCTCCTCAGAGGGACCATTTGAGAAATGTCTGGCATCGTGGCTTCATAATATCTAGACTGACCTTTGACCTGTCATATGGCGGACCGCTAATAACAGCTACTAATTAGAGGCAGGGCCAAGTGAGTTTTAAATTATGGATATGAACCTGTCGTTGTATGTGAAACAGAATTCTCAGCGGTATAGAGCTTAGCGCTCGAGAAACACAACCATGTGTAATGAAGCTCCTCGCCATGGCCATCTGGGGATGGCAGATAAAGAGAGAGAGAGAGAGAGAGAGAGATAAAAGGAGAGAGGGATAGAAAGTGAGAAAGAGGATAATGTTTGTCCCATACAAATTCTATCCCTGTAAGTAAATATGTTTATGATCTAAGTGGAGTGATGGAAAAAAATAAAAAGGGGGGGGGGGGAGATGGATAGAAAAAAAAAGAGGGAGAGATAGATATGGAGTGAGCGGCCGCCAAAGAGAAACTGTTTATCGCTCGGAGCGGAGGAGTTGGGCGGAAAATGAGATTTCACATCGAGTGTCTTCAAACATTCCTGAACACTCACCCACTTGCTCTCATCCGTCTCCGGTGATCCCAATGTTATTATATTTTGTAAAAAAAAACAAAAACAACAAAAAACAAAAAAAAAACATAAAGCAAAACATAAACCAAAACGTTAATAGCAAGTTTACCTCTGTGTTTCAAGTATTACTTTAAGTTATACTAAATTTGGCTGAATTCACCAATTTAGAGGTAGAAAATTTCAGGTTAGGAAAGTAAAATCCCATGCCATGTTTTCCCTCCAGCCCTGCACTGATCAACTGGTTCCACTCCGTGCTTTCAATTTGACTTCAATTTAACCCTGTCCCTAAAACCAGGGACGGACTCGAAAGTGGCCCTGAACCTTTCATCCCAGACCAGCCAACCACGACCAGCAGATACTCCAGCATCTATAAGCATCATGGATGGATACTCTAGAATATTGCAACACTAAAACAGCCATTTTAAGAGCAAGTGAAAAACGTTTGCTGCCAGCAGGCCACCACTGTGAGGACACCATGATAGATTCAGGCATTCAGTGTTTCATGAATGTCTCGTTTTTGAAGAGGCTGTGCAATCTATTCCAACACAGGAAACAAGTCAGTGCCATTGCCGATTTGGTCCCTTTAACCTTGAAACTTACTCTTGCGGGCTGGTCTATAAACAATAAATAGTACATAAACACCAGGTACTGACTGTACACATTTGTACTTCTAAAGTGCCGTTAAATAATAAATAATGTTTAAATAAACAGGAAAAACTCTAAATAATATAAAAAAATATAACATTAATATAGTCTCTGAGGTCCCCAAAACATTTTTGATTTTTTTTTTTTTGCTGAAAATACCACTAAGATTATGCATTCAGCCATTCTAGCATACCTCTAAACCACCTTATTCCAAAATGGGCTGTTTTTATTATGGAAGGAGCCATCCTTCAGAGGGTTTATGAGCCTCTGGAGAAGTTTTATGAGCCAATGGGGTTTGAGCATGGCTTGCCGGGTTTGCTGTATTAACTGCGTAACCTTCACTGATTTCACCTCATCAGTACACCAAAATCTGTTTCTCAACAAATCCGAGGGGAGAAATAAGCAATCCAGTTCACTCTTCACTCACATTGGATCTTCAAGGCCTCGTTTAAAAGTTCGATCTGACTTTGGTTGCCACGCTCCAGGCTTGTGGGAGACACGCACACCACACTGGGACGCTCTGAAGCGGGGATTTTTTGCTTCATGCAAACGTCGGAAAATAAAATAAAATAAATAAATGAAACAATTCCAATAAAAACACACTATACTTATTAAACGCACTGAAAATGCACTATTTTCTGAAACAGACCGCTCACAAAAAACTGATTGCGTTAATTACGTCTAATTTCACAGTTTGTTTGTTGGCCCATCAGAGAACCAAATGTAATGTACACAAGCACTGAAAAAGTTTTGCATAATAGCTCCCCTTTAAGTACAGCTACATTTTTTGGCCTGCTGCTAATGTACAGACCATTAGTCCTGGCCTTGGTATTGGTGGTCAATAAACAATAAAATAATATTGAAATAAAGAAATATCAGCTTGTATATATTTGTACGAGTGTTCTGGTGTTGCTGGTCCAAAAACTATAAATAATATCAAAAATGTATATTTCCAACGCTTGAAGGCAGCACGGTAGCATTTCCAACAGGCTTGGAATGCAGCGGTGCTACGTTTGAAAAAAATCCCTTCCAACTTGGAAAAACAATTACTGCGGCGGCAATCGCCGGCAGTCGCCGGCAGTGCTGCTGCTGCTGCTCGCAAACAAGTTCAAGTTCAAGTTGAAGAGATTATTTGTCACATACATATACATACGTTCATACATATATGCAGTGAAATGTCATGACACCCGGTGATTACACACAATAAGCTCTATAAATACTAAAAAATACCAAAATGTGCGTAATCGACACAAGGTGCTCGCGCAGGCACATGTCACTTATCTTCATGCAAGTTGGAGCATCAGCTACTTGAAATGGCTTCATTTATTTTCTTAATCTCCAGCCTTTTCAGTGCCGCCTTTCCTCTTTTCACTTGGATTTTTGGTCATTTTTAGCAAATTGGTCATGAATCCACCTGTTCACACGCTCCTGTTGACTGCTGGGAATGGGGGGGGGATGCGTGTCGCCGGCCGCTTTAATTATGAGGTCTGGTGCATAATCAAAGTGGACCGGCGACACATATCTCGCCAATCTCTCTGGCTCTTGTTTTCGTATAATGTCCCCGGTGCTGCCGATTATGCCTAAAACCCTAAAAGACATCCAGGCTCAGAAAGTTGAAACGCCATACCGTGTTTTCCCTCCCGCCCTGCGCTGATCCAGCTGATTCCATTTGTCATTCCAGTTGGAACGCTGGGTTGATGCTAATGGGCTCAATCCACGTCACGTGGTTGACTGGAAATCCGGGAGTGGGGTTTTACTTTCAATCCACCTCTGAAAAAGTTTATTTTTGCACAGACGGTCAACCAGCGGGTCAGAACATGTCCATTTGTTTTAAGATTTATTAAAAAAAAATAAACCAAGTAGAATCTGGAAGTAGTATTGCGTACCCCGCCCCTGGAAGCCGAGACAAAATGAAGCCATGCTGGGAACTACCAATTAAAATGTCCGGATTTCTACATTTACATCCATTCCAGAGACTTAAAATAGCCCCACGCTTCAATGTGGATGTTATGTAAATCTCAAAAAAGGTTTATCGTCTTCCAAACCTTTTTTGTTTTTTTTGTTTTCATGGCTCTCTTGCGGCGTCCCCAGGGTGACTGGCCCAATTCTCTCAGAGAGCCCTGGGTCCCAGCCTGACGGAGACGGAACCGCCGACAAGTTCCTCAGGATAGAACCGTGCGATCGCACCGACGGCTGCTTCATCGCCAGGCTCACCAGAGAGGTGAGAGAGAGAGAGAGAGAGAGAGTTGTACAATTACCTTGAACAATAATGCTGCTTCCTTTTATTAGGGTACTCTTTTAAATAAAATAAAATAAACAGTTGGAAGCAGAGAAACAACAAGAAGTACATGTACAAGAGGAAGTCACGGGAGGCAAAGTAAAGAACGAGACCCAGAATGAATTTTTGCTGGGATTGTGCATTTGTGCGAGTGTGTGTGTGTGAGATTGCTTAGGGACAGGACCTTCCCAGAGTGCTGAAGCTGCGATTTTACTGTCTGTCTGCTAGGAGGTTGGCCAGCCCTGCTTGTCTGCACACACACACATGCACGCACAGAAAAATCTCCATATCATTATTCGAATACTTCATGGTGGCAAAAAGGAGACAAATGAGGGGTTGATTGAGATATATATATATATATATATATATATATATATAAATAAATAAAAGACGGTAAAATATTCTGACCGTTTAGAAGGGAGATGGAGGTATAATTCCTCCATCCTTCTTCCAAACCTTCCTTTAACCCCACCCCCACCCCTCTCTCTCTATCCTCCATCTATTCCACCACTCCTTCTTTTACCTCTTCTCCCTCACTCATAAAAAAAGAAGACAAATAAGACAGAGGGAAATGAGATGCGGTCTCCCTCTGATCCCCTGGAGCTCCGGACTGGGGGTGTGTGGGTGGGTGTGTGTGTGTGTGTGTGTGTGTGTGTGTGTGTGTGTGTGTGTGTGTGTGTGTGTGTGTGTGTGTGTGTGTAATATGGGGTTGTGGGGTTCTTGTGTATGTATGTGTGAACCTACACACACACACAAACCCTGTACCCTCTTACATTTCACAAATGCCTATGTACAAACCTCCACACAAATTGGGGTATTCCTAACCTGTCCAGTGCAGCAGTGTTTCATCTAATAAGCGTCTTAAATCTGATTTGCAGCCACTCCCACCCACAATAAACCAAAGTCCAATCAGCCCTGCAGCGTGTAATGGAATTAGACTAAAGGGTCCCTTGACCATCACACACATGAATGGATCCACGCTCGTCCCACTTTAGTCAGGTAGAAGTTTTTAAAGGACACTGAATACACAATATATTACCACTTGATTTATAATCTATGGTGTTAACACTGTTAACACTGTAGATTATAATAATTTAGTAAGTCCATAGTAACAATTTATAATTGACATCCCACCTACTGTATACCAAAAATCGATCCTGTGCATATTTAATCACATTCATAATACACATTGTGTTTATTTGGCTATTTTTACTTTCAACAATTTTATTATTATTTTTTTTTATTGTTTTATTTAATGTTTATTTTTTATTTTTTTTCAGACTTTTAAAGTTTGTTTTTTATATATTTTAACGCTAACTGTCTGTAGAGAAATGCAACAATTCTCACCATGAAAAATTCCTCGTCTATGAAAATGCACTTGGCAGGCTGAGCTCATTCCGATTCTGAAGTCGCTGCAAGGTTAGATGGAGCGAATCTGCAATGGGAACAGAGGGACATGGTCGTAGATGTAGAGGAATGGCGGGGCAGAGAGTTTGTGTCTGGCCTGGAAATAGACAAATAGAGGTCTTGGGTTCAGCCAATGAAACGAAATGTCACCACATACCGCTCTGTCTCCCCTCATCCTCCGGCTTTCTTTACTCTAGATCAGCGATTCCCAACCTATGGGCCGGGTATTGCAAATGGGCCACCAAATCATGGGCAAAACACATCGATTTTATAAAAAAAAAAAAATCAAAAAAAAAAATCATTAATTACAAAAACGTTTTTAAATGTAAAAGAAATGATCATTTCCATTTTGATTATCAGACATGGTGATAATCAAAATGGATGGTTGGCTGGCATCAGGGACACTGAAAAGGAAAGAAGCCATTGGTACATCAACCACAAGCCAAGTTCCGGCGGGACATCAGACAGGGGGGACAGTCCCGCCTGTCAACCAAAAAGAAAGGTTTGGAGAAAGTACAGCATTGATTATTTATCATTGGGATTTTTTTGGACAGGCACCGAGGACGAACCGTTACCGCTGTGCGTGGTGTGTTCCGAGATTTTATCCAGCGAAGCTCTGAAGCCATGTAAACTGTGCTGTCACCTCGAGACAAAAAACAGGACATGTCCAAGCGGCTCTAATTTATCGATTACAAACTCAAGGAGCATCAGGGCGAGAAGAAGGTCGTCGAAACGTCACGTGTGGGCACTGAGAATGCAAAGGCAGCGGAAGCGTCCTATCGGGTCTCCCGACTCATAGCCAAGCCTGGTAAGCCCATACAATCGGGGAGAATTTAACTCTTCCTGCCACAAAAGTGATCGTGGGGGTGATGTTGGGAGATAAGGCGTGCAAGCCAAGCAACCTCATGTCATTGTCTGATAACTCAAATAACTCAGATAACTCTGATAATTCAAACGCAGGATTGACGAGATGGCAGAGAATGTGTCTGAACAGCTGATAACGGTGAATATACTCAACCTCATTCTCCGAGGAAAAGCAGTTACCATACCATGTTCAATGTCCAGAATAAAATAGAAGCGACCATAAGAAAAATGGATATGTGGGCCAGGTGAGTTGACCAGTCAAACTTTGACTCGTTTGAGAATCTGTCGGATTTTTTGACAAAGGAAGAAATGCGGCTTGCGG
This sequence comes from Zeus faber, assembly GCF_960531495.2. Lineage (NCBI taxonomy): Eukaryota > Metazoa > Chordata > Actinopteri > Zeiformes > Zeidae > Zeus > Zeus faber. The sequence continues at coordinate 22,519,268 of NC_137191.1, forward strand.
TCACGGTGATCAATCATGTCAAAGAGCAGCTGCGTGGTTTGAGGACCAAGCTGCGCGAATACTTCCCCATCCCAGATGTGCAGTGCAGCTGGATAGAGAACCCCTTCGCCCGCCACAGTGACGAGACCCGGCGCATTGAAAGCGGCTGTCTCACAGAAGTACCTGACACACTTTGGGCTTCATGTTGTACGTTTTCTGATGCCATACCCGACGACGTATCCCTGTGAGACTGGCTTTTCGGACCTTGCGGCATCGAAGACGAAATACAGGAGTAAACGGATTGTTGAGCCAGATCTTTATCTGTCGTCCCTTAAGCCAGACATCAAGCATTTGTTGTCTGCCACGCAACATCAGCCTTCTCATCAGGTGAGTTATTAATGTGCTCCTGTTATTGTTGGTTTTATCAGCACTGGCGTTAGTAGTTGGGCTACATTCATACATTATTGTATGCACGGAGCTTATCTTGTGTGTGTGTGTGTGTGTGTGTGTGTGTGTGTGTGTGTAAACAGACACAGCCTGCTTTGTCTGTGGTCACACTCCTGTCCAGTTAAATTTCCATGGAAAATAAATCGAGACATTAGGAGCCTTCTCCCCTCTCCCGCTCACACAGTTTCACCCTTGAAGGTTTTTTTTTTAAATTTTTTATCAAGAGTACAGTGAGAGAATGGGGGAGGGGAGGGGAGGGGAAATAGGCCAGGGATCATAAATGTCAAATGCTGCCTTTGAAATAGTGTCCCAGACCCACTGTGGGCATTGCAAAAGCCATCGTGCGCCTGCCATTACTTTTCAGTTCTCCTTCCCCCTCAGCGCCCTCCCTTCCTTTCCGATCTGTAGTCAGAGGCACAAACTCGCCCCTATAGATCCAGCCAGACCTGGAAATTGAAAGCGTTGTATTCACCTGAGATCTTAACCATGGAGGGTTTGACCCCGCCGCCGTCCTAATTCAGCCAAAGAAGTGACGGTGTAAGTTGGTCTCCACTGTTTTTTTCATGGCGTCTGAAAGGCTTTTTGTACATATTATTGTTGTTGTAAAAATGGCGCATTGTTTTCATGCCTTAAGCCCCAACCCCACACCAGGAATTGGCATCGCAAAACTCTTGTGTTTGTCTTTGCGAAGTAGGCGGTACAGGTGCTCCAGCTACTGTATGTAGTTAGTTAGGAGGCAAGCTGGCTCGCCATGTACAACGAAACAGCAATTTGTTTCTGCCTCACGACTCAATTAAAAGTACGCACAAACCACAAGCCGTGCAGTGCTGGCAGCTCAGAATTGAGAGGGATGATCGCTGGCTCCGTTTTCCAAGGTTTTCCTTTCAAGGGTCAACAGAGCCAACGCTGCTTTGCCATTGGGTGACGATGGCGTGCGTCAACGTTCGTCAAGGTTTAACTACGAGAAAGTTCACATCGAGTTCCGTTACTACGGGAAGCAAATCCACTGACAGCGACGATCGCATTGAAATGAACGCAATCCGGTGTGAAAATGGGTGTGTTATTATTAAGCACTCTGCCGCACCCACTACAGACGGTACGATACATTTTAATTGCACTTACTTACTCCCTTTTTCCTCCCTGTGTCCATCTACCGCCCCACCTTTGCCCCTTCTCCCTGTCGAGCAGTCCGATCCCACCAAGATGGAAAGCGTGCAGGATGTGCTGGCGCGGGCCGCGGCCAAGGGTCTGCTGACCGGCATCCTTGCTGACCAGTTGAATCAGAGGAAAAAGGGAAGACAGAAGAAGAGCCGCGCCCCAGCAGCCGTTGTCAGATCAGATTCGCCTTCCGGTCGGGGGCGGCCATCTCCGACAGGGTCGGACGCCGGGACGCGGCGGGATCCTGGCGGAAGGAGCCCCGTCCTCCCAGATGCGCCGTCGTCGTTTGAAGAGGAGGGCGAGGGCAGGGGTGAGGCTACCGGCGAGGAAAAGGATGATACAAAGAATCAAGCGGGAAGGGGGAAAAAGACGAAGGGGTTGAGAAAAACCAAGGGAAAGCTACCCGAGCGGCGACCTAAGCGATCCCAGGGGACTACCGAGGTCTCGGGGCCTCGCCCTAACCGCGGCAGAAAGAAGCCGGCTCGCAAAACAATCAAACCAGCACGTCCCGTTGAGGTTCCCGCAGGTCAGACTGGAAGGAAGCCCAGAGAGCAGCTTCCTGTGGTTGCATCCACTCTCACCCCCACATCTGGCTCTCCAACCCCGACTGGCCGAAATCCCTCACCTGCCCCCGCCTCTTCTAAAAGCCGCCATATGAGCCCCAAACAGAAGCAGGTCCAAAACCCACAATCAGATAAACCAGAAGGACCCTTTAAGGAAGCAGCTAAACCAGGCGTCACATATAAGGCTGTGGAGAGGACGGCTAAACCCAACAAGGAGCAGATGGTGACGCATGAATGGTTGAAGCCCGTGGATCTCCTCCAGCCTCGCGTCTCCTCCTCAAGTCTCAGCTCCAACACCAGAAATTCTTCTCGTGGCGCGGTGGCTTCACCAGCCTCCTCCTCCTCCTCTTCGCCCCTTCCTCCGTCACTCAGACAGATACGGCGTCATCTATGGGGAAAAAACCCAAGGCCCACATTCTAGGGCAAAAACGCAAGACCACATATGTGGATATAAGGCCTAGTTGGTTGCATACACACAGGTATCATGCCTTCAAAAAAATCACACATTGTATTCATGTAACTGGCCACTACACAAGTTTCCAGTGATGTATTGATTAATATTGAGGAACTTTGCAATATTGGAACTCCAACGCTCCACGTAATTATGATCTGTAGAAGTCCCTTAAAGTGTCACTGAAAAAGGTCTTGCAGCTATGAATACACCAATCAGCCACAACATAAAAACCACTGACAGGTGAAGTGAATAACATTGATCTTGTTCCAATGGCACCGGTCAAGGGGTGGGATATGTTAGGCAGCAAGTAAACAGTCAGTTCTTGAAATTGATGTGTTGGAAGCAAGAAAAATCTCAAAGATCTGAGCGACTTTGACAAGGGCCAAATTGTGAGTGCTAGACGACTAGCATCCCGGTATGCAGTGCACTTTTAGTACCTCCCAAAAGTGGTCCAGGGAAGGACAACAGATGATCCGGCGACAGGGTCATGGGCGCCCAAGAAAGCAGCTACAATGGGCACATTAGTGTCATAACTGGAACACGGAAGAAGGTGGCCTGGTCTGATGAATCACGCTTTCTTTAACATCATGTGGGTGTGTGTGTGCGTCGTTCAACTGGGGAAGAGATGGCACCGGGATGCACTATGGGAAGAAGGCAAGCCCGCGGAGGCAGTGTGATGCTCTGGGCAATGTTCTGCTGGGAAACCTTGGGTCCTGACATTCATGTGGATGTTACCGCCTACCTATACATTGTTAGGCAGGTCAGAGCTGTTTCGGCGGCACAAGGGGGACCTACACAATATTAGGCAGGTGTTTGTTTTATGTTGTGTCTGAACGGTGTATATTCAGGACCAGCAGATAGAAGGCTGCCTGATTCTCAGTCTGTCACTTCTCTCTGAGCAGATGTTTATTTTGCAGGACAGTGTTCAAGGTCAAGGTATTTGCTGGTGCTTTGTTGATCATGTGATATTATACAGAAAAATAATGGGTTAAATTCCAAACAGCACCAGGATATATAGTGTTTTTCATCAATTACAATTTTTGGACTTGGACATGAGTAAAGACAAGGTGGGCGTTTTGTAATCCCTGGAGTTTCGGACACCCACAGAGAAGACTCAATATTTAAAGCAGAATGATCAGCATCAGAGAATCTTAAGGAGGTTTTGAAGTGAACTCCAGTGAATTGGAAATTTGTTCTGTCCAGAGGGTTAAATACGCAAATTCTTCAAAAAGCAAGTGTGAAACGATCAGCTAGTACATTTTGTAACTGTTTGTAACTTCTCAATGAATGTAAATACTGAAACACACCGGGGAGGTGTCCGCTGTTTGTAACGTTTCTGGACAACCCAATAAAATAAAGCTTTGAAGAGTGGTTAGAGTGGGGACAATAACTTTCTCACAAAATTAGACTCTATTATATATATGTGATCACCTTTAAATGGCTTAAACATTTAAAACAAGGGAAACTAGTCCCAAAATGTCGCTTTTATTCTCAGATCTCTCTTTCTATTACACTACAAATAACAGGATTTGACCAATCTGAAAAATATACAAAAATAAAATGTTTTTTTTGACCAGATATTTTGTATTTTTGCTGCAAATTGCCCCAAGAGAAAGAATAAAGCTAACACACACACACACACACACACACACACACACACACACACACACACACACACACACACACACACACACACACACACACACACACACACACACACACACACACACACACACATTGAGGCACATTCACGGCAGGTGTCATGTTTTATAATGGCATTTATTCTCACAATAGGTTACATTGATATGGTGTACAAACCAGTGAGCAGCAAACAGAAGCGGACACATCCATCTGTGGGCAGACAGGACATGTGTGTGTGTGTGTGTGTGTGTGTGTTTGTATTTGCGTGTGTGTGTGTGTCTGTGTGTGTGTGTGTGTGTGTGTGTGTGTGTGAGAACTACAGAAGGAGAGAGAGGCTGGGAGCCTATTAAACGCCATCATCCGTCACCACTCATTCACCTTGTCATCACACTACACCACCTCTCCACTGGGCTCACTCCATCAATCATCTCCAGACTCCCAGACTCTCTGTGACTGTACAAGGGGGATGATTGACGTCTTCATTCCTGCCTTTTTCTCGGCAAAGCAAAAAAGAAACCAAGAAAAAAACAAAAAAAAAAACCACACCTGGCAATGGGGAGTGACACAATGTGACCGAGTTCGCTGGCTTTAGACGTACTATATACCTTTATAAAATAGAATAAATAAAATAAAAAATATTTCTGTTCAGTACATACAGTCGCTCTTTCAAACCAACCCAGGGGCAGGCATGCAAGGCCGTTTTTCTTGTTTGTTGATGACTTCCCATTTCTTTAAGGTTGAAAGAATGCATAGATAAAAAGCTCAAACTTTATTTTTTTCTTGTATCAACTTAAGTGATAACTATTAAAAAAAAAAAAAAAATCTGATCAATTCCTGTTCAAAAATGATCAACCATTTCTACTCCGGCTTCTCTGTCCTTATTTTTATTTCATTTTTTTCTATATTTGCTTTCATATTTTTCTTATCTACAATAATGTATAATTGGTACTTTACACTTTGGCCAGTTTTGGTGAGTCAAAAGAAAGGCATTTCGTTGAATCAAAAAATAATAATAATAATACAGACATTCAAAATAAAGAGATAGCTTATAAAACGATTAATGCCAAACGTTAAATGATCAGAATATTATGTACACAGGGGATAAAAATAAAAAACAACCCAACAACAACAACAACAATCTCATTCACATTTCAAAGTCCAAAGACAAAGAACGAAGGCGTTACGGCTAAGTGACGATAGCTGAAGAAAGCTCAGTTCCTGTTCCTAGTACCACAGCTTCGCACAGATTTAAAAGCTTCTACCATTTTGGCTCTATGGTGCTACAGATGCAGTTTGGGAAATGTGTTTGCGAGATCCTTTCAAGTCAGCGTGGGTTGTCTTTTATGGGCCTGGGGATCTTAATCTTCAGACCCGCGAGAGCGTAATACTGAGAGCGGAACGGAGTGTGCGGCTGAGTGGCTTTTGTCACACGGACACAACCTCGGCATTTTGAGAATAAACCGCAAAGAGGCGCATTCAAGTGAACACAGCGCCGCCGACGGACAGAAGGATGACGGGTTAGCAGCGGACCTCAAAGCTCAACGACGGCATTCTGTTTTCAGACGCGTCCGTGTTCCCGCTTCGTCGCGTCCGACTCTTTCCTCGAGATCTAGACATTTTTTCCTTCTTTTCCAGAGAGCTGATATCAGGCCGCGCGGGGGAGTGACGCCGAGGTCAGATTTAAAGGGACAATCTGTAAATTGTCCTCCAGCACAGACATGGCAGAGCAGCAGTGAGCCGGTTTCTCTCCACTTGACTTGGCGCGCGGCCGGAGGAGCAAGGGGAGGTTCACTATTTTCCTGTCCGTCTCCCCAAACTGTCTTCCTTTCCATCTAGTCCTCCGATATCACCGCGAAGGAAGTCGACAGCACGTTGAGGTTTTACTTTTTTTTTTTTTTTAATCCTGGCGGGAGGGTCGCCGCGCGCCGAGGCCTTTCCGAATCCAGCGCAAAATAAAAAGGGTCAAGTGGAGCGCAGCGGGCAAAGAAAAGAAAAGAAAAGAAAAATTAAAAAAAACAACAACAACAAAAAAACAAACAAACGCCTTCACGCCTCGGGAAGCAGCAGCGGTGTCACGTCATTGTCTAAAACATTTTACATCTCTAGAAAAACCTCATGCAGGAGGACTTTTGTGAAGAGCAGTTTGTGAGGCCGGGGCTGCATCTCCACTGGATCCGTAGCAGCTTCCGTCTCCCCTTTCCTCCTCCATCGATATGGAAACTTGGGAGGCGTGAAGGTAAATGCGCAGAATGGCTTTCTTCATATTTAAGTTTCCATGCATTTCACAAGATGGTGTTTTTCGGGAGGGGTGGGGGCCAGTAGGGAACAAAGACAGAGAGGACACGATGACGAGGGCGTCCCCAGGCGAGGCCATGCTAGAGCCACGGGCACGGACACGAGGACACGATGGAGAGGTCAGGGGTCAAGAGGGCGTCAGATAAGATGGCGGGAACGCTCACTACTTTCTTTTGTCCGTCGGCTCCCTCATCTTTGTCCCCCCTCGCTCGTGTCTCCATGGCCTTTTCGTCTCGTTTCGATGTGTCCACGTCGGCCTGACCCGCTCGCCGCCCCGTTTGGCGACTTGGTTCATGCATTTCTGCGGCAGATTGGAGTTCATCAACCCTTGTTTTTTTTGGGGGGGTGGGGGATAGACACTTAATTACCGCTTGGAAGTTGGAAGGGCGCACGTTTTGGAACGCTTTCCAGCTCACGAGAGGAAGTTCAAATTTTCAAAGACGACCTCCTCGAGAGCGGCGATAAACAGTCCGAGCCCCCCTGTGGCATCGTCCGCCTGTTTCCATGGAAATCACTTTCTGGCAGTGGGCGGCAAAGAGGAAATGGCGCGTTCCCGTGAGGACCGGACGAGAAAGGAGGGGGTTTTGGTGGCGGTGGGGACTGGTTGCCATAGCCACCAGGTGTGTGTGTGTGTGTGTGTGTGTGTGTGTGTGTGTGTGTGTGTGTGTGTGTGTGGGGAGGGGGGGGGGTGTTGGGTGTTTTACTGTGGCAGCTCGGTGACAGGTCTCTTCTGCTTGATGGTGTCGATAAGCGACAGGACGCCGCGCTTGACGCTGGTGGAGACGCGGCGTGACACGGAGTCGCCGGGCGGGGACGAGCCGCCGGCCTTCTGGGAGGGCGGGCGCGCCACCAAGCACTTCTGGTACCGCAGCTGGAGGGGAGGAGGGCGGTGGGAAAATAATAAAATAAATACATATGAAATATTAAATTATATGAATAAATAAACAAACAATAAAATAAATAAATAAATAATACAAACCAATAAGTAAAATAAGTATAAATAAGCAAACAAACGATAACATAAAAATTATGAAATAAACAAACAAACAAATAAATAAACAGAAAGGAAAAGCAAGGAAAAAAATAAGTGGTTCGGGATGCGAGAGTAGAATTTGACTAATTGTGTTGATTACTTTTTTTTCCGCATTAAAATTCATATTAGAAAAAACATTTTGCACTGCAATTTATCAAACCAAGGCATAGGCTTGCGTCACATTCTTGTTATGCAAGCCTATGCAGTACTAATGCATTCTTGTTCATGTTTCATTCTCAACATTTCTTAACTCTTTTATTTAATCACATCAGTCATTTTGCTGTCTTTGAAATTGTTGTCAACCAACTCCATCAACGACAGCGTCATATCAGCCAAAAAGTGAAGGTCACGCTTGATTTCTTAAAAATTTTGAAATGAGCAAATCATTGAGATCATTGTTCCCGACAGAGCAAATCAGCTTTTGTTTTGGGTTTTTGTACACCGACCTAGTCCCCATCACATTAATAAAAGAAAGGGGTTTGCACATTCCGTGTGTGTGTGTGAGTGTGTGTGTGTGTGTGTGTGTGTGTGTGTGTGTGTGTGTGTGTGTGCGTGCGTGCGTGCGTGTGGGGGGTCATTTGTAAATGTGAGGAGAAAGCTCGCTTGGTATGGACCGTTAATGGAAATCGACAGTCGTGATTGATGAGCTCTTGTCTCTGTGAATCAGTTTTAGAGCACTCGTGTGCGTGTGTGTGTGTGTGTGTGTCTGTGTGTGTGTGTGTGTGTGTGTGTGTGTGTGTGTGTGTCTGCGTGCACGTCCATATATCCAAAGTTGTGGTGGGGGATCGATACGACAGACAGCCAGTGGACTACTAATCTCTGGCAGGGGAGTTGAACTGGACTTTCTGCAGCATGAAGCAGCTCCAACGCTCCGTGGTGGGAATGACTCACATGACCGCGTTTCACTAGAACTACAGGTGAGATTGTGGAGGATGGCATGACTTTTGCGAAGAGAAATCAAAACCGTAGCTTACTACGTAGAACACAATGGAAGGTGCGTCCTGTGCAGGACGCTCGAAAACCCCAAACTCAGACTCCATGTGGTCGTTAGAATACGTGGATGGAGGTTCGATGCCAATGTCAATTTGAATCGTTCGACAGCAAAAACACCAAAACTAGTGGAAACCAGCTTCAGAGACAAGTGGCACAGAATCCTGCCATCATCTGAACATGATATCTTATCATATCTTATTGTGCTTCTTACTTTGTGGGCTCTTACGAGGTCTTTTTTTTTAATTAAAATTTTAAAATTCATTTTATTGTTTGTATAACATTTGAATTTTTGATTTGATTTTTTATGCCCACTTCCTCTGGTTTTCTTGGATTGTGTTTCTTTTATAATACCTGTCATGTGAAGCACTTTGTAACAGTATGTTTTTCAAAATGACTGCATTGGCTATCTGAACCTGATGTGAAGAGGCCTGGTTTAGATTTTTGGTTTGTTATTGTATTTTTTTCTCCGCTTTTATTTTTTGTATATTTGGCTATAACTGGTATTTTTTCCCAGACTGTTAAGATTTCTTAATGCTACAGTTGTCTGCACAGCCATGCATCGATTCTGATTCAGTCTGCAAAGCCAACTTTTCCATTTAAATGAGGAACCTGAAATGAACCTGTAATTAGCAGGGTCATTTTTGCTTATTTAATCATCCTTAAAAGTAAAATAAAATGAATAAAATAGCCTATTAGGAAAAGGCAGCACTGCTTACATTGATTCAATATGCCATTTCAACTTTCAATTCCAAAGAAGGAAGCTGGAATGCTACCCATATTAAAGTTGGGAATTTCTGGGACTCACCATGCAGGCAGCCTGCACGGCCTCGGACACGCTGCCGGCGTTGGGGTCGCACCAGAACACGTGGCAGTCGTAGCGCTGGCCGCCGGCATCCATGATGAAAGCGAAGGTGTGCACGTCGCGGCCCACGCCCATGAAGGACAGGAAGCGCACACGACACTCCACCAGGACTTCCTGCTCCTCCTGGTGGGAAACAACACAAGTATCATCATTGGGGTCATGAAAAGTACTTTTTCCCCCCTCATTTTTAAGTTTTTAATGTCGCCTTGAGATAGTTATTTTCACTAAAATATTAGAAACGAGAAGAATTTGATATGATCGTATAACTATCCCTTGGGATTGTCGAGTTTTTTGGGGATTGTTGCAACCAGAAACGCTTGATTTCCGGCACCCTTTCTCAAAATGTAGAATGCAATTTACAGAATTGTATGTTTTTTTTGCAGTAAAATGACAGAATTGTCCAAAATTGCAAGTCAAAGGGAGAAAAAAGGCTATTTCTTTCCAACTACCACGAAAAAAGAGTCATAATTATGTCATAATTTTCTATAATACAAATTGTGAAATACACACAGGGAAATACTCCTTCCTTATTCCCAAAAGCAAAGAATCATGGGCTCAAAGTTATAAAAGGAAAAAAAGAAAATAAAAACTGTGCTTTTGCTAAGGTTCCAGTAATAAGCAATAAAATTGAACGTTCAACTCTACATACAGTAGGCATCATATCAAATTGGAACTTAATGACTGATGAGTTGGCTGAATTTGTATTCATTTGCATTATTTCCTGCGGGGGCTGATAGACGCGTCTGTGAATTAATGATTTTTCTTGTCATTAAACCCAGGTACAATGAAATTTGGCATGGCTTCTCCCAATGTAGCTAAAATAACACAAAGAAGTAAAGGCAGTACCAGAAAACAGAAGTAGTAGCAGCATAATGTTTAAAAAGTGACGCTTGTGCAAGTACAACTTGATCATTGAACGCTATAAGTAGTAATAAATAGATTCAAAATGAATAAATAAATAAGAATTTTTGTGTTAATAAATGGTGTCTGTGGTAGCAGTGTGTGAGGGTGGAAGTAGGTGTGCGTGCGTGCGTGTGTGATACAATGGTAAAGAAGGGCACAGAGTATAGTGTGTATGGTGAACACAGACTGGTTCCGGTGAAGAAGGAGTTGCCATGTCTGTCTGACCTGGTCCTTGCTGATGGTGACGGTGGCGTCGGCCACATTCAGCGCCACCGGGGTCCAGTCGTCTCGGCTGGAGGAGCCCACGAGGCTGCCGATCGCCCCGTTCAGGATGTCCATGCCTGGAGGAAAGGAAGGTCAAAAAGTCAAATCAATATACACCGATTGACCTACATTAAGATTTTGTATACAGTATTTGTGGGTGTGTGTGTGTGTGTGTGTGTGTGTATGTGTGTTCACCTATAGGTCTGGCGACGGGCAGCATCCCCAGGTAGAACACTTGGAACTTCTGAACCAACTCTGTCTTTGGCGTTGGAAACTCTGTTGGGGGGGGGGGTATACATACACAAACACTGATCAGGTATTTAAACACACACTAGGGGACAACATGGAGAAATACATATCTACATATACATGTAAGTGCCCCTAAAGTACTTCCACTGATAAATCTGACAACATGGATCCCTGGTGATGCTCTAGAGCGCCAACGACCTGAACTGCACTGAAGAAAGAACAAAACAACACTGGATTGGAGTCATTAGAACCATATAAAATGCCTTAATTTTTTATTTATTACCTTTTTTAAATTTAAAATGCGCATCTTAATTTCTCAATTTCAGGTTGAGAACACCTAAGAAATTTCAATGTTTGCAGTGTGTGTAGAGCTAACCACCATGTGTCAGATTATACCCATACATTATATATATATATATATATAATCTTTTGTTACATTTTACGTATTTACATTGACTGTACCGATCCATTGAATAGAATCTGATATATGAAATGTATTCTATGAATTATCTTAGTTAGACAGACAGACAATCAATGAATTAGGGAGAGTGAGGACACCTTAAATCTCCAAATAATGTTTCAGTGTCATTTTAAAATCTGGAAAGATCCCATTTCATTACGTGCCACGGTTTACTGGGCACCTGTTAACGCACATAGAAACACAGCAAATGAATGAGATTGGAGAGCCAACTCAGACACCAGTGTAAATTTGCACGCAGGCGCGCGCGCGCGCGCGCGCGCGCACACACACACACACACACACACACACACACACACACACACACACACACACACACACACACACACACACACACACACACACACACACACACACACACACACACACACACACACACACACACACACACAATTCTACCTTGTAAGGGGAGGTCGAGTCCAGCCTGCATCCTGTCCTGGAGAGAACCTCCGGCCATGGC
>NC_137191.1:22536046-22551046 GCF_960531495.2 Zeus faber
ACAGCATGGAGAAGAGAAAGTGATGTAACGGCAGAGGGATGGAGAGATGGCGATGCAGGAGAGAGCGCGGGATAGAGAGAGAGAGAGAGAGAGAGAGAGAGAGAGAGAGAGAGAGATGAAAGAGTAGAAAACCCGCTGTGCGCCGTGGTACTCACAGTGTGAACCCGTGCGGCGGAGTCTCTCTCCGGACGAACGCACCATCTATTCAGTCCTCCACACACACTCCTCGACTCCCCATCTGTTCCGCGCCCAGCGAGCGCTAACCATACCTCCCCCACAATCTGCCTCTTCCCCCTCTCACCCTCTTTCCTCCCAATCCCCCCTCCTCCTCTGTCACCCCCCCCCCCTCTCCGCAGCAGCCGATGGTATTCCCGTCGGTCGCCCGCGCTCTCCTAATCTCTCTCTCTCTCTCTCTCTCTCTCTCTGTATTTGCATGACAGGTGCAGCAGATGAAAGGTTACTCAAACAACAGTGCTCAAATAGCACATTTTCTGTCTTTGACTTTGTCAGTGGGTATAATAGTCATTTCCCATGTGAGTGAGCCCCTGAGTGAAGCCAGGGATGAAGGTGTGTGTGTGTGTGTGTGTGTGTGTGTGTGTGTGTGTGTGTGTGTTCAAGTTCATTTGGACTTAACGACTGAACCGCATCTTGAAAAGTTGGAAGTGTCCAGAATAGTGCGTCTCTTCTCCTCCACCCACACTTCAGCGATACAGTACGCAGTTTATTTTCAGATACTGTTACATTAGAGATCACATTGTGTGTGTGTGTGTGTGTGTGTGTGTGTGTGTGTGTGTGTAAATTAAGGAGCCTGAGTGTGTATGTGTGTACAAGTCTGTCTGACGGTGTGTGTGTTAAATTGTGTTTCTATGTGTGTGTCTGTCTGAATGAATGTGTACAAGCTTTTAGACTAGGTAGGCCTGTGTCTAAGTGTGACTGTTTGTGTGTGTGTGTGTGTGTGTGTGTGTGTGTGTGTGTTTGTGCATGTGTCCAGGAGTGTGTGTGTGAGTCAGTGTGTCTGCTGAAAACACACTCTCTCCTCCTTCAGTCTGAAGTGGTCCAGCCGAACCTGTTAACCTACATACAGCGCATTCCCATGCAGCAAGCTCCCAGGTGTCTTTATTGAGGGACACCGCCCTCTGGTGGACCCTGCGATGCTCCACCCGACAATACACCATCGAAATCCATTCAAACAACATTGGCTGTTTATAAACCATCAAAGCGCTCCAAATACAGGCGTGCGTGATTAAAAAAGTGCGCATTCCCAGTTTGTTCTTGGGAATAACTAACGTTGTCCTCTAGAACGGCAGAGTTGTCAAAAGAGGACACTGGGATATCTGGGTCATTCCCATGAGCAAACAGTAACCTCCATCACATGCATCTTTGATATTGCGTTCATCCGTTTGGGTATTTTGGTCATTTTAGCTAGTTTGAAGGCGATTACGTCTCATTTTGAATAAATTCCAACCCTCTTTTAGAGGGATCTGGGGGCAGCTTGGAGTAGCCGCTATGCACTGCTGAACTCTCATTGTTGGTCTGGCAAATGATCCAGAGTGCAGGTGAAAGGGACAGTCCGTCAGTCAGTCTGGGATTCGCTATAAAACACCGCTCTCTTCCTTTCTCCACGCCCCTCTCCTTTGAGGAGAAGAAATTAATTTTTCATTGAAATCGCTGAATCATTCACCGCTTTCCTCTCAATCCTTTGCCCGGTCGACCGCCCAGCCCGCTCAATAATTTGCCTCGACGTTCCCTCTGCGTCTGCGGGTTCACGCACCGCTGACTGTTTATGCACCTGTACACCTTCCTGGGGAGTCTCGAAAACTACAACTTAGAGAATTGAAAGACTATGTGCCACATGTGCTCCAAAAGCCCTGATTGACCATAGTGTCTGAATCTGTTCAATTTATATCTGTGTAAACCAAAGTACAATACACAGTACCAGTCAACTTGACTCACATAAATGAATAAACTTTTGTCCAAATAAATGAGACAACCATCTTAATAGGTCATAACCGATAAATGTTCCAATAGAAATAAAACTTTGGAGTAGATGGAGTAAAAATTATGAAATTGACGTAGCAATAATAATAATAATAATAAATAAAAAGTAATAAAATAATAAATAAAATAAAAATAAAATAACATATTCACTGTAATAGACTGTAGATTGATTGTACATTGTGATATAATAATAAATATAATAGAAAATATTGACATCCACGCGGTTTGACCCACCTGCCGTTGTCGCGGCCGACGCCCCACACTCGGATGCTGGCGATGGGCTGAGAGTGGAGCACGCTGCGGTCCATGGGGTCGACCAGGTTCAGCATGTTGTTCTCCAGGATCAGGTACATGTCTTTTCCCTGGAAACGCACACACGCGCGCGCACACACACACACACACACACACACACACACACACACACACACACACACACACACACACACACACACACACACACACACACACACACACACACACACACACACACACACAGATTAAAAACACAGAAATGCACATGTATAAACACACAACTTGCCAACATTCATTTACCCGTATGCAGTAACTGTGTGTGTGTGTGTGTGTGTGTGTGTGTGTGTGTGTGTGTGTGTGTGTGTGTGTGTGTGTGTGTGTGTGTGTGTGTGTTATTGTGTGCACGCGCATTGTGAGGGCTCCAAATAAAAGATCAAGAAAGAGGGATGAAGCGGTGAACCCCTTTCTTTCTCTCAAATAAAGAAATCTATGTCCTGTCAGTTCATATTAAACACAACCAGGAAAGGGAGAGAGAGAGACAGAGAGAGAGAGTCAAAGTGTTCAGAATGTTAGCACTAGTTCCGTTCATCCCTTCCAATCCACTTGAATTAAGTAAACAGTTTGTAGTTTTTGTTCAATCAACGCACGCACGCACGCACGCACGCACGCACGCACGCACGCACGCACGCACGCACGCACGCACGCACGCACGCACGCACGCACGCACACACACACACACACACAGCCCCACCCTCCTTTCCTCCCCCCTCCCTCCTCACCTCTCCCCAGACTCCCACGGTGTCGCGGATGTCGTTCTTGCAGTAGGAGAGCTGTCGGATGCAGTTGTTGACAGCCACGCTGCTCTTCCCCGGAGCCAGGTCGTCCTCCGCCATCTCTACCCAGCCCAGGGAGCGCACGGCGAAGCACTGCCGGACACGGGCACACGCACACGCACACACACACACACACACACACACACACACACACACACACACTTTAGAACGTGTGTTTTCACGACTTGGTTCAGTATCAGACGGTTTGAAAGGAGGATAGAAGAAGGGTCGGTGGTTATGTTCAAACAAATGCAGACGGAGACAAAACGCTGTCAAATGCAGTGTTTTGGAATATCTGGAATAGAACCCAGCTCCTGAAGAGCCAACGCAAATGACGCACGTAGAACTGTCAACCATTATTACAAAACCCCCTGTTCGTAATCATTTAAGTTGATGGCGACCATTTTACGAAATGGTTAACTTCCATAATTATATGTTTACATCCTAAATTCAAGGGAATTTCCAAAAGCCAACGTGAGAACCGAGCTGCGTTTCCACCAGCTGGGTCGAGGGAAATGAAGCGTCTACCTGAATGTTTACGTTCAGAAGTTCAAGGGCAAAAAATGGTTCTTCTTCATAAGGTGGATGTGTTTCATTGCACTATTTAAAAGCCTTCTATATCTGCTGTGAAGGAGAACCAACTACAGCGATGGAAGAGGAAGGAGGTCAACAGTTTGATTTGCTCTGTCATCTTCTGTCGGGGGAAAAACAAACTGGAAGGTGGAGGACGAGTTTCTGGAGTAAACAAACGCTTCACGTGATTAATCAAAGGCCCCGTCGCGTTGGGAGACAGCGGTGAAAGCCGCGTGAAAGGTTTGACACTTTTGGATTCGGGAACCTGCGTACGCGCCGGCAGTCCAAGCCTCAATGTGACACATGAAGTCCACCCGCAGCTTCAGGGCCGTTCGAAATGACAGCAAATGCGCCGTCGTGTGTTTGATGGACATCTTCCAAAAGGCCATAATGACCTTGTTGTCTTCGTTCCTCTAGTAATCCAAAGGATGAAAAGCTTATTTCCGTGCAACGGCCAGAAACCTTGGAGTCCCTACACCCTCCATAGTGTCGTAACAAGGACAGGGAAAGACACAGATACGAACTGGCAGAACAGAGATAGATGGATGGGGAGAGAGAGGGGGGGAGAGAGAGAGAGAGAGAGAGAGAGAGAGAGAGAGAGGAACACGGCGATGGAGGAAACGTCCCATATTCTTCTGTCCTCATCAAGTATTCATTCGAATCAGACAGTTCATTGACAAAGCTCTACGGAGATTGTCGGGGGGGAATGAATAGGACCAGAGATAAGTGGTAAAAACGGGTGAAGACGTAACGACAGAAAGAGAGAGAGAAAGATAGAGAGAGAGACACTTGATATCTACTGATTCCGGTGGAACAAGCACAAAAAAGTGAGTAACAATATTTTATTACTAATAATTATTAGTAATAATAACTAATAATTATTAGTAATAACAATATAGTATAGTAGTAATCATGAAACAACTAGTAATAAAAAAAATAAACATAAAAATTCAGCTGCTGGGAGCCAAGATTCCAGGGGATGGGGGATTTGTCCTTGTCACGTACTATAGACAAGCATGGTTACACACACACACACACACACACACACACACACACACACCCGCTAACATCTGGCTTTTGTCTTCAGTGGGAAAGGTTACAATTGGCATTCATTCCCAGGACAAACGACTCTGCAGTAGTCACAGGCTCCAGCTCCGTTCAGCAGTGATGGAAACATGACGTAACATGGTGTAAAAACGGTATACATCCAGTATTTCCAAGCAAATTCAAACAAGGAGTTTCCCTCCTTTCCTCCCCTTCTTTTTACTGTTTGTTTCCTCCTCTCCACCCTCCTGATGTAGGGCAGAGTCTTACGAGGCCACAGAGGCCCCAGACTCCTGGCTTGGACATGATGATGAATTAGGAGGCAGCGTTTCATACTGCTGACTTGAAACTGACTCGGGCTCATGTGCCATGGTGAGCCCGGCTCACACTTGCAAAACTACATACCACACACCCACAAATGATTGTACTGGTCTCAAAGTAAATACATCTGGTAAGTGAGGACACACACACACACACACACACACACACACACACACACACACACACACACACACACACACACACACACACACACACACACACACACACACACACACACAGGTATCAAAGTAAGGTCTGAGTAAATACACCTCGTAAGTTAGGACCCATGTTCCTGGTGCATTTATAAACCCTGAAATAGTCAATTCAGAGAAACAAGAAGCGTAAAACATTCACACACACACTACTGTTGCCAGGACCAAAATGAAGTTATAATACTAATCCAAACCAGAAGGTGGCAGTGGCCACACTAGGAATATTGGGATGTCGAGGGAACATCTATTCCTATAAATTCAATAATTAACAAAATACTCACTCCTTATATTTCTCTATACTGGTATTATATACATATTGTAATACACACTAACTAGCAAGACAATTAAAACAGACTTTGAAACAAAGAACTGCCCTCCAGTTAACAGCTGTTTGAGATGTTGATGTACAGAGCATTAGTACCAGTAGTGAGTGTGTGTGTGTTACGGTAACACATGCCCAGGCGATAAGTCTGCCTTTCTTCTCTGGAAGCTGTCAGTGTTGCTAAAGAACGAGTAAAAGCAGTAAGGGACACACACACACACACACACACACACACACACACACACACACACACACACACACACACACACACACACACACACACACACACACACACACACACACACACACACACACACACACACACACAAAATACATGCTGTGCATGGGCTTTAAACATTAAAGGATATTTATCTGTGATATCCAGGGTATTTTAACACAACAGAATGACTAAGTATCCACTGGTGGAACTGTTATTAGTATTTTATATAGCGAAAGTCAACAGCGATTGCTGATTGTTGGCCACCAAAGTTGGACAAACCGTTGGTGGTTGGTATGTACATGACTGGATTATCATGCTTTCTCTACTCTGCATCTTCCCATCTTGGATAGATTTGAGACTCCTGTGCTACTTTAAATACATAAAATAAAATACACTAAAATAAAAAAATAAAAAAATGTAATTTTCCCAGGGGATTATAAAGTTGCATCTCATCTTCAAACGGCAGATGGTGTAGATACTGTCCACACGGGGGCAGTACTGTCCAGTCATTCCCTTTGACAAAACTGACTTTGAGAGAGGAAAAGCAGCCGCCTGGATCCGCAGTAATACGCTGGTGAATAAACAGGCGCAGGACGTAAACAGAGCGAGACGCGCGGTCCTGCAGGGCATGGGGCCCCGGCGGAAAGGACCCAAGGGAACTGGAACGTTAATTACACTTCACAATGCTCTACAGCGGGGCTTAGATGGCGGATAAGTTATGGTTTCTGGAGAGAGTAGCAAGGATTCCCGGAGAGATAACGTCTTCTGAAGAAAAAGAGTTTTCTGAAACAAGAGATTTGGAGAATAAAGGTATCAAGGTGTTTTTTTTTTTTTTAAGCCCTCCAGGTTTAATAAATGGAATCAATTGGAAAATCCACTTTTATGTGAACCCATGTGTACAGATTATACATGAACAGAGTATTACAAACTCTCAGGTTTTCTATCAACCACACTTTGGCAAGAGCAGGACAGGTGGTCGGGACAAAGGTGAAACACTTAGTTCACATGTTAACTAAATACTCTGTTCCCCCTGACAAGATGGCTGAAAACTCTGGCAGTCTTTGGCAATAATTTTGGAACGACACTTTGAACATCTGCTTGGAGAGACTGATGGATCCGGATATTTTTTAAATGGAAACAGAAATCCCGAAGCGAGGGAGTACGAATGCATCTGTGCGCAACGTAGAGCAGGCGTTCCCAACCATTCTGGGTAGATACAGTATATAACAATGATTTCGCTGTGGACCCCCTTGCGATTCCGTCGAGGCCCCCTAAGGGGCGCAAACCTCAGTTTGGGAACCCCCCGACATAGCCACCGGAGAGCTCCGAACCGAGTCAAGTTTCTCACCTTGGTTTCTGAACCACTGTGGGCGCCGCTGGACTCCTCTTTTTCCACGGGAGATTGGTTCCTGAGGAAGAGGAGGCGGTTATTGAAAAAAGTAAAGAGGCAAGGAAGCCCCTTTGCGTGGGTTTGGAATTACAGGCCGCTAAACCGTTGGATGCACGTGTCGACAAGGCTCCATGTTTCCCCCCTCACCCTCACCTTAGTTTTAGCGAGGCGTAGCGCAGCGTGGCCCCCTCGAACTCCTTCAGGCTGGGGTCGGGGTTCACCGTGGCCGCCTGCAGGTCCTGGCGCACAGAGGTGACCCCGTCAGAGAGCGGATTCTTACCGCACGCACGCACGCACGCACGCACGCACGCACGCACGCACGCACGCACGCACGCACGCACGCACGCACACACACACACACACACACACACACACACACACACACACACACACACACACACACACACACACACACACACACAAGCAGCTTGGCCAAGACACAGAAGCCTAGACTTGACCGAAACCAAAGGCAAAAACCATATTGAAATACAGCCGACACACAAGGTTGATGCCGCCATGCATCCAGTCTGTGCAGGACGGAGAGAAGGTGTCAGTGTGTTATGGGTGTGAGGCGGCATGCAGTTTCAAGAAGGGAGGAAGATAATATTGGAATTTTGGCAATATTGATGACATATTAGTGCTGGGCGATATGGCCTGAAGTAGATCTTTACATTTTTTTTTTTGATGAATGATTTTGGATTATTGTGCCAAAGGTGCACAGTACATGTCAATGGTAATATCTAGTAATGCTGCACTTTGCCCATCATGAACCAGATGACAAAAAATGGTGAGCTAGAGTATTTCAAGAGGCGGCAGAAGGCATAGACAGGTGGGATATATATATATTTTTTTACTTATTATTTGATCATCAGCTTGATATTTAGCCCAGCACTACGTGACACACACACACACACACACACACACACACACACACACACACACACACACACACACACACACACGCACACAGTCGAAAACCAGAAATGTGCATCGATTGATAAAATGAAAAAAATAAATAAAAAAATAAAAAAATAAAAGAAAAATGAACGCAGTCGTTTATGTAAGAGTGCCACGTTTCAGCCAAACAACAAGGCGCGTCATCCACGATCGAAGGCTTTAGTTTTCCGTTAACGCTGTGACAGCGAAGCAGCAGCCAGACATGTGTTTTCGTCGCGGCGCGGTTTGAATACACACGAAACAAGACTCAAGATTCTGCATACCCGCTGCGTCATTATACTTGCCTTCCAAACCTCACTATCAATCTTTCCGCCAAAATCACTCCACACCTGTTTCTACATACACACACACGCCATTAAACCACACAAACACACAGACACACACACACACACACATACGAGGTTGGCGGGTCAAGGGTCGAAGGTCAGGATAGAGGTTGGAGGAGGAGAAGGGGGAGACAGAACAAAGCTGTTAGCTAGACACTGGAGCCTGGTTTCAATGAGGAGCCACAGTGCAGAAACATCCGTCAACAAAGATGTTTGCTGTTTATATTAAAACCACTTTTTTTTGTATTATTTGTAGTTTGCTCCTATTGAAAGTCCTACAAAGAATCGACTGATTCAGGATTAGTACAAATAAAATACAAACACACAAATATATACAGTATATGCACGCACCGCACACACACACTGTTGCCTAAGCTTAATAACGGTGAATGTATTCTTAGTGAAACACTGGGGGGGCTATTTACCCTAGAAGGGAAGGGATACGTGACACTACATAACACTGGCTGCAGTGCATCTGAGATACGCAATCATATCACACCCGGACACATACACTGGTAGAAAGAAAGGGACGCAAAGGGACGACTGGGGGCGAGGAAAAACAACAAGAACAACAAAGAAAACCACACAGAGGACTGGAAAAGGACGGCGATTGTACCTTGTCTTCGTCTTCGAGCTGCTGGGAGCCACAGTCCTGGTCGGGCATGCCCTGTAGAGAGCTTGAACGAGGCTGGATGGAGATGGAGAAAGAGAGAGGGATGGAGAGAAGGAGACATTACAGCAGTGTTTCCCATACATTCATTTATTTGTGCAGGCCCGCCACAATATCAACACTGACAGCCACATTGACTTTTGATTTATTAATTATTTTTTTCACTTTTTAAAATGGGTAAAATCTGACTTTATTGGAGAGCTGCGTGCAGCGCATTGAAAAATACGTTTTGGACCAAAAAGACGTCTTCGGAACAAGATAAGAACAAACTGACGGGTTGATCTGGGTTCTCGGTGCAAGCCCCCGGGCCATTCAACCGCCTCCTGTTCCCGGGTCAACAAGCATGTTTTATATAAACCGTATTTCCTCAAATATAAACTGGTAAACAAGGAGTCAGTGTGCATGTGTTTTTTTTTCCTCCTCCAGTGCTCTGCCGCCCGCACCACGCATCCCGTGCCGCTCCCCGTGTTTGTTTTCCTGTGTTTTTATTTTAGAGCTATTTGTTTTCGTTCATTTCTACTTGTGTTAAACAAACGTTTTAAACCCAACAAAGGCATGTTCTGCCTTGGTTCAGGACAGTGGATTGCGTAATGAACAAAAAAAAAAAAAAAAGATGCAAGTTTATTTTAGATGTATTTATTTTGAGGAGCACGGCAGTTGAGGTAAAAAAAAATAAAAATAAAACCCCGGTCACTATTTGCAGAAATACGGGTACTGTCAATAAAAGACAAGTTTGATTTCAGTATTTATTTTCTTTTATTTCATCTTTATTTAAAGAAAAGCCGCTGCCAACTCCCCTCGCTGTCGAGTTCATGCTTCTTTCACCGGCGAGATCTTATTGAGTGTTTTGCTGAAGGTGTTCTGGGTCATGTTCTCCGGTGGTTCTAACGCCTTTTGTTCTTGTGTCTTTTTAAGTCTACCTCCTGCTTCTCTCTCTCTCTCTCTCTCTCTCTCTCTCTCTCTCTCTCTCTCTCTCTCTCTCTCTCTCTCTCTCTCTCTCTCTCTCTCTCTCTCTCTCTCTCTCTCTCTCTCTCTCTCTCTCTCTCTCTCTCTCTCTCTCTCTCTCTCTCTCTCTCTCTCTCTCTCTCTCACACACACACACACACACACACACACACAAACAATGGACCCGTCTGTGACTAGCCGCTGCTCTCCGTGCACAGTCAGAATCATAACATGATCATGCGTAGGATGTTTTATGAATAGCCCCGGATCAAAATTATTATTATTTTTATTTTTACAAAAATAAGAATAAGAAAAAAATTGCCCTGGATCTATTCATCTGTCATTCCGATCATCCATTAAAGCCCTCGAAAATAATATGATGTCATTGATTGAAAACGCAAGTACGTTTTGGGTCCTCCGTGTGTCCTCTGAGGGAGCGATCAGGGTGCAATTTGTGCCCCTGTCTCCCTCTCCATGCGCAACGGAAAGATTGCACAGGTAGCCGTTCCTCTAAATAAAGTAAATAAAAACATTGTGTTTTTATTTTAAATGTACTTTATTTTACACAATTTCCTCATAACAACACAAAAAAGCACTGTGCGTAATGGGGGCACTCTAAGTCAGTCACTGATTATATAACACAAAGCGTTTTCACCACATTGGCTCGAGTGAGACTGACAAATACCCGATGGTATCTGTGCAGCCGGCGGGTCAATCTCTCCCAGTGAGGTGAGTCCATCCATCGGCATCGGCCCGTCCTCACTGGATCAATGAGGTATCTACACCATCCTTCCATCTATCTCCTTTCCTCTCTTCCCCTTCTCCCTATCATTCTGCTTGATGGACTGATTGACTGCCCATGCACAGCGTAAAGTATTGATCATCTTCCAGCGCCATCTCTCTCGGTCTCCCTCCCTCTCTTGAGAAGTTTGATCAGACTGGGAAGAGGTGAATGAGCTTGGACGGTTTGGATACCTTGGACGTCTCCTGGAGGCTGCAGAGTAAATCCTGTCTGAGTTAATTCACTTCCTCCGAGTCTTCCCAAACAAACCCTGTAACCTTCGCTGCAGCTTTATACCCTGGGATGGAAACAGGCAGAGACTTACGAAGTAGCAGCTGTTGACGAAGCCGCAGGAGGGCAGCGTGGCCTCGTGGGCAGCGAGCGGCTCCAGCGAACTGTCCGAGGTGGTGCTGCCCGAGCGGGGGGATGCGCCGAAGAACACCTCCGCCTGGGACAACTACACGCACGCACGCACGCACGCACGCACGCACGCACGCACGCACGCACGCACGCACGCACGCACGCACGCACACACACACACACACACACACACACACACACACACACACACACACACACACACACACACACACACACACACACACACACACACACACACACAGACAGACCAATTTGCAATAATGCCGCACGGGCCTATTTTTGAATAGTTTGGTAACTTCTAGTTAGTTAGTCTAGTTAGAGTCTGGACAGCACACTGGACATTCTCAATCAGAATCTGTTCATTTATAGTAAATAATATGATGACATCATAAAGCATCTTACTGTAAATCTCATCTCGTTCATTTTAGAACGAGACGTGCGACGTGTCAGTTAACCAACGGAATATTTTGGGTCACATTTGTTTGGTTTTTCACTAACATCTGCCCCAATGTGGATTGATTTGGATGAAATTTAAATCAAGAGATGCATGTGACATACCAGTTTAAATGAGACCTCAACTGTGTTCGTAGCTTATGCCGTAGTATGTCTTCCAGATAGTTTTAATCGGGTTGGACATATTTCAGCGTCAGATGTACCGGCTCGTCTGTGTTAAAATCGCTCAAAATTTGGTTGCTTTTTTACTAATATCTGCTCCGTATGCGGATCGATTTGGATGAAACTTCAACCACAAGGTCTTTGTGACAGCGTGATTCAAACAACCGTGTTCGTGTGTTACAGTATGTGTTACCGAAGTTGGTGTTCCAGATAGTTTTAGGCTTCAAAATTCCGAAAATGCTTTCCCGAACAATAAGAATAACAATAAGAAATAATAATAATAATAATAATAATAATATATAACATAGTAATAATACAATAATAAAATAAAAACAATAATAATAAGAAATAACAATGGGAGCTGCCGAACAATAGGGCTGGACCCCTAATAATAATGATAATAAATATAGCTGCAGGGAGCAATACATGGGGTCCAGTTTAGATTATGGTTCCCTAATCCGAGGTTCCAGAATTTGCACTCTGTGATTATATGCGGGGACGTTTGGAGCGGACTGAGGGATGCTCTCCGAACATGCCAGACAAGACGTCACTGAAAATCGCAGATTATTTTCCTAATTGCTCTCTTTTTGCGGGGATGGGGGCTGCGCCAGGCTCGGGTTGGGAGGAGGGTGAGTTCGAGCGGGTTTAGCCTGAAAACTGCCAAGAAGAATAATAAAAATAAAAATCCGAACAATAACAATAGGGTCCTGCCAGCACTGAATTTGTGGTCAGACATATCTGCAAGTGTGTGTGCTGCTACTCCTTCTCTGACATCTCATGCCAGATTCAGGCATGTATCCGAACGAGTGTGAGTTTTATAACTAAGAAGTATAATGTATACACAGTATATTAATATAATGATATGAGACTAGATATCACATATCAGGATATTGGTTATCCTTATGTTCTTATATGACTGAGACCTTGGAATGTCTCAATTTATTAAACTGTTCTAGCTGCTACTAGCTGCTTTGGTCATTATATCCACATTACCGAATGATAATTTCCCATATTTTCCCCTTAGTGCGGTGAAACGATATAAGAAGTAAAAAAAATACTGTGATTTTTGAATCGTCAGCATCGCCCTGTGATCCCCTCACCTCGTGGTCGGGCGTAGGTGAGGGGCTCAGAGAGCCCAGGGAGTGTTTTCGGGCGACTGAGGCCGTGCCATTGGCCAGGGGGGTCTGGGACTCCAGGTGCTCGGAGGCGGGTGCGGGGTAGTCGGCGGGCCGCTCCCACTGGGTGGTGCCGGTAGGGATGTGCCAGTAGTAGATGCCGGCCATGTCGGTGATCTTCTTCCATCCTGGAGGAAGGTCTGGGTCAGTCTGGAAGGACTGCTCACTCCAGATATCTGGGCAAAAAAGCACACCCACACCCAAATTAGTGACAGTGAAGTATTCAGTATTGAACATTTGATGAAATGAGGTTTCTCACATGCACCGCCAATCTCTCACACAAACCATTCCACACGTCAACATATTTTGAGATGTCTTTGTCAGAGGTGTGTTTGAGAGGTTTAAGCCCTCCTCTGCTGACTGACATTTAAGCAACAACTGGATGGAATTAATAGCATCTGCTGCAGCTGCTGAGGAACTGACCGTGTCTGTCCACGAACCAACAGCTGAGTGAAGCTGGGAGAAACCTCTTTGACACTGTTATGACACACACCTCAATATTGGCCATAAATATTTAGGGAAGATCCAAAATATTAACCTATTTATTTTCAACTACGTCCAATAATACACTCTGCTTCTGTCCCAGTTCCCATCGTTGTCCTGGTCCAGATTTAGAATATCTGTCAAGTTGTCACTTGTCGCCGTGCAGCAGCCAGGCAGCCAGGCAGCCAGGCATGGAGCGACCCCGTTTTGGATCCTGGCCCACATTCAATTTGATAACTGTCAACTGACAAGAAATATTTTTTTTTCAACTGTTGTGCATCTGCACCAATAGCAAACCTGCCGTGTGAGACGACGGCTTCTGGGGAAAAAAAAAAATATATATATATTTTTTTTTTTATTATTATTATTATTAATGTATTCCCTTAAGTACTTTGGGGGAGTAAGGGGGCAGTTCGGGGCACAGACAATTGGGCCAGATTGAGTGACTGAGGAAGTGATCCCGTTACGCACGGTGCTTAATTTGTTTAATGACACCTTCAACGAAGGAAACGGAACACAATACAATACGTGTAATATAAAAACACATTGACTTCATTAGGACAGTGTGTTAGTGTGGAGGAGCGAGGCACGGCGACGCGCCGCGTTCACATTGGAATTGGCGGAGATGAGCGAGCAACACACGGTGCCTGCCATGCCATTGTTCAGACGGTCCATTATTCAGAAACCCGAGTAGTCTGAAATAATCCTATTGCACCCCGGAAGGTCCGATGACATCATTCTGCATAATAGCCATCTGCTTCTGTATTTTGTGTACAAGTTAACAAATGAGGTTATTGATGATTGAAACAAAGATTCCAGATAATTATGAACATAAAATGAATCTACTCTGGGGCAAATTTATCTTTCTTCATCTGTGATGCCATTGGACCTTCCCGTGTGCAATGTGACATTTTTCAGACTATTGGGGTTTCGGAATAATGGGCTGTTGGAACAATGGGCAGTCCCCCAGCACGCGCACGCACGCACGCACGCACGCACGCACGCACGCACGCACGCACGCACGCACGCACGCACGCACGCAGTCTACAGTAAAAGGGTGATTTAGTCAAAAATTAGGTCCAATCTGTGTCTGCTTTATGTTTTATGCATTATGTTTAAAGTAAATCATCCATCCACCACCTGTAACCCCAGACCGCCCGGAGACGACGGTTGGACTCCCTGTTCTTTATGGTCCTACTTGCGATCACAATCATCTCTCATCTGAAACCGAAACGTTTCTTGACATTTAGGCACACCAGCAAAAACCCACGTTGATAGAAACGTCAATGATAAGTGTGTGTGTCCATGTGTGTGCCTGTGTGTGTGCTTAAGGGGGGTAATGAACAGCAAGATAGTAAAAATGACGTGACACTGCATTAGGTTGTGTAGCAACTAATAAAGGTAATATAAGGTCCGAGACTAACAGGGCCTGTGTGCACTCTGCGTGTGTTTGTGTGTGTGTGTGTGTTTAACAGGGAATTCTCAAACTGCTGACCATGCCG
>NC_137191.1:22553546-22573546 GCF_960531495.2 Zeus faber
TACGCTCCTGTTTGTAAAAGCAGCGTCACAATGGACTCCCCAGCGTAATATCCACCGAGGAATCTGACACACACGTGGCAAAACAACGCAGCCTTGCCAGAACGAGAGCCTAGATATGTGAGAGAGAGAGAGAGAGAGAGAGAGAGAGAGAGAGAGAGAGAGAGAGAGAGAGAGAGAGAGAGAGAGAGAGAGAGAGAGAGAGAGAGAGAGAATGAGTCGTGAAAGAAGAGACGGAGTCAGACAGATGGACATGGGGGCAGAACAATACGTAGGAGTGACAGATTCAAGCCCCTGAACTCAACATGAACAACACCAGTCATGTGACTTATCAACTCTGCAGCCATGTCAATCAAGCCAGTCGATGGACAACCCTCGGTCTTCACCGGAGGCTACGTTGCCTCCATTGACTGACTTCCCCCCCACTGAAGTCATTAAAACGTACACATTGATCTCCACAAAGCACAGCCATCCATAAGGAGGCAAAGCCCTACAGACAAGCCGTTCTCAGCGGCCGGCCGAACGGGCAAACTGCGTGTAGACTGTAAATTCTCCATTCAATCCACAGGAGGAGATCGCGCGCTCAACACATACCCGGAAGTCAAGGCTCTGCTCAAGCTGCAGCCTGGGGGATTAAGATCCGCTCAATCTAGAGAGGAGTTGAAAGGCAGCCAGGTATTAAGACACAAGGAATATTTGAGAAACCAGTCATTAGCAATGTGGATATTATGACCAAACAGGCAGAGGCGGTGATTAGAACACTCTATGAAGTTCACACCATTTAACTATATCATGATATTAGGATATTATGACCAAAATCCCAGGTCATGAGTAGCCTGGTCAATATTATGTCCATATATCGCCCAACCCTGGTTGAAGAACAGCCTTGTGTGGTATATTACACACATGTACGGAGAATTGAAAGTTCTCACATCAAATCAGACTACCTGATAACTCCTGGCAAGAATCGGAACGCAAAGCACTGGGATCTACACGAAAAGCAAATCCGAGCGCAATGAAGGAGGATGAGGAGACGCATGCGTACGCGAAAGGAATGAGCCCTGGCTCTTTGCGGTGGGCCGCTCCGGTGGGATTCTCCGCGTCAGAGCTGCAGAGGGGAGGATCGGAGCGGGATCTTGACCAGAGCCGCTCTTATAACAAACGCAGCTGCAGGTACATATGACGGGGCTCAAGTGTAATTCCGCAGGTCGACCCACCTCCGTAGGTGGGTTTGTTAGGAGTTATGAGCATGCGCAGCTTGTCTGTTGTCAAGCCCCCCACCCCCACCTACCCCGAACCCCACTCCGAACCCCACCACAGACCGCAGCAAGAGAATGAAAAGGCAAGAAACAAAAGCAAGCAACAGAAATGCAGATTTCACCTTCAATTATGGATATTCCACTCACTGTCATCGATCAAAGCGCTCGACAGAATCCACACACACACACACACACACACACGCACACGCACACGCACACACGTGCGCGCGCGTAAACGCCCACACACAGCTTGGAACAGGAAGCAGCTGACCTAGCCTCCCATCCACACTTGGGGTCGGACTGGGGCGGTAGGGAGGATGACTTCCTGTCCCAAATGGATTCTGGGCGATTTGCGAGAAGTTTATTATTCTGTCTAAACCATGACTGAGTTCAGGTCACGCAAATATTTCTCCCGTCTCGCCCTCTTTACACAAACAAAACACACACACACACACACATACATACACACTCACAAACAAACAAACCGAAACAGACTTTTCAGCATTAAGCTTTCCTAAATGTTAATGCTGGAACAATTGTTTGGCTGAAAAGTTGCTTATTTTGTACTGAAAATATCGCATTTTTGTTCATCTTTTATTATGTGCAATTGGTGGAATGCACTCAATTTAGTTGTTTTTGCAAAGTATTTTGCCAGTGATTCTTGAGGTCAAATTTTCAGGCCGTCTTCACAAGGACAATATCTTAATGACTCCCCGATGTGATAACACCAAAAGAGGTTAGGCGATTGGCAGGCGTCCGTACCTGTCTCCTCCGGCGTGTTGCTCTCCTGGGACAGCGTGGTCCAGCTGGACTCCTCGTCACTGGGATTCAGGTTCTGGATGCGGTTCAGAGCACAGTCCGTCTTTGCGCCCGTCAGCCTGTCCTTCTTGGTCTCTGGGGACGAAGAGCAGGACGAGGAGGAGGCCACCGAGAGCAGCGGGGCGTCCTCGGGGCTGCCCGCCTGCCGCCTGGGCGGGGACGAGGACGGCGGAGGCGGCACCGAAAAACTTTTCTCAGACTTGAAGAGCTTATTGCTGGAGTGGAGGTCGGACGAGATGAAGGCTTTCTTGGTCGGCACGGGGCTGCTGTTCTTCATCGTCAGCAGGGGCGTCTCCTCTTCCACTCCCTCCTCTTCCTCGCCCCGCACCGTTTCGTTGCCGTCATCCTCGATCTTCATCTTCAACGGGATCTCCTTTTCGGACAGGATGCTGATGTCGTCGCTGTCTTCCGCCTCGATGCTCGGGTGGAAGCCCAGACTCGTCGTGTTGGAGTTCAATTGCTGCTCCTGTTCCCCGGTGACACCCTGGTCTACGCCCGAGTCCGTTTTCCCGCCGAGATTCTCTTGATCGGCGTTTGGGTCCGGCTCGGCGGCGTCCTCATCTCGGCCGTTGTTGATCGGAGCTTGGCCGTCGCCACCGGCGCCGGCGTCGTTGACATTCAGGTCGTCCGCGGCAGCTGTGTCGCTCGGCTCCAGCTCGGCGGTGTCCGGACACGTCGTGTTCCTGTTGTGGTCTTGGCCTGCCTTACGGAGCTGGTTGGTGCCGTTCTTGACCAGTTTGAGGTTGTTGGGGGTCAGCGACTGCGGGGAGGACGACTGCGGTGAGGATGAGGGCGGCGCCGCCCCCTCCCCGAGGCCCATGGCGGCCTGGATGCTGGTCAGGGCATATTTCTTCCGACACTTGGGGGGCGTGGCGGAGCCCTGCTTGATGACGTCGCTGCTGAGGAGCTGGTTGTGGGAGGAGCGAAGGCTGAGCGAGGTGGGGGGTGTGACGGCGGGGCCGTTATGATTGGTCACGTCCACCGACATCATCATTGCACAAGAAAGGTCGGCTGGAAGAGAGAAAGAGGGGGGCAGAAGGGCAATGTTTGTAATTATATCCATCTGACTATCTAATAGCGGTAGAACTAAAACCTATCTACCAAACTATCCATTGGATTGTGTATTGGGCATCAATCTGCTCTAAAGGCTCAATGATGTGACCTGCCCGTGGACAAGAAGGAGTGTAAGAACAGCAAAGAGGGTGTAAAAAGTGCGAGTACACCGATACACCCTCCTTCCCAAGAAAACTAGTCCTTTATTTTGTACTTTCTTATCACAATTAGCTTATTTTGCACATCTGTTCATTGTGCTGTCTGCCTCCATCCAGTGCAAGGCGACTCTTTAAGATAAACATTGGCTGCATTCGGGCCTTATTTCACTCTCTCCAGATAGCGAGATTTAGCACCAAAAAAAGCGCTGGCTACAGCAGTGAGTTAATGCAAATGCATGCCAAATCGCAGAAACCAATACAGTACGTGTGCGTAAGCAGTGTGTGTGTGTGTGTGTGTGTGTGTGTGCTGTACCTGACAGGAGGTCCGTCATCGGCTGGTGCTGCTCACGGTCCGGGGCTCAGTGGCTACAGCTGAACATGTAAACGCCATGGAGGAAGAAGAAGAAGAAGACGGAAAAAACAAAGTGAGTGAAGGACTGATGAGTGAAGGAATGTAGAGAATCTTGAGCACTTCGAGAAGTCGCCCCCGGAGACCGAAGGCGCCCATGTGAAACTCGACTGCCGCCGGTTGCCATGGAGACGGCACAACGCTCCCAAGTGGCGGAAGAGCCTCCGACACATGTTTCTGTGTGGGGTATCTCTGTCTGTTTGTGTTTTAATTAGCAGGGCTCTTGATTCAAGCATTGGCACGTCAAAGAAAGTTGAATTCAATTTTTTCTATCTGCTTTAATGTCCATTCTGCTGATATTTATGGTGCTTGAGGTAATAAAATATTGATTCAGTCTGCTCCCAGTTCAGCAAATACGTCCCATTAGCGGTTCTGTTAGTTCTGCTTATCTGGTGTCTCATTGTGACATTCCCGGGTAAATCCCGGCGGCTGCTGAGCGAAGAGGGTCTTGTTGGCTTATTGACCAGCAGCCGCCTGTCGCGTGCTGCCGTGCAAATACGAGGCACCGCTCCGCAACAAAAACTTTATTTACATTTCCTCCACTGACATCAGTGCCGCTTAAACAACCTTACATGGAGAGTGTTAAATCTCCACTTCAAAGTGCTGAATCTGCAAATAGGCAGCTCCTATTTCTTTGATACCGGGGATATCGTAACACCAGGGGAAAACGTAAATGTTAATCGTGAGGTATTTTTCAAAACATGCAATAATAATACACGGGATTTGAAGGTGAGTCCCTTGTGGCGATAATGAGCCCAGGAAAAAAAAAAAGAAAAAAAGGGAAATTCTACCCTAATTCTCGCCTCTATTTGTATATGTCCTCTGCTTTCTTAGTTTCTTACCTCCACATACAATGAACCCACAACTAGGGATTCACAAGGAACATGAACTACTGTTTAAATCCTCATTGTGATGTGAAAATGCAACATTTCAGCATCACCACTCGCTGTTCCTTGATAGTTTACACGGCAACCCAATGACCCAAAAGCACACTGAGCTTCCTAGAAACAGACAGAACGACAGCAGACACACAGAAGACACGTGGACGGAGTTAACCAAAAACAACACAAGTGGTTTGGATCCCAATTTGTATGCAGAGAGGATAGTACTGTAAAAGAGAAGCACATGTTTCGGGTGGAGCGGCATTAGCATCCGATACATGGACTTCCTAAAAGCTGGAAATGTACACACTGCCCGAGAGGAACTTGTATACTATATAGGAAAATACTTTGTTTTATTTACACACACACACACACACACACACACACACACACACACACGCACACACACGCACACACACACACACACACGCACACACACACACACACACACACACACACAATCTTTGGTCTGCCAGGACAATCCTGACTTCACATCAGCCATCAGCCTGACTTTAGTTCGAGGACTTTACAGACTTCACTTTCCCAGTGAATAAGGTGGCATGTCTCCCCGGGCTGGGGGGAGGCTTTCCCAAACTGGATCGTGAGTCGAGAGCAGTCGCGTTATCATTCCCATCTCGGTGATGGGTGAGCGATAATCTCATTTGGTTTATTTTTATGACCATTTCAGGAACATAAAAACACAATACGCCATGATACGCTGCATTCGAAATGTCTAACGGCCACAGATAAAATGCTGTTCCTGAACAAGAGTTTCAAACGCCAAGATCATATTGCATGTCGTCGCCAAGGCAACACACAACACATTCATCACAACATTGCATGTTTGTTTCGTGTCGTGAAGCCTTCTACGAAACTTCTACAAAGTCAGAACCATTGACACAAAGAGTCCCGGAGGAGCGTCCGCCTACCAGAGAGCTAGGGCCCGACGGGGGCTCCGAGATGGAGAACGTCCATGGCGATACTGGCAGCCTCTCTCCCTCTCTTCAACCGACCCCACTGCTCTACGAGGCCACTGTGTGTGAGAGAGAAAAACATAAGAGTCGGATTAAAGGTATACACAGCGAGAGAGAGAGAGAGAGAGAGAGAGAGAGAGAGAGAGAGAGAGAGAGAGATGGAATGAAACACAGATGGAGAGAGAGAGAAAGCTGCCCGACACAAGAGGGACAAATGAAGCCACATCAATTATTCACACTCTTTGATTAATACACAAGATGTGTGTGTTGGCATGTGCTTCTCAAGAACATGAGGCTCATTTTGTAGAAAGCTCATATTTATTTCCTTGGCGCTCATTGACTGGAACTGCCATAAACGCTGTGTCATAAGAGACCTGTAAAATTCCTCCACTCTGCCTCCAGCAATCAAACTATGTGCGTGTGTGCACACACGCACGCACGCACACACGTGCACACGCACACGCACACGCACACACACACACACACACACACACACACACACACACACACACACACACACTATACAGCTGTGTGTGTGTGTAATCCAGATAAACATGCATTCTGCCCAGTCACACCAGTCAATCAACCTCAGAGTGATTGAGGGAATAAATAGAACGGACGAGGGACATTTGGCCGTCCATCCTCACCAACACTTCCATAATTAGTGTTGTGTTAAGTGTGACTGGATCCGGCGCTGGAGGGGGGGGCTCACGCCTCTTTCCCCAGATAAACTGGGCTTCAAGGAGCTGCGTCCACTCTGTAGTTCCCCACCAGCACTGGTGGCGTGTAAGATGTTGAGGTTTTCTTATCGTAAGGGTATTTAGTGCTTTGCTCATCTATCTCTTGGAATAATCAATTCAGTTCGAAATTGTATGAATAAGAAACCTCATATTAGTTACTGTGAGGTTTATTTTAAGCGATTCCTGATTCTGCCACTTCCTATGCATCTCGAAGGTCACGTTCACGTTTTTTGGTGAATTAGTAGGGGTGTATTGATTCACCAGTACGAATCGGAAACCGGTTTTAATGTTAAAGATGCAAGTACATCGATATCCCTGGATTGAGCCACAGAAAATACACCATGAACTGGTCGATGGCCCGATTCTAGAGTTACCAATGGGTGGACTGAAGCTTTCCCGCTAACTCTACTTTAGTATAAACTAAGCTGCTGCGGAAGACTCACTGATCTAACATCACAAGTCATGTTACTTCCACCCCGTTGAACGGACAACCCAATGCTTCTGCCTCACGCTCTCTCTCTCTTCGACTCAGACGCACACACGCACGCGCGCAGACACACACACACACACACACACACACACACACACACACACACACACACACACAGACACCCAAATCATAAAATCTCGCGTGCACATTCCTTCTCGCGAAACTTGTGAACTGCCCAAAGTAACCAACACATCCAGGGTCATTACAATATTATATTATATATTACTATATCAGAATCACAATATATGACATATTATCATATCTAAATGCCATACAGTAACAAAAATACTTATTTTCCTGTCTTTTATGAAATACATCTATTTGAAGGTAAGCAATGCCCCTTTTAGAATTAGAATGGGTTTTATTCCGCCAGGTACATTTACATGTACTGTACTAGGATGTTCTTATGGTAAGGTTTGAGGACTTAAATAGAGACCATAAGCATTACAAATAAAAAGCTTAACAGTCCAGAAAAAAGGAGAATAATAAATAGAATAATAAAATAGGATAAAAATAAAAAAATAAATACAATTAAAATGTCAGACATACTATATATCTATATCTATATAATATACATAATTTGTATGTATGTTAAAACACAAAACAGAAATTGTCACATATATAAGATATACTTTTATAGAATTGGCTTATTTTAATATAAAATTTAAAATGAATGTCTACAATAAACAAATGTTAAGAACTGTATCAGATTACATCGTATCGCACCAAATAGTTTCGTATTAAAATGTATCATCCCTGAATTATTTCTTATTAGGGAGAGAAGCATACCGCTAGTGATAAGAATATTATTTAGATTTTTTTATTATTTTAATTTATTCCGATTATTTCAATCTGAATATTGAATCTGTATTTTCAATACGAGTATTGAATATTTAGTTTGCATTGAACTAAACAATTTGAATTGTGATTGCTTTCAGAAATGCGATAAAAATAAAAATTTATAAATTCAATTTGATTTAAATATCATGAAATACCATTCAATCTTGATTCAATCCATAAATATAAATTCAGTTTCTGGTGGTGCTGTTGTAGCCACATATACCCAGAGTAGTAAATATTGTCGAGCAGAAAGGCTTTATCTGTTTGATGATGGCAGGAAAAAAAAATACAAATAAAATAAATAAATAAATAAGCAAACAAATAAAAAGATACTGATGTTCCATTTCCAGACTGAACTGCGGGAGGCAGATAATGTATGCACACACTCCATCAACTGTCAAAATCGCAGAACAACAAGCGTGGACACACACACATGCCCGCCCACACACGCCCACGCCCACGCCCACACACGCCCACGCCCACACACGCCCACGCCCACACACGCACACACACACACACACACACACACACACACACACACACACACACAAACACACACACACGCACACAGATAAAAACACACCCATCTCAAGTATAAAAGTCAGCAGAGGACATAGCTGTGAGGAGACGATGCATAAAAAGAGCATCATAAAGTAACACATAAAATGCAACACATAAAAAAATGTGTTGCATTCTGGGATGAAATTACAAGGTGTGTGCTCGCACCGGAGGCTCTTGCTCCGACAGGCCCGCATACCACGGTGGTGTGTGTGACTGAGTAAATGAGTGAGTAAACAAAAAAAACAAAAAACAAAAACTGGCCTTACTTTACTTGAAGAATAGCCATTCATTCAGTCACACCTCTTTATGACAAGCTTACTGTATAATCTGGCTCGTGCACATAAGCGAGCGGCAGAAGTGCAGCTGATGCTGTGAATAGCATCATTGTGGTCGCTGTCGCTGGAATCCATACACTAACCCAGCATCCAGCCGGTACTGGGAAGTAGCACCAAGAGCACATGTGCAAATCCCTCCTAAGTGCGTACAAATCCAGAGTTTAATTTAGTCTTGAGATCGTGGTCACCCAAGTTTAGCAGCTTTTCCTGAAGATGAAAAGCAAATAATCTGGCATCAAAATCTGAATCTGTTTATTCAGGCAAGTGCATTTACTTCAGTTAGGAACTTTCGATGGATTGGTGCGTTGCTGTACAGACAATTAGCATAGTATAAAGCTTAACAGTCTGAACGAAAAAACAAATAAACAAAAAAAATAAAAATCCAAATATATAAAAATATACAGTACAAAATGTGACTATGCTCAGGATGTATTAAGTTAAAAGGCAAAAGATAAGGGTCTGCTGTGGGTATGAAATAAAAATATTAATTGATAAACACACTATGTATAGTATTATACATCGTATAGTATAGTATACAGGATGAATAAATATGTATAAAATAATAGGGGTATGGACAACAATGGATGAGCGGGTGTGAATTAAAATGATCACTATGTGAATACCAAAGAGAATCAAGGTCTAAATATGATCCCTTTTACAAAGTCCACATCTGGATGCGAGTTGCATAAGATGAAAATGGAAACGGGGACAGCAGCATATAGGGCAGGGCCCCGCTGGGGCCCTCAGCTGTGGAAGCGGGGGTCTAACCCTGATTACAGGGCCCCTCTATGGACTGCCGACCACTTGCACCGACAGAGGGGCATAAACACAGACACGCATGGTAAACACAGGGATAAAACCCTGCACGTGGAGCCGCTTGTAAACAGTTGTTGGTCGGAATGTTCACAGAACAACAGACATACGTGCAGAAAACTTTGGATAATTATTTAAAAAAAAACAAAAAAAACGAAAACACAGTGCCAACAGTTAGTGACTTTTTTCCCCCCATACCAATTTTATTTGGTAAGACAGAAATATTGGGTTGGTGTTTATACTAATGTTAAAAAAACATGTTAATCCATGCATTTTTGTCTGTGAGATTTTTATTCCGAAGTGTGTAGCATGTCACAGTTTAACAGAGTTTCTAGTTGGGCTGTTACCTACACCACCCAAGTGGGTGCGGGTTTGAGTCCCGTCACGGTTAAGTGTGGAGGCCCGTTTTAGAATTGCACTTCAGTGACTTATTAGGGTTTAGCTTTCTTTTATGCTTTGATCCTTATCCTTCACTTTTATATACTAACCTTACATACCTTTCATGCCTTATGTAAAGAACTTTGAATGGAGCTTGTGTAAGGAATGTGCTGTACAAATAAACTTCCTTTGCCCTACTGTACAACCCTTTCATTTGATTTTGGGTTCACCATCAGTGAAAAGAGTAGACAAGGAACCGAATGTTGGCTTACCAAGTGGTGCTTTGGAACTTCACATCACACAATATTTTCAGACATTTACACGATTGATGTACACGTACCGCGCAATATTGAGAATTTATGTTTATTTAAGTGCAACCATTAAGGATGCACCGATTTTGAAATTCTGGGCCGATACTGATACAATGTTTAAAATTACAATTTGGCCAATAGCCGATACCTATATTTTCAGATTTCCCCTGAAGGCAGCATCACTTACAGTTTTCAGAGTTTCCCCAAATGCAGCATCACTTCCTGCTTGGAGCGCCGCAGAGAGCCATGTTCGCATCTTCTAAAATCAATTGCGGATGGCGTCCCCCAAGTAAGGTTTATTTGTGGGAAACACTGGATAAACATCGGCCACGGCCATCGGTGAATGTCATCTTATTTACAGATAGGCCGATGGCAGTCAACAAGGTGAACATCGGCCGATAAATCAGTGCATCGCTAAAACAAATCCATAAGAGTGGGGCACTTCACAGCCAGCCTTTGCAGTCTTATCAATCACAATGTAAACCTACTTATCAAAATTGACTGAACAAACAGTGAAGAATAGTCCTAGAGTACTACAGTATCATACTAGCAGAACTGGTTAAACAAACCAAAAGGACGTGCACTTTTTTTTTTTTGGAAGGGTTGCGACTTGACTTGCGGTTT
This sequence comes from Zeus faber, assembly GCF_960531495.2. Classification (NCBI taxonomy): domain Eukaryota; kingdom Metazoa; phylum Chordata; class Actinopteri; order Zeiformes; family Zeidae; genus Zeus; species Zeus faber. The sequence goes on from NC_137191.1 coordinate 22,564,189, forward strand.
CTCATGCATTCATGAGGGAGTGAATTATCTCCAACCCGGGCAAACTCCAATGGTCTTTCGAGTTGTTGTTGTGGCTTCAAAGACCAAACTTTGTGCATTTTGGGTTATTGGTTAGTTTAATAACGCCTCAGGTGGCTCGCTATCACAATTCCCTGTATGTTTGTTGGTTTCCACAGCATTTCTGCGGGGAATGGAAACGACGGCAACACCGGGGTGCGAGAGGAAGCAGAAGTATTCTCAAACTAGCTTCAGTGACTGGGACTCTTGGAACAATGGGTCAACTGCTTTGACCCATTGTGAATGTAAATATTTTGGGATGAGCCCCTACCAGGACAATTCCGGTCCTTCATTTACTTCAACCGGCCTTCAGAGAGTCTAAAACAGAAAGACAGATCTGAAACACCTAAACCTGTGGCATTTCATCCGACATGACTCAGCTCTCCTGATGCCGATTCTTTTACAGAGCAAAAGCACTCTCGGAGAAAGAGTCAAATCAAATGAGTCATGGAAAAAGCCAAGCAATTCTTTGCTGACGGAGAAACTATTAAACGGCCCCAAATTAGACAAGGTGACAAATCAAGGGGGACTCATGATTTTTCGCATCGGTCTGAAAAGGCGTGCGCGGTGGAATTTCCGACTTCATAAAGCGCACGCAAGCGAAGCGGATTTGCCTCGGATCGATGGCGACCTCGGTCATTATCGCAAATGGCCGAGGCAAACGGAGTCGAGTGAAGTTTCAAGTTAAAAAAGTCGGTGCCGCCGCCGTCGCACGCACCCTTAATGCTCCGGAACCTTTGTGAAACTCGATAGCGTTGAGGTGTTCCATAAACGTATCGAATGTCCACGCCCGGACTCAAAAAAAAAAAAAAAAAACTCACATAACCCCAGACACACGCCAAGAACAAAGACACACTTGGGGGGCGGGGAACAAGATCCACGATGTGGCGCAGTGAGAGGGTGACCCCCGACTTCTGACCCACCGGCCAATATACAACTGAGAGTGTGTGTGTGTGTGTGTGTGTGTGTGTGTGTGTGTGTGTGTGTGTGTGTGTGTGTGTGTGTGTGTGTGTGTGTGGCATGTTGGAGGTCTGACTCTGGTAAGAATGCAAGGGAACAGCTGCAAACTCTCCCTCCTTCCTCTCTCACTCACTCTCTCTCGCCCTGTCTGTCGCTGCATATATACGGAGGCAAAAGGGGATAGGATGAGAGCGATTGGGACGGAGGGAGAGAAAGAGGGAGGAAGTGAGAGAGAGAAAGAGAGAGAGAGACAGAATAGTTTCTGCACGCCAAGTGGATACCTGCCAGGGACAAACTGTGGATCCTGACGTGGGGCTGCGACTTCCCCCTCCTCCCTTTCCTCCACCTCTGGTCGTTCCACTCTTCCTCCCCTCATCCTCAGCCCAGTTGAACCCCCTCCCCGCCGACTCCCCCCGCCCTCCTCCATATTACAAGCCTCCGCCCCCACCCCTCCGTCCCCTCTTTGTCTCTGAGCCCTGTTGTCTTCCCTCATTAAAAGAGAGAAGAACCGTAAACTCCCATAAAACGCAGACGTTCTCGCCGCAGCCCTGATTTACAGCCGCTGCTTTTCTCCCCCTCCGTGTCCATTCGCCTTATGTCAAAAGCCATCCGTCACCCCTTGTCGCAAAAATGAGACAGACAACAGAACGGGCGTAAAAAAGGGAGTGACTCTAGTAGGCCGTTAGGAGGCTGCGGCCACGGAAAAACAAAGTTGTCAAATTTGCGTCAATGAAGCAAAGCGCGGCGAGGAGAGAGAAGCGGCGTCCATCTGTTTTCCTCAACCCTCGCTTTTGGGACGTCAAAGAGTGCGAGACAGCTGCAGAAGAGCTCGCCAAATTTCCAGATTCCTTTTTTTTTTTTTTCCCCCAGGATCTTTATTGGATTTGGATGGCACCGCTGGTTGGGTCTCGTGTCTTGAGCGCTCAGCAGCATCGATTCAATGTTTTTTCGGCAATAATTCACCCTGATCTGTATCGTCTGTATGCACAGCAGACGACGTGTGATGGGCAAAAAGCGAAACCCACAAAGGCTACGTTCATGCCGCAGGCAAAAGAGGCCCAAATCTGATTTTATTTGCTCATGTGTGACTCAGATCTGTTTTTTTTTTTTTCCTTCATAAGAGTGTGAACTGATCAATTCCGAATTCTGGCCACTTTCACATGCGGTCCTAAATCGGATACAGGTCTGCATTTTTGCAATGCGACCTCAGTCTGAACAGTCAAATTGAAATTCATGCAACTTTTACACCATTCTAGAGTGTAAGGATGTTTATAATTAACCATATAACCGACAATAATAATTTTGACTGATTAATACTATCAGTTTAAAAAATATTATGGAAAAGAAAAAATTATAAAAGGAAAAAAAATTGGTTATACAATCTATTTCTTTAATACAAGGAACTTGGCCATCCCCGTTCCTCCAAATAAGCCAACTAAAAACTGTGTAAACAACCAAACACACAGTTTTTAGTTGTTTTATTTGGAGGAACGGCTAGCATGAACCGATAGCATGGAGAGCTGTTCCCTACTAGAGCGACATTCATCACAATTCTGCGCTGGCGGGAGTCACTCGGTGAAAACAAACATGGAAGAGCGCTGCGATAGGGGATGTCAGGGGAGGGGCAGTGAGATGTTGGACCGCATAAGTATTTGGGGGGGCACTTCTGTCCAAGCGAAACATGAGGGGTCGTACAGTGACCGTTCGGTGTTTGAAAGCGCATGGGAAGCAAATGGCCGAACCGGGGCCACAGGAGAGCACGGCTGCAGTGTCAGAGAAAAAGTCGAGGGCCATGTTTAAAAAAGCTAAAGTCAAACCGAATCAGCGTGTACGGGGAAACCGTAAACGCTGACTACAGTGGCGTCCATGTTTACGCCCGTACAACAGCGCGATGCGCGTGACGCCTTTTGTTATTGTTCTGCTGCGCATGCGGGTCGGTTCATGGCGGTGACCACTTCACACTGGAATCTGACATTGGCCGCGTTAAAAAAAAAAAAAGTGAACCGCACAACAACAAAAAAAATAAAAAAATCGGATCTGAGAAATAAATCCAAATTGAGCACTAAGGCTTGCAGTGTGAACGTAGCCTAAGGTTTTATTAAATATAAAGTAGTATTACACGAGGACAGGAAGTTCCATTCCTGCTACTTAACTTTAGACTTTATTAATCCCTTTGGGGAAATTTAGATTTTACAGGAGCAAACCAGTTATGCTAATTAACAAAAGGAGTAAAAAAGTAAGACTAAATTAAAAATAACATGTAAACATATGGATGCAACGGTACGTGCTATGTTACCCATTTGGTGCGCCACCTGCGGTTCAATACGCACACGTGAACCATGGTGTTACGATATCACGGCACAAGTCCGCCGGACGTTTTTACTTCAGCTGTGCGCAGCTACGCAGCCTTTTCCGTAGAAACACGAGACAAAACGGCACAGAAATGTTTTTGTCAAGATTGCATTCAATTTAAATGTGTTTTGTAAGAGCCCACACTGTGCCAGAGAGCTAGGGCTGCTGTCGGATTTGCTGACTGATCAAGACCCGTTTTAAATACAGTGAACAAACCTATATTACAACTACCCCGGGGCTGGAAAAGAACCCCCTGGGATGCACGTGTCCTCTCTCTCTCTCTCAGGAACGAAGGGAACCGAGTCTCGCTGTTGAGCCGTTGTTTTCTTTCTTTTTTGCCAAGTTTTTACAACCCACCCATGAACTTTAACCCCCGTCTCCCCCTCCCCCCACAGTGCGTTACACTAGTTAATTATGGCAGACTACTAATAAAAACTTTTTTTTACGACTTTCAACTTTCAAAAGAAAATTCTTAAATATTAAGATACCGAAACAGCACCGGTGCCGTGGCCCAAACACTGTGATACGTACGGAATTGAATGACCACTGTACCTGTATGTTGCATTCCTAGTACCCATATATCTACATAACACTATGTAGCTCTATGATATCTAACTAGTCCAATGTGGGCAGATGGCAGGTACACTAATGAGCTTGCTATTAACGCTAGCTGACAGTTTCCCATAAAGAAAGTAATTATAATTTATACTTTTTTTTCCCATAATCATCTGCCATTCCTGAATGGATAATTATTCATTCTTTATACTCATCCTCGCTTGGAACGACGACAGCACCGACATGTTTTACACTGCCCTGGCGGCGCTCCGCACGTCTGTGGAAGTGCGCTTGTGAATATGGCTTGTACATCCCATAATAGCTAAGCCAGAAAACAATGGTCATCCCCCAGTTTCATCCAGTTCCGCAAATAACAGCGGAAGGGTTTGTTTAAGCGCGTGCGTGTGTGTGTGTGTGTGTGTGTGTCTCTTTGCATCCTTATATTGTCTACGACAGGAAATATGACAGAGGACCAAGTCACTTCTCATGACGACCACCTCAAACGCACGCACATACATACACACGCACGCAGGCACGCACGCACACACACACACACCTTCCAAAGGGACAGTGTGATTCCATGATCAATGTGTCGAGCACAGTGAAAGTGAAGGACACACACATAAATAGCTTTGGTTCCACTCACTTATTCAACACGTACTCCCCTCTACATACTGCTTACATGCGTGTATGTAACATATCCACATTTGTGCTTCAGCTTTTGGCTGTGTGTGTGTGTGTGTGTGTACTGTATATGTGAAAGGTATCATTTTACCCTGGCATGGTTTGTCATGGGGCCGAGAGAGAGAGAGAGAGAGAGAGAGAGAGAGAGAGAGAGAGAGAGAGAGAGAGAGAGAGAGAGAGAGAGAGAGAGAGAGAGAGAGCGGGAGACAAAGGTGACCACAAAGGGAAAGCGAGAACAGAGTGGAATTTCAGGGCGCGCCAAAGAATCTATGGTATGTCTTTCTTTGAGGGGTGGAGGGGTCAGGAGACTAAAGGGTCAGAATACACTAATTGTGCAACATGCGAGGGCCTTAAGCAAATGCACGCGCGCACGCACACACACACACACAAACACACACACAAACACACACACTCACACTCACACTCACACACTCACACACTCACACACCTTCTCCATCAAATATTGACCTTTGGCACGTGGGTACACCTTTCATTCTTTGTCCCCAAAGCGAGAAACAGCACGACCAGATGGAAGGGAAGGGAGAACAGGAGGTGAGGGTGTGGATCTTAAGGATTTTTTGACTAGATCCCCCAAAAGGCCGACAGGCATGCAGACGCAGCGCTGGACGGACCACCTGAAACACAGACAATAGTTGTCAGCGGATCATCTGGGTCATGAGGAACATCAAACCCTTTCACAATGCATCTGATTCCTCCCAATAGATAGGTGACAGAGTGTGTGAAGTAAAAAAAAACCAATTGTTTTTCAATAAACGGCTATATTACTCTTGGCATGGTGCATTTTTGTATTGGCGATAACCTTTGACATCAATACCCTAATCGATACCCTAAATTAACTTTGCTTTCGACCCGAACCCTCATGCAACGTACATTGTAACCGGGTATTGAACAACACTATGTAAAATGTATTATCTACATCTTTTGTGAAAGTTATCACAAAAAAATACTACTGCCAACCAGTATGGGGCTTATATGGATGGTTAGTACTTTCATATTTAAACACAATTTACTCAATTTACACAATTTATTCAAACACGCTTCTGGAACGGGAGCCAAAGCCTGAATTTTGGCAAAACACTTCAGTGCAAACGCCCCTTTCACCGCTCCCACCCCTCCAGGATCCTAAATATCTCCCCTGCCCTCCCGTCCTGCCTCACCCCTCCATCTCCCTTTCCTGTGGGCGAGGGGGAATTGGGGGAGGGGGAGGAGAGAAAGAACACCACCCACTCACATACACACACATGCAGACCGCAAATTGTACACATTCGGAGGCGAGGTAAGTCTTAAGCAGCACACACACACACACACACACACACACACACACACACACACACACACACACACACACACACACACACACACACACACACACACACACACACACACACACACACACACACACAAACCTGACGCCTGACACTTTGACAATAGCCTTATTGAGTGGCTATGATAGTGGGGTGAGAAAATAAGGAGAAACAGAGAAAACGATTGATAATAGCCTACGCATTATGAAAACACACAGACACAGACACACACACACAAACACACAGATGAGTATCAAGATTGTTACGGCAGAGAGGCAGGCGTGCACTCACTTTTTACAACAGCACACACAAACACACACACACACACACACACACACACACACACACACACACACACACACACACACACACACACACACACACACACACACACACACACACACACACACACACACACACACACTATGTCGCAGATAGAAACGGCAAAGGGTCACCATAATGTCTTCCACACACATGGACATTTCTCTCATTCAGATATTATATATAGATATACACCGATCAACCACAACATTAGAACAACAACTTATACCACCACCACAAACACTAAGTCCTGTAAGTTGTGAGGTGGGGCCCCCATGGATGGGGCTTGTTGTTCCAGTACATCCCACAGATGCTCCATCGGATCGGACCCTCACCCCGGCCATCCACATGATGTAGAAGAAAAGGTGATTCATCAGACCAGGCCACCTTCTTCCATTGCTCGCGTGCCCATTGTAGGCGCTTTCAGAGGTGGACAGAGGTCAGCATGGGCCCTCTGACCGGTCTGCAGCTACACAGCCCCATACACAGCAAGCTGTGATGCACTGTGTGTTCTGACACCTTTCTATCATAGCAGCATTAACTTTTTCACCAATTTGTGCGACAGTTCTGTTCACCGGTTGTCCTTCCTTATACCACGTTTGGTAGGGAGTAACCACTGCACACTGGAAACACCCCACAAGACCTGTCATTTTGGTGATGCTCTGACCCAGTCCTCTAGCCATCACAATTTGTTACTTGTCAAAGTCGCTCAGATCCTTACGCTTGACCAATTTTCCTGCTTCCAACACAACTTCAAGAACTGACTGTTCACTTGCTTCCCAATACATCCCACCCCTTGACGGGTGCCATTGGAACGCGATGATCAATGTTATCCACTTCATTTGTCAGTGGTTTTAATGTTGTGGCTGATCCGTGTATAGCTTGTGTATAGCTTGTAGCTCGATCGATCTAGATAAATAGATGAGATAGATAGATAGACTCTCTAGGTGCATGAACAATTTGTGATTGTGACCCCAGTGGAGACCACAGTGTGTGTGGTCTCCGTGTGGAACTAAATCAGGACCAACTGAATCGCCTATAAACCTTTTTTCCCCTTGATGAAGTGGTGTTAATTCCACCCCCGTGCATTTCTTTAATGGCCTTTTTTTCCCAGAGCTTCCGTGCAGGAAAGTATATAAAATTATGTCGTCGTCCCCCCCGCCCCCGTCATCTCCCAGGTGGGGTCAGTGGCGCAGCGGAGCGACTGGATATCCTTTAGATATATCTGGAACGGGGCAGGACTTCCGAATTTACAAGGAAGTCTAGACAAGAACAATGCAGCTTGTTTTAAGACGTGTGTGTGTGTGTGTGTGTGTGTGTGTGTGTGTGTGTGTGTGTGTGCGCCTGACTATCTCACATTTTGAGAGGGGAAAGAGCCCGTGGCGAGCGGTCGGTCCTGCAGGGATTTGGAGAGGCTGCGTCTATGTCACCGCCGCCTCTCTGATCTGATTGGTCGGAACCCGCTTCCTCATCAGCGCAGAAAGCCCTTACCGTCGGAGAGGGGAGAGAAGAAGAGACGGAAAAGACGGGCCGAACGGATGAGACAACCGAGAGGCGGCGAGACAAGCCAGAGGAAATGGGAGCGAGATGTCAGAGAGGACGCGCATACGAAAGGGGGAGAAAGGAAGAGCGCGAGGGTGACTCATCAGAAAAGGAATGTTGGTCCCTGCCAAGAGGACCATAGATACAGCCTCATCGCTCCCTCCCTCCCTCTCTCTCTCTCTCTCTCACTTCCTCCCCGCTCCCTCCCTCCCTCTCTCTCTCTCTCTCTCACTTCCTCCCCCCATTCTATCTCTTTCCCCATCGCTCCCTCTTTCACTAATGTTTAATATCACCCACTGACTTGTTGCTTCACTTCCCTCTCTTCTTCTGGCACTCCCTCCCTCGCTCGCTAGTGGTTGTTATTTTTTCCCAGCACTTGCAGGACCTCGGCCCGTTCCAGGATTCTGGGTTTTTGGACGTGGCTGACGCAGCTCGGCAGGCCGGTTTAGCGAAGCCGTCACTCCGCCGCCGCTCTTTGGTGTAAACACACCCGACGCCAAGACCGTCCATCCGCTGGTTTTACCATGTCGGTGCAAAAACCAAACTGCAGCAACGTGCGGAATTTCAATACAAGACGGTTGACATCGTTTTATCTGGATTCGGTGTATAAAAATGGCAAAGCTTCACCGTACTTGTGGCTTGAATATTTTAACTTTAAGGGGGCGCTTTCGCAGACGGGGTCTCAATCTCAATCAAGATGATCCTATTTAAATGAATCCAGAATTTAAAAAGGCCTTTCTTAGACGTTGCTTAATTTAAGATGAGTTAGTTCTAGACTAGGAAGTCTGAGAATACGGTATTGAAGCACTAGTCTCTTCCTCCACTAGTCTCCTCTATCGTCAAGGTCGACCTGGAGGCCAACATCCATTAATCCAGTTTAATTTAAGCCTTCACTTAGAACTAGATTACCTCTAATCTTCCTTCTGGAAATTTTACCAAAGACTGAAGAAGAGACAGAAGAGAAGGTCTGAGCCCATCTTAAACAATGACTAAGCAAGGCCGTTTGGGTTCTTCCAGATTCAAAGCTTCATTTAGTCTAAGATTAGGCCTAATTTGTGTCTGGGAAACCGCCCCTAAAAGAACCCCCGAGATGAACTTGTTAACTGCTTTGATTTCTAAAAAAAGGAAGCGGGCAGAGGAGTGGAAGATACATTTGAAAAACTGTGATCCTTTCTCTTTGGCAACCTTGTGTTCGGCATCATGCAAATAACACATGTTGGATTGAACTGAACCGATCATTGTGGGACCGGCAACCGCAGCCGCTTACGTAATAACCACACACACACACACACACACACACACACACACACACACACACACACACACACACACACACACACACACACACACACACACACACACACACACACACACACACACACACACACACACACACACACCACCATGATGACTGACTCTGACTCAGCATTCCTATCACCTGTCATTCTGCCCGATCATCAGGAAGGAATGTCTTTTCGAGTCCGATCTTTCCCCCACGGACTTGCCGAGAAAAACATCCATGTTTCAAAACACGAGAGATGAAATTCAGTTGATGAATAAAA